>NW_025798627.1:4594624-4950168 GCF_021613505.1 Equus quagga | reverse complement strand
TCCAATGTCTAAGCTTTTTACAGTAGTTACGACTTCTCCAAAGTGTCACGGTGGAGGGACTAAACATGTATTTCCTCTCAGGTATGAGGACTTTGGTCTTCAGCTTTTGAGGGATATTTTTTCTTTCTTTCCCTTTCACTCCCTCCCTCCCTCCCTCCCTTTTTTTGTCCTTCCTTCCTAGAACTGGACAATCTCCAAAACAACCTGTACTGCACTCTCTTTAGACACCTAGTCATTATTAAAGTTTTGTAACCTCTTCTGGGTGTATATAAGGAGACCATAAGGATATAAAAATTTGATCTCTCCAGGGTAGTCACCATCTTCACACAGGTAGTGCTCCCATCTGGACAGGATGTAAATTTTTCTTTCTTTCTTTCTTTTTTTTTCCACAGACAATTCAGAGCACGGTAAGTGTGCATTTTTCAGGACAACAGAGTAGAGTTAACTATTAACACTCAGGCAGTAGCTGGAGAAAATTCTAACAATAGCAGCAAAGGAAAGGTGTGCACTCTTACAACAACTTTAATCAGAAGTATGGAAAACTCAAGTGGATGATAGCGTCTAAAGCAGGGGTCAGAAAACTACGGCCTCTCGGCCAAATCAGACCTGACACTTGTCTGTGTAAACAAAACATTATTGGATCACAGCCGTGCCCATTGTGTACATATTGTCTAAGGCTATTTCACACTAGAACACCACAGTTTACCAAGTTGAGTAGTTGTGATAGCAAACATATGGCTGGTAAAATACTTAAAAAATCACCACCCCTCGTGTGAATCAGGGTAGAACTAGGTATCTGGAGTTAAGTTTAGAGCTGTAGGTACAAGGTGATTCAGGGTCAGGAGCACAGAGGTTGTACCCAGCTTCTGAGAGCACAAATCAGGAACTGATGAAAGAGCCAGACTTTCGCCCCACTACAATCGGCCAGGGCAATATTCTCCACATTTATTGGCCACATACTCCCAGCAGCTCAAAATTTTAAGTAAGTACCCTCAAAATATATTTTTTCTTAAACTTAAAATGTTAAAAAAAATAGTTCATATATATTTATATAAATCAAAAACACATGCAGAAATTGAAATTTAAAAAGAATGAAACAGAAGATAAATTTAAGTCAAATCTAATACTTTATTTGCACATTATGAGTGCCTCCTGGGGTGCCCACACTTCACTCTAGAAAGCATTAAACTACTGTAAAAAACTTGCAAAGTGTTAGCCGAGGAAATGGTTCTAACAGAATCACAGGGGAAGCAAATGTTCCCCAGAGAAAGGCCTCCTTCTCTTGTCTAAGGATGTGGGCTTAACCAGGGCCGAGACCTAATCACACAGACTGACTGGCTGCGTGGTTTAGGTCACTATTATGGGAGGGGATCAATACGAGGATGATGGCTGGGCCAAACTAGGATTGATAAATCATGTGATCTGTATGTATCTCATCTTCAGGAAGCTTGACCTCTACCTAAGATGTCATCTATTCTCTTTAATAAGTATATATGTCATGGCCAAAAGTGCACAGAAACCTAAAGTAAAATGGGGGGAAAAATACTGGTTTAAATAAATAAATAAATAAATATGCTACTTAAAAATTATTTTGTACCTTTTAAACAATTTACAAATATTTACACACACTCTCATCAAAATTATCAATTGATGGGGCCGGCCTGGTGGTGCAGCAGTTAAGTTCGAACATTCCGCTTCAGCGGCCCGGGGCTCGCTGGTTCGGATCCGGTGTGTGGACATATGCACCGCTTATCAAGCCATGCTGTGGTAGGCGTCCCACATATAAAGTAGAGGAAGATGGGCACTGATGTTAGCTCAGGGCCAATCTTACTCAGCAAAAAGAGGAGGATTGGTGGCAGATGTTAGCTCAGGGCCAATCTTCCTCAAAAAAAAAAATATATATATATATCAATTGGTGATGAAAAAATGAGGGAGAGTCTTTTAATGAGCTTTGCACCAGTATCTTAGTATTAATTAAAGATCATGTAATAAAATTATTCACCATATAAAAATGGAAAACAATACTACAGGTGAATAATACTAGTAATTTTAGAAAGGCAGCACATATACTAACTGTAGCTCTTTGTAATTATAAACTATATATCTATATTTATGTATCTGTAGACTATATATCTATACATATACCTATTTCTATATGTGAATATAGATATGCATTCATAGGCACCCATCTTCCACAACTTCTTTGAATCTCAATTTGCTCCATGATTTTTACTTTAAATCATAGGTCACCGTGATTTGTATACTACATGAAAATGATTTAAAGTTTAATTTTTGAATTACCTTACTAGCATGAAAATAAGGTAGTTTTTTTGCTTTTTGTTTGTTTTGCCGAGGAAGATTAGCCCTGAGCTAACATCTGTTGCCAGTCTTCCTCTTTGTTTTTTTTCGCTTGAGGAAGATTAGACCTGAGCTAACATCTGTGCCAGTCTTCCTCTATTTTGTATGTGGGTCACCACCACAGCATGGCTGACAAGCGGTGTAGGTCTGCACCCAAGATCCAAACCCATGAACCCAGATCACTGAAGCGGAGTGTGCTGAACATAACAACTATGCCATGGGGCCAGCCCTGAAAATAAGGTTTTAAAAATCTTGGTGCTTGAGTACTGTATAAAACTGTTCTTAATGATTTTTTAAAAAAATTGGTATTGTTTTGCAAATATTATACTTTGCCTATTTCAGATCAATAGTCTCAATGGCAGTCACCTTTGGACCATGTATAAAATTTTATCCATGTGCTTTTAAATCATTGATTTAAAAAAATACACCCAATCATAACCTTCAATTCATCCTTACTTGGCGAGTGTTTTGCTCACTGGTTTCACTTCTACAACTATGCTTTGAGTGAAGCTTATGAAAAGCTGCAGAGTGTAACTTATTGTCTACAAAGTTTATTCAGGAATACGATTTTATTCACAACCTCAAACTCTAAATGTAGAGAAATCAGAGGCTTGGGCAAAAGTGATATTTTTCCATGCTATCAAATTTTCTCTAAACGAAAGAAAAAGAATGTCAGCAATCCTTTTTCCTGAATTAATTGTGTCTGTTATAGAGACCAAGTTGAAATCCACAGTGAGCTTGATATTGACAAAGTTTGAGTGAAAATTAAGACTCCACAGTTATAAAATGCATTTCTCAATCTCCTGAGAAATTTTCCATCTAAAAGAGTAGATCTCCACAGGGTGTTTGGATTAAGTTAGGACGTATATGTGAAATCTTCTCACAGGGAAGTTTCCTACGTGCATGACACGTTAAACAGAGCAGAATCTGGGAGTTCTAATTACCAAAATTAACAGGTGTTTGTGTTGAATATATAAATATTTGATTTTCAGAAACACAGTGGGAAAGACGTATTGGTTTGTGAAAAACTAGTATAGCTTCATACAACACTTACTTCTCTCACTTGAAAAATTTCCACCAAAATATTGCAAGAGATTTAAAAGATCTTATAAAATATGTCCCAATTTTAAAAGTATTCCTGCCTGAAATGTGACATATTGTATTAGTTTTCTACTGCTGCTCTAGCAGATGACCTCCCAGTTAGTGACTTAAAATAACACAAATTTATCATTACAGTTTTGGAGGTCAGAAGTTTGACAAAGGTCTCCCTGGGCTGAAACTGAGGTGTTGGTAGGCTCTAGGGGAGATTCCACTTCCTCGCCTTTTCAGTTTCTAGAGGCTGCCAGCATTCCCTGGCTCGTAGCTCCCTTCCTCCATCTTCGCGGCCAGCAAAGTCGGATCTCTCTGCCTTTTCTTTCTGTGGTCCTCTCTCTTTCTGACTACATCCAGGAAAGCTTCTCTGCTTGTAAGTACACGTGCGATTAGAGTGGCCCACCGGGAGGACCCAGGTTAATCTCTCCATCTCAAGGTCCTTAACCTTTGTAGCATCTGTAACATGTCTTTTGCCATGTAAAGTAACATATTCACAGTTCCCAGTTTTAGGGATTAGGATGTTGACATCTTGCGGGGGCAGGAGTTGGGGGGATGGGACTTATTCTGCCTATCACACGTATGTTTAAAGCACTGTAGTTTTATATGCATGCTTTGAAAATATTATCTGTCAAATGGCAGTATCTGGCAGGAAAATAGTGTCTTGGTAGATATGCAGGTATTCATAGTTTTCTTGTGCTTCAGAGGCTAACATAGAATTTAACAAAGATATGTGCCTAATATATGAATTAAAAGAAAAAAATTAATTTCTTACGACCTTTTTTAAGCTCACGCTCTCACTGCTACTAACTTTAGATTACAGTTGGAGGACAAATACATCATCTAAATTAATTTAATTTTTTACCTCTTAAATGAATTTATTTTCACTGCAACCTATTCATTTAATACAATTCCTTTTCAACAACGTTAATGACCATAAACTCGAGAGCTTTATTTGGTTTTACAAATGAAGCAAAACAAATATAAATAACCTATCATGCTTAAAAGGATTTTCTTTTCTTAATTGAAAACAAACGGAACCTAAAGTAAGTTAAATAAATGTTTAATCTTTCATTCCAACACAAAGGTTATCAGTTGGTGCAAATGTGTACATAGTTATAAACAGGAGAAACAAGCAATTGATTACTTTAACTTTGGAAAAGTCTAAGCTCACCAATTTGGAATGTCAATAAGAAGAAATAAAGAATTGCATTTTAAGCAGTTCAGAATATTTCTTAAATGAATTTCTTGTTATCTGCTTATGACTGTGTGCGTTTAGTAAAGAATGAAGGTACCTGCTTGTGAAGGGCTCTTTATTTGATGTTTTTCTAAGAACATAAAGTGACTTCCTATTTAAATGACACAAAGTATTAAAGGAGACCTTGCAAACCCCTGTCAAGGACAATAAGTTCATGCTGTAATTCTTTTAAGAATTACCTCAATATTTGCTGTGACAAATTTCAGAGGCTATTAACTCAGCTTTGCACAACTATAACTTCATTTTTCTGGAACTGGATAAAGTTATTTCTTGAAGCCCAATTTTGCGAGGTGGCTAAAACTTAACCCAAATCCAAGTTATTCACTTAGATTTAAATTTAAAATATGTTAGTTCTTTTCTTTCCAGTGAAGACTGGGGTATGTCTTTTATTGCTTCTCCATAGGATTATACATACATTTAAGGGTCTGATGAGCGTCAGGAACAGGTGAAGGAACCTCGCGTATGCTCCAGACTACCATCTGATGCATCTCTCTCTCTCACAACTTGGGCTCACCCAGAGCGCTCAAAGGAGACTCTCTGAACTCACCTCAGGGACATCTCTGAAGCCACTCCATCCAGGTCTCTACTGCTAAACTACTACCCTTTCTGCAGCATGCTGGGAGGTTTCCGCCTTCCAGAGTCCCAGGTGTGAAGCAGAGCCTAAGTTGCCTCTCTTCTCAGATCCCCACACCTATGTTTGTATTCTTCCTTCAGGGGATTTTATTCTTTCAACATTTTCGGTCTAATTCAAGCAGCTCTAGGCACGGCTCAAGAATATAACCACCACTTGTGAAAAATGGTCAATTTAAAATCTAATAAACAAAAAACTGGAAAATTTGTTGGTAGATACAATTCATGCAGAAATAAAACAGCTAAATGTGTTTATTGAATTAAGTTGAATATATTTTAATATACGATTTTACTTCCAGAAGTATCTGTAGCAAGAATACTGTCCAGAAATCTGTAACAGAGGAACATTCCATTGTGACAATGCAGGACTTCAGCTGCTGTGATATCCCTGGTTGGAACGGTCCGGCTTCGAAACATGATTTGATGAATTCTTGATTTCCCTTTCTGACTTTCTGACTTCTATGTCTCAGTGTCTAATATAGTGCCCAAAATATATTAGGCACCTCCCAGGGTTATATGGATGAATGGTCTCAGAAATAAAGTGAACACAGCAACAAATAAATGAAATAAGTAGGAAGGAAACAAGGTACACTACTGCTCTGCATTCAGTAATGATTAAAAAGAGAAAATACAGAGTGAATTGAAGATAGTCTTGGAATAGAGAACTAAATACAATTATAAAATTTTGTTGAATTTTGAGGGAAAATGTAGAGATTCGGAGATTTTTTACTTTTCGGAGTAGGTAGAAGTTAAGTTGAATTGTCCCAAAGAATCAGGAAAATAATATGGTTCAAAAACTATGGTCAAAGCCAAACGTCTCTAAACACTGCAAACAAAAGTCCAGGTTTGCGACACAGGCAAGGCGCAGGTGTGCTTTGAGAAAAGTTTTCTAGTAAAGGTGCTTTTATTTTCTTAGTCTCATTTGCGGAGTAATCTACCCAATTCCAAGGAAGAAGTGAGATTTTTGCCAGAGGCCTAGAAGCACTTCATGTTGATCTGACTCTGGCTAGTGCACTGGGTTCACTTCTGAGCACTTCACTGGGGCAAACAAGAGAGAAGAGAGTGAACATGCAGAAGAGAGTGAGCAGGAACAGGAAAGGCTGGCAAACAATGAAATCAAGGAAAGTGGCAGAAGGTTGAAAAGAAGCTTAATGGAACTTGATTTGAAGAGCTGTCATGTAGAAAAGATGATTAGAGTTGTTCCATGCAGTGCCATAGGACAAGCAGTTGATCATTTCAGGAAGGCAGATTCTGGCTAAAATAAGGTGAGGCTTTGCAACAATTAGGGCGGATTTCTTTCTTTTTTTTTTTTTTTTGAGGAAGATTAGCCCTGAGCTAACTACTGCCAATTGTCCTTTACTTTATTAGCCCTGAGCTAACTACTGCCAATCCTCCTCTACTTTATACGTGGGACGCCTACCACAGCATGGCTTTTGCCAAGCATTGCCATGTCACACCTGGGGTCCGAACCAGCGAAGCCCCGGCCACCAAGAAGCAAAATGTGTGAACTTAACTGCTGTGCCACTGGGCCGGCCCCAATTAGGGCTGATTTAAATGGAGGTAACTATGTTACAAAATCTTAAATGCTGTAAGCAAAGGCTCAAAATCCTCTATCAAAATACTAAAGAGGGAATATGCGCATTGAGTAAACACTGGACTAAGTTCGCTCAGGCTGCTTTGAATCCTAAATTCTACTTAGTCATTCTATAAAGCTAGCTTCTCATAAGAAGATTCTAGTGAGCTTGTGTTGATACTCAGTTACTTCACCGAAGTTGGCCCCAAGTATTCTTGAGTTAATGGAGGCAGAGAATGGAGACCTAAAAGAAAGTCTATTTCTCTCTATTTCCCCAGCCATCCTCATTACACAAACTCCCTACAAGAGAATCTTCAAATCTGTGGTCCAAAGGAAATAAGTACACATAAATCAGTTAGTGATTCACGAAACTTACGCTTAGAATTTGGATTTGATTCTTCTGCAAATTTGTAGAATAAGCAATTAATTTTGAGAAAGAAGAACAGAGCTAGAGAACTTACACTACCTCATTACAAGTCCTCCCATAAAGTCAGCAATCAACACAGTTTCCAATTAAAATAAGAATAGATATATAGGTGGGTAGAACAGGAGAGAGAATCTAGAAATAGACACAGATTAACATACATAATAAATCTGTTTTGGATAAAGATGCCAAAGTAATTCAATGAAGAAGATAGTTCAAATGGGGCTTGAACAATTCGGAATTTATATGAAAAGAAAACAACACATTTTATCCTTTACTTCACATCTCAGACAGAAATTAACTTGAAATATAACATCAAACTAAATTTATGAGCAACAACTGTAAAGCTACTAGAAGAAAGTATAGGAGAAAATTTTGTGGCTTATAGTTAAGTAAAGATTTCCTAGATAGGGTACAAAAAGCACAAACCATAGAAGAAAAAATTGATAAATTGAACTCCATTAAAACAAAAATCTACTCTTCAAAAGACACTACTAAGAAAATGAAAAGATAAACCAAACACCTGGAAGAAATATTTGATGACACCTATCTGATAAAGAACGTTCATTTAGAATATATGGAGCTCTTTTGCAACTCAACAATAAAAGGCAAACAACCCAATTAAATAAATGGGCAAAAGATGTGAACTGACACTTTATCACAGAAACTATACTGATGGCAAATAAGCCCATGAAAAGATGTTCAAAATCACTAATCTTTAGATAAATGCAAACTGAAACGACAATAGTTTGGCACTCCATACCGACTGAATGACATCATACACACACACACACACACACAGAAACACATGCACTCAGTCTCTGAGGCTACCAAGTGCTAGAGGATTCAAAGCAGATGGAGCGCTTGTATACTTCCGGGTACATTGCTGGTGGGGATGCAAAATAGTAAAGCTGCTTTGAAAAATGATTGGAAGTTTCTTATCTAGTTAAACATACACTTATACAACCCAGAAATATCACTTCTCGGTATTTACTCAAGAAATATAAAAACATCTATCCACACAAAGACCCTTATGTGAATGTTTAGAGTAGGTTTATTCATATTTGCCAATGGCTCAAAAGTCCATTAACTTGTTTATCCTCTGATGGATAAACATACAACGGAACACTACTTATAAACAAAAACAAATGAAGTACTGATACCAGCAGCAGCATGAGTTTCAAAAGCTTTCTGCTAAGCGAAAGAAGCCACACAAAAAGATATATAGGGATGACTCCATTTATATGACTTAGTGGAAAAGGCAGACTAAAGGAACAGAAATCAAGTAACTGCTTGGGGAGAGAGAAGGGGATTGGAGGAAGGGAATTGACCATAATGGGCATGAACAAACTTTTTGAAGTAAGAGACATATTCTTATTACGATCATGGTGGTGTTTACATGACTGTGTGCATTCATCAAAACTCATCAACCTGAACTCTAAAAAATTAATTTTGTGGTATGCAAATTATACCTCAATAAACTTGTCTTTAAAAAAGCAAACAGAGACAATGCACACTACCTATACAAAAACAATAATTGATAAAAGTATTATTATGAGCAATGATAAGTCAAAAGAAATAGAATAATATCTTTAAGTGCTAAAGGGAAATACACACCAACCGATAACCACCTAAGCTATTATGTAAGGATGGGAGCACAATATAAACATTATTAGACAAATGGAAAAGGCTACAAATACAACTGCCGTGAAAGAACTACTAAGGAATGTGTTTCAGTAAGAAGAAAATTAAATGCAAGAGAAAGCAATCAGTTGCAAGATATACATGAACAGAACTCAGGAAGTGATAACAGAAAGCAGGAAATTATACTATCATAAAGGTTAGAATTTTAAAATTAAACAAATACATATACTATAAATGACATAATTTCTGATGACAAAATGTCATAATGCTATACATGCCAAAAGCATGCAGCTGCGGCAGCAAAACTTACAGTGTATTAACTATTGCTGTGCAATCATATTACCACAAATTTAGCAGCTTAAAGTAGCACATTTTGGGGCTGGCCGGTGGCACAGCGGTTAAGTTCGCATGTTCTGCTTCGGCGGCCAGGGGTTCACCAGTTCAGATTCCGGGTGCAAACCTACGCACTGCTTGTAAAGCCATGCTGTGGTAGGCATCCCACCTATAAAGTAGAGGAAGATGGGCGGATATTAGCTCAGTGCCAATCCTCCTGAGCAAAAAGAGGAGGAGTGGCAGATGTTAACTCGGGGCTAATCTTCCTCAAAAAAAAAAGCACATTTTTTATCTCATAGTTTCTGTGGGTCTGCAGTCTAGCTACATGTTAGCTGAGTCTTCTACTTCACAAGCTCACAAAGCTGCAATCAAGGTGTCGTCCAGGGCTGCATTCTCATCTGGAGGCTCAATTAAGATGAGATCCTTTTCCAAGCTCACGCAGTTGTTGGCAGCACTCAGTTTCCCGTAGATTGTCAGATTGAGGGCCTCACAGACTTTCTGGCAGTTGCTTGAAGCCACCCTAAGTCTCCTGCCACATGAGCCTTTCCTCAACATGACCACTTGCTCCTTTAAACTCAACAATGAAGAGTATCTTCTCAAAAGATGGACATGACCATTTTATCCAATAGAATCACATGCAAATAGTCATGTACATCCCCTCACATTTGACCTACTCTATGGATTAGAAGCAAGTCACAGTTCCTGCCCACAACTAAGGGAGGGGATTACACAGAGGCTTGGATACCTGGAGGCAAGGATCATGTGGACCACTTTAGCGTCTATTTGAGACAGAGAGTAAGGAGGGATAGTATAAACAAGTGGATACATCCAAATAAGCATTGACTAATTTGGGCAGGTTAAGTACAAATGATGAAATTTAACATTGAAAATGATAGATTATGGGGCTGGCCCCATGGCGGAGTGGTTAAGTTCACGCGCTCCACTTCCGTGGCCCAGGGTTTCACGGTTGGGATCCTGGGTGCAGACATGGCACTGTTCATCAGGCCACACTGAGGCAGCATCCCACATGCCACATCTAGAAGGAGCCACAACTAAAAATACACAACTATGTACTGGAGGGTTTTGGGGAGAAGAAGAAAGAGGAAAGAAAACAAAAAGACTGGCAACAGATGTTAGCTCAGGTGCCAACATTGGGGGGAAAAAATAGATTATGAATTATGATATATGAAAATGATTAGATTATGAATGATAGGAGATTTGCAGAGGGCTAAACATTTTAAGATTCATATATTTTTCAGGAGTTTATGGCTATGCTGATTTATGTGAGGATAACAATAGCAACAAAAGATCAAAATAATATACCACTTCAAAATCATTAGAAAAATATATATTAAATTAATTTATTTCTGACCCTTGAGCAGAATTAATTAAAGTTAAAATGAGATGTTATTTTACTGTAACAGATTAATATTTTGATGAGTAAAAGTGGAATTTTGAGAAAAATATTACAAATGCTTCTAGTGACTTTTAAAAATTATAGAATTTTAAACCTGGAAAAATTCAGTATTCGTATAGTTGATCTCCTTTATTTTGCACAGAAAGAGTGTCAGAGTATATAGAAGTATGATTTTCCTGAGGTCAATCTAACTTTTATAGGAATTCCATTTTTTCATCAAATAATTTATACCCTATGTTTACTTAAAAAGAACCGTCTTCTGTAACAGCAAATATTTCTTACTAAAAAATTTTTCTCATTTTCCACAAATTATGTTTCACTGCCACTTTGGTTTACCATTTGAATTATAAATTGCATTTTTACTATAGCTAAAGCAGTGTTCCTTCGATTTGATTTACCTGTAGTTTGCTGCCACAAACTATCACCAAACCTGTGGAAATTTACCCGGTAGGCAAACGATATGCTATCAATGCTTTCAATGTGGATAGTATTTGAAGTAGATGCCATTCACAATGAGGATAAACTAGAATAAAAATGAAAAATACCTGATTTGTGAGGGATATCCTGTGTAGAATACTGCAAGTAATGATTTGGAAAATACCCATACAAACATTCTGCTATGAGTACACATTTAAGATTCATTAGAAAACCATGATGCATTGCCCAGGATTATCATGTTTCCAAAGATAATGAAATGCTTACTGAAGATTGTCACATTAGCTGGTCACACACACACACAAGAGCAGCAATAGCAAAACCTCCAGGAACAATTAGACCAACGGAGTCAGTCCCTCCTCGTCCTTCAACTACTCAGTGATGAGCTGCCCAAGTTTTAATCTTTTAAGCCTACTGTTTGTTGGGTCCACCTCGCCCCCTTGGGAGTAACTAATGCTATTTATTCCCCATTACCAGAAAAGAAAAAAGCTGCTTGTAAAATTGGAAGCTCTCATTAAGGACCTAAAGGTCATGTAATAAGAAGAGCTTTAAAAAAAACTGGCTTTGTTAAGCATCTATCGAAAGTAAGGAATTAAATTTAAAGTGCATGTACTTAAGAAAAGGCTGTTTCTAATGTAATACATAGGGAGGGATCAGAAACAATCCAATTTTTATGACCCAGTTGCACAATGCTTACATATTATGGCAATATTTAGCGTCATTCTAGTTTCAAGGAAATGACACTAAAACTACTGTTGCAACATTGGACCTTAGAGGAGTTTCTTTTATTTCTGTGTCAATATACAACTTAAAAATAGATATTTTTCCATTATATTGTTTTTGTACGGGTGGATTTTGTAATATCTAAATACATTAATAGTTTAATTAACCATTAAAAATATGCATTTGTAGCAAAGTTGTTAGACATCTATTATCATTAATCTGCTATATTTTTAGTAACACAATACATGCTTGTTATTTTGCTGAAAGCATTTTTGGAGACTAGTGGGAAAGAACTCTTTGGAGATGACTGCTTATTTCACTCTCTTCTGATTTTCCTCATCTAATTAGAAATTAAGTTGTATATATTAGAAATCTGTGTATGCAAACAAATTACAATCCTTACTGTCTACGACGTTATTTGTGTGAAGGTTAAAAAACTGAGACTGCTTGTGGACAGAGCGTGGATGAGAATTGACTAGGTATGGGAGGAACAGCAGCTTGGGGCAGGAATGCCTTGTACCATGGTCAGTTGGGCAAAGCTTTGGAGTCATGCTCTCTTCTCTCCTCCAGTATATCCGAACTGGATCATTGCCTCAAATATTGCCTCTGCAGGACAGTGTGACAGCAGAGCCAGACCAGCATGCAGTGATTGGTGTCTTAACATCAGGACTTCACCAGATCCATCCCTGGGATAAATCGTGGATTACAACACATCCAGAGTCATGATCCCTCCCCTATGGATTTCCTTCTCTCTGTGTTCCTCCATGCTTTGAGTGCAAGGCAAATAAAAAGAAGAGAAAAAAGCTCTCAAACATAAAGTGTAGGAGGCAGAGAAATAGATAGTGTCCCTGAGGGGCAGGACTGTTGAAGATGAAGCAACAAAGAATGGTGGCTGAGCACAGCTATAGAAGTCTGGTCCTTGCATCGGCACAATGGCATCTGCTAGGCCCAGGCTTTGTTCCCAACATTTAATGCACATTACCAGTCAACTGAGTTGATTCCACTAGAGGAATATATCCTCAAAGGCAAAAATAGCATAAAACTAAGGTGGTAAGCAGTGATCAAGGAAAGATAACAAGGAGAGAGAAAGGAGAGGGGGAACTGAGATCAAGAAGGAAGAATTGTTGGAAAAAGATAAAATGATTAAAAGAGAAGAAAAGGAGAGAAATATACAGATGATGGGAAGATGAATAAAACATGGAGACAAATTGAGAGAAGGGAAGATTAGTGGAGGCATAAAAAAGGAGAGAGATATTGAAGAGGAATAGAAAAAGTAAAGACCGAGAAGGGTCCTGCTTGCATCTAAAGAGAGAATATCGGGGCTGGCCCAGTGACGCAGTGGTTAAGTTCGCACATTCTGCTTCGGTGGCTCGGGGTTCACCAGTTCAGATCCTGGGTGCGGATATGGCACCACTTGGCAAGCCATGCTGTGGCAGGCATGCCACATAGAAAGTGGAGGAAGATGGGCGCAGATGTTAGCTCAGGGCCAGTCTTCCTCAGCAAAAAGAGGAGGATTGGCAGCAGATGATAGCTCAGGGCTAATCTTCCTCAAAAAAAAAAAAATAAACTAAATAAATAAAGTGAGAATATCACTACAATTAATTTTCTCTAATCCTACCTTCCTCTTCAGTAGGACCTTGGGCATAAGCAGACATTGTCATGAGTTATCAGTACACTTTAAAGTGTTAATTTACTCTTCAAGAGTTTTAAAAAGATAACTTCTAATCAGACAATTATATTATATACTGTTATATTTAAGACATATTGTTTAATTTAAGTAAAACCTCATTTTCCAATTAAATTCTAAAAAGGTTTATGTTGGTGTATGATTGATTAAGTATACGTTTTTAAAAATAAATGATTTTAAATGTAAAATTAACTTCTGAAACTTCACTATTTCCATCATTTACAAACATAGATTAAAAGTGCTTTTGACATTTGAAAGTTGTCAGATTGTCTTATCCCGTTTTTTAGATAGATAAATGCCACCTAGTTCATAACAATTGGAAGCTACATTTAAAATACGTATTTATAGCATTGCACTAAATGCTTTTTCCTTCTCAAACAAAAGCAAGTTTTAAGTTCTAACAGGTTTCAAAGTCTTATGATATTCAATATGAATGTTGTGTAGATTGCTTTGTTCTTCCCAATTCTTCCCCCTTTCTTATGTCAAAGCCTTCTGCTATGCCATTTCAGAGTTCCTCCAACTATAGACAGCATATATTTTCCCACCTTGTTGATGTTGGGCATGACTAGGTCACTCAATTTAGCCAAGGAGATATGGGCAGAAGTGCCTTCGCAAGGTGCTCTCCTGGAGGCATCATGTTTCTGCTGACCCCTCCTGCACTTCTGGCATAGCTAGTGCATTGGTTCAAGGAGGATGAGTTGTGTGGAGTGGATTTGGAAAAATCTGAAAGGCAGAGTCAAACCCAGCTAAGCACAACTTCTATCCACCCACCTCAGTTGGTCCTCAGTTCAATGAGGTGAATCTAAACAATGACACTGAGTTGAGAGATGGTTTGTTATACAGCACTATTGTGTTAATAGCTTACTGATATAAATATTTATGAACAATTAGTGTAATGTTATAAGCAAGTTCAAAATTATTAGATCTACTGTTTTCTAATCTAGACCCTTTTTCACTTGACTCTTCTTACTTAATGTTAAAGTTGAACACATAATTCTTTGCAATTTTTTGGCAACATGGACCAACTATATTATATATCCCTCTTGTGAATAATAATAACAGAATCATTGTCATTTAATAATTCTTAAAACCTTGACTGAGAGAAACAATGTTTACGGACATTTGGCTGAATGGTATGCTACTCATACCTTATTCAAGGCACTCTAAAATATATCCAAAGAGAATATATATCTGTATTCAATCAGAATATTCATCCAAAGACTTTATCACTCATTATCAAGCAGGAAAAATAATCTGGAAAATTTGCATAATAAAATTAACCAACTGCTTCTAATGGGCAGGTATACAAAATACAGACTGATGAACATACATAAAATGCTGCAGACAATAACTTCAGAATATGCCTACTTACAAAAGACATGAAATATTTGTGAAAAGTAATCATACTGCATCATAAAACAAAGCTCAACAAATTTCAAATAATTATGATCATACAGATGATATTCTTTCACCATAATAGTATTGTTTGGAATCAAAAATGAAAAAAAAAATCCAGAAAATTCCCATACAATTATTGAATTCCTCAATTCCAAATAAATTAAGGGAAAAAGAACATATTATAATAAAAATGAGCAAATACTTAGTAACTAACAATAAACAATAATATACATCAAAATTTTGATGATGCAGATGAACAGTACATAAATGGGGGAATTTATGTCCTTTTTAATGGCTTATATTCAAAAAGAATAAATACTCTAAAACTGATAAACTAAGCATCTACCTCAAGAATATAAAAAATGAACAGCAAACTAAAACCAAAAAAAATAATACTGAAGAAGTAATAAATATAGAAGAAATTAATAAAATAGAAAAAATACTACAGAGATGATGAGCAAAGTCAAAAGTGAGCTTGCCAGGAGGTTAATAAACTTGGCAAAATTCTAGGTGATGTCAGCATCATGACAGAGTCAGTTGTTCCCTTTGTCTCACCCCTCTAAGTTACAACTAAACAGACATTCATTAACCAACAGAGGATTCACTACACAGCACAATAGGAAAACTTAGAGATCCATGCATCCACACTTCTGAAGGTGAGTGGACTGGACCTCCAGGAAGCAGTGAAACTAGGTGAGAAGACCACTCCACCTCCGCAGCAGCAGTGGTCCAGGTCATGGGTGCTCACACAGTGGCCAGCGCAACTGTAAGAGGAGGTAAAGCAGCCAGGTCTGTGTGGGAACACTTCAGAGTGGTGGCCTGGCCCACAGGAGCACACACCATGCTGCAGTGGCTCTACTCATAGGAACACTCTCCACTGAGTGGTGGCAGCTTGCCCACCACAAAGGAACCCCACCCACCAAGTGCAGCAGCTCAGCTGAACCACCCGCAGGCACAGAGTTTGCCCACACATAAAAGAAAGTGCCTCTCCTCTCCTGGCTAACTCAGCAGCTCAGCCAGTCCCCTGCCAAGAACAGTGGTCCCACCTATACAAGAGAAACCCACTGGCAGAGCACAGAGGCCCCACCTGTGAGTGTGTGCATGACCTGCCAAGCAGCTGCGACCAGGGTGCAAATGCAGAGCAGCCCTATTGGCACAACTTCCAGCAGATGGGGCAGGATCAGAAAACACAGGTCCTGCCTGTCCCCCCAGTGGCGGCATATGGAATCTGTGACATGATACTACCAAAAATATGCCAGCAAAGGATTAGTTCATCAAACACTGTGAAGAACTACAGTAACATTTCAGAGCAGAAGGCAAAAGACAAGTCTCCAGAAACCAATCCTGAAGTCACAGAAATTTACAATCTAAATGACAGAGAATTCAAAACAGCTGCCACAAAGGAACTCAATGAGTTACAAGAGAACCCAGAAAGACATTTCAATGAGCTCAGGAATAAAATCAATGAGCAGAAGGACTACTTCACCAAAAAAGTTGAAGCTCTAAAAAAACCAATCCCCAGTAATTCTGGATATGAAGAACACAATTAATGAGATAACAAATCATCTAGAAACCATAAAAAATAGAGATGACATTATGGAGGACAGTGATTTAGAGGACAGAAATATAGAAATGCTTCAGGTGGAGGAGGAGAGAGAACTAAGATTTTTAAAAAATGAAGAAATTCTTCAAGAAATATCTGACTCAATTAAGAAAAGAAATGTAAGGATTATAGGTATTCCAGAGGGAGAAGTGAGGGAGAAAGGAACAGAGAGCTCATTCAAAGAAATAATAGCTGAGAACTTCCCAAACCTGGGGAAAGAACTGGACTGACAGGTGCATGAAGTCAATAGAACTCCTAATTACATAAATGCAAAAAGACCTTCTCCCAGGCATATAACAGTAAAATCGACACAAGTCAATGACAAAGAAAAAACATTAAGGGCAGCAAGGTAGAAGAAAATAACCTGCAAAGGAACCCTTATAAGGCTTTCAGCAGATTTCTCAGCAGAAACTCTAAAGGCTAGGAGAGAATGGAATGATATCTTCAAAATACTGGAAGACAAAAACTTTCAGCTGAGAACACACTATCTAGCAAAGCTATCCTTCAGATACGATGAAGAAATAAAATCTTTCCCAGATAAACAAAACATGAGAGAGTGCATTACCACTTGACCTGCCTTACATCAGTGGATAGATCACCCAAGCAGAAAGTGAAGAAGGAAATAGTGGACTTAAATGAAAAACTAGACTACATGGACTTTATATATCTATCTATCCATGTGGATGGATAGATAGATAGATAGATAGACAGACAGACAGACAGACAGACATAGAACACTCCATCCAAAACCAATAGAATACACATTCTTCTCAAATGCACATGGAACATTCTCAAAGATAGACCATATGTTGGGAAATAAGGCAGGCCTCAATAAATTTAAGGAGATTGAAATTGTATCAAGCATCTTTTCTGACCACAATGTTATGAAAATAGAAATCAACTACAAGAAAATGCCTGGGAATGTCTCCACAAATATGTGAAGACAAAACAACATGCTACTGAACAGCCACCAGATCAATAAAGAAATCAAAGGAGAAATAAAAAGGTACCTAGAGACAAATGAAAATAAAAACACAATATACCAACTCTTATGGGATGCAGCAAAAGTGGTACTAAGAGGGAAATTTATAGCAATACAGGCCTACATCAACAAAGAAGAAAATTCTCAAATAAGTAATTTTAAATTACACCCAACAGAACTAGAAAAAAGAACAAACAAAACCAAAAGTCAGCAGGAGAAAAATAATAAAAATTAGAACAGAAAGAAACAAAATAGAGACTAAAAAAACAATAGAAAGGATCAATGAAACTAAGAGCTATTTCTTTGAGAAGATAAACAAAATTGACAAACCTTTAGCCAGACTCACTAAGAAAAGAAAAGAGAAGGCTCAAATAAAATTAAAAATGAAAGAGGATAAATTACTATGAGTACCACAGAAATTCAAAGGATTATAAGAGAATACTATGAAGAACTATATACCAAGTAAATTGGATAACCTAGAAGAAATGGATAAATTCTTAGACTCATACAACTTCCTAAAACTGAATCAAGAAGAAACAGAGAATGTGAGCAGACCAATCACAAGTAAAGAGATTCAAACAGTAATCAAAAACCTCCCAAAGAACAAACGCCCAGGATCAGATGTCTTCTCTGGAGAATTCTACCAAACATTCAAAGATTTAATATCTATCCTTCTCAAACTATTCCAAAAAATTGAAGAAGACAGAACACTTCCTAACTAATTATATGAGGTAAATATTATCCTGATACCAAAACCAGATAAGGACAAAAACAGAAGGAAAATTATAGGCCAATATTACTGATGAACATAGATGCAAAAATCGTCAACAAAATATTAGCAAACCAAGTATAGCAATATATTAAAAGGATTATACACCATGACCAAGTGGGATTTACCCCAGGGATGCAGGGATGGTTCAACATCCACTAATCAATGAATATGACACACTACATTAACAAAATGAGGAATAAAAACATGACCACCTCAATAGAGGCAGAGAAAATATTTGACAAGACCCAACATATATTTACGATAAAAACTCTCAATAAAATGTGTATAGAAAGGAAGTACTTCAACATAGGAAAGGCCATATATGACAAACCAACAGCCAACATCATATTCAATGGGGAAAAACTGAAAGCTATCCCTCTGAGAACAGGAACAAGACAAGGGTGCCCACTCTCTCCACTTCTATTCAACATAGTACTGTAGCTTTTGGCCAGAGCAACTAGTCAAGAATAAGAAATAAATGGTATCCAAATAGGAAAGGAAAAAGTAAAATTCTCACTGTTTGCGAATGACATGATTCTATATATAGAAAACCCTAAAGAATCCACCAGAAAACTATAGAAACAATCAACAAGTATGGCAAAGTTGCAGGGTACAAAATCAACTTACAAAAATCAGCTGTATTTCTATACACTAATAACAAATTAGCAAAAAGAGAACTCGAGAACCCAATCCCAATTACAATTGCATCAAAAGAATAAAATATCTAGGGATAACTCTAACCAAGGAGGTGAAAGACCTATATGTTGAAAACTATAAGACATTATTTAAAGGAATTCAAGAAGACATAAAGAAATAGAAAGATATTCCATGCTCATGGATTGGAAGAATAAACATAGTTAAAATGTCCATATTACCTAAAGCAATCTGCAGATTCAACACAACCTCAATCAGAATCCCAATGACATTCTTCACAGAAATAGAGCAAATAATTCTAAAATTTGTATGGAACAACAAAAGACCCCAAATAGCCAAAGCAGTCCTGAGAAAAAAGAAGAAAGCTGGAGGCAAGACAATCCCTTATTTCAAAATATATTACAAAGCTATAGTAATCAAAACAGCAAGGTACTGGTACATAAACAGACACACAGTTCAATGGAACAAAACTGAAAGCCCAGAAATAAAACCACACATCTACGGACAGCTAATCTTCAACAAAGATGAGAAGAACACACAATGGAGAAAGGAAAATCTCTTCAATAAATGGTGTTGGGAAAACTGGACAGCCACATGCAAAAGAATGAAAGTAGACCATTATCTTACACCATACACAAAAATTAACTCAAAATGGATTAAAAAATTGAACGTAAAACAGGAAACCATAAAACTCCTAGAAGAAAACACAGGTAGTACACTCTTTGACATAGGTCTTAGGGGCATCTTTTCAAATACCATGTCTACTCAGGCAAGGGAGACAAAAGAAAACATAAACAAATTGGACTACAACAGATTAAAAAGCTTCTGCAAGGCAAAGGAAACTATGAACAAAACAAAAAGACAACCTACCAACTGGGAGAAAATATTTGCAAATCGTATATCCAACAAGGGCTTAATCTCCAAAGTATATAAACAACTCATACACTCAACAACAAAAAAACAAACTTGATCAAAAAATTAGCAGAGGATATGAACAGACATTTTCCAAAGGAGTATACAGATGGCCAACAGGCACATGAAAAGATGTTCAACATCACTACTATTAGGGAAATGCAAATCAAAACTACAATGAGATATCACCTAACACCTGTCAGAATGGCTATAATTAACAAGACACAAAATAACAAATGTTGGAGAGGATGTGGAGAAAACGGATCCCTCATACACTGCTGGTGGTAATGCAAACTGGTGCAGCCACTATGGAAAACAGTATGGAGATTTCTCAAAAAAGTGAAAATAGAAACACTATACGATCCAGCTATCCCGCTACTGGGTATTTATCCAAGGAACTTGAAATCAACAATTCAAAGAGATCTATGCACCCCTATGATCATCGCAGTATTATTCACAATAGCCAAGACATGGAAGCAACCCAAGCACCCATCAATGGATGAATGGATAAAGAAGATGTGGTATACATACACATACACACAATGGAATACTACTCAGCCATAAAGAGACAATATTGTCCTATTTGCAACAACATGGATGGACCTTGAGGGACTATGTTAAGCCAAATAAGCCAGACAAAGACAGACACTGTATGATTTCACTCATATGTGGGAGATAAAGACATGGATAAAGAGAACAGATTAGTGGTTACCAAAAGGGACGGGGGTTGGGTGGATTGGTGAAAGACGTAAAGTGGCACATCTGTATGGGAGGGATGAAAACTAGACTACTGGTGGTGAGCATGATGCAGTCTATACAGAAACTGATATATAATAATGCATACCTGAAATTACACAGCTATAAACCAATATGACCTCAATAAAATATTTTTTTTAAAAATTGACAAAATTCTGAAAAGTTTAATGAAAAAAAAGCAAAGTTACAACTGACCAATATTAGGAAGCAAAAAACACTTGGCTGTAGGGGCCACTGATAGTAAAGATAAAGTTTTATTATGAAAAATATTACATCACTATATTTGGGAACTTAGAGAAATGGTCAAATTCATCAAGAAATATAGCATAGAAAATTTATTCCAGAAGAAATGTGATACTTGAGTAATTCTAAAAGATATTCTGAAAGGGTAAAGTCTCCTCCAACAGAAATATTGAGGTTCAGATGGTTTTATCAGTGACTTCTATTTAAAATTAAAGAAACACATACTTCCAAACCTACACAAACTATTCCAGGTGATATAAAAAGAAGTCGTCCTCAATTTATTGTATAAGATTACCATAATTTAAACATCACAAGGTCAGAAAAAGAAATAATAATTATTGGACAACTTCACTTGTAAATACAGATAGAAAAATTCCATACAAATCTAGGAAACCAAATTCTATATACACAGAAAACTAAACTCCTTAAATACGTGGAATTTATTCCAGGAGTGCAAAGTTAACTTTAATATTAGAAAATAAGTAAAACATAATTCTTCACCTTAACAGATGAAAGACAAAAATCAATTATATCAAAAATACAGAAAAGCAATGAATAAAATTTAACATTTATTCTTGGAACACTAGAAATTCATGGAGATTTTGTTTACTTTGATGAAGATTATCCATAAAATCTCTCCTTAATCATGGGGTGTTAATATCAATTCCTTTAAGGTAAAGAATGAGAGGAGAGTGGCCACTATCATGAATTCTGTTCAAATGGTGTTTAATGTGTCACTGATAACAAGAAGAGCAGTTATATGTGACATTTTCTTTGAATTAAAAATTCCTCTATACTCACGGTCGCTGATTTTTTTCTTATTTCTAACTTTTTTAATCCGCTTCTCTCATTCTCTTTTTCTCTTTCTCACCTTTGCCCCTTCTCTTCATATTTCTCAGGGTTTTGTCTACATTATTGGAATTTTCTAAGAAATAACTTTCGAATATTTATTTATTATATAGCTTTTCTGTATTGTATTTCTTAATATTTGCTTATTTTTATGTTTACAAAATTTAAGGCACACTTCAAATTTTACACTTCTCAAATTGGGTGTTGAGAAACATAATTTTGAGTAAAGAAAACATAAGTTCTAGAAGAATATGCACAGTTAGATATCACTTTTATAAGCTCACAAACATGCAGAAAACGAAAAATATATTCTTTAGGCATAGATGCCTATACATTACAACTATTACTTTTAAAGTTTAAGGAAGGAATTATAAAAATTCAAGACAGTGTTGCATTCATCCTACTTGTATTTATTTTTTCAATTTAAATAAGTGTAAATAGTATATTTAATATTAAAACATAATAGTAATAGAAAGGCTAAAACAAATGTGTATAATTCAAATAGCTATTTATTCCACAGCGTGGCTTGATAAGCAGTGTGTAGGTCCCCCCACAGGATCCAAACCAGTGAACCCTGGGCCACCAAAGCGGAGTGCATGAACTTTACCACTATGCCACTGGGCTGACCTCTCAAATGGTTATTTTTATAGCAAAAGAATGTTGTTAAATTTTATAAACTTCTTAATTTGAATACTCCATTCCCTTATCTTCATTTTTAATTTAATAAGCACTTGTCTAATAGCTCTCAGATTCAATATTTCATTTAATTTTGTTTTGCAATAATTAATAATTTCATAGTATCCTTTTTAATTCAAGAATAAAATAGGAGCATATGACTTTATAGTTCCAAGTGTTCTTTTAAAATTAACATTATGTTAACCTACAGGTACATTGCTCTCTTGTTAGAGAATGTTTTTGAAATAAATTTTGCTTTTCAGATATTTTAAGTTTTATTTTAGTCAAATATACGATCAGTTTTATATAAATTGCACGTTGTGAAAATGAAGTATATGAAGTCAACTATATCTATTCACCCTTTACAACTCCATTGAGCATTTATATTCTTTATTTATTCTCTGCTTAATATACAAAATAATTGTGCAGGAACAGTCCACCATCATTATTTTTGTCTGTTTCTTCCTATGTATCAAGTTTTACCTTACATAATTAGTAGTATGCAATTTTGTACATGTTTTATGTCTTCTTGTTTTGAGGTTTCATCAACAGATAACAGTATAAAATGACCTGCCTTCATGTAATAATCAATTAATTGTTCAACATAATGCAGAATGTTCAATTCTAAGAATATAGGACACAATACTAAATATATACCTTTGTTAGAAACATTTAAACAAACAATCTGTGGCAATTACAGCCAAGCATCTTCCATTATTAATTCTGGTGAACTTAATATTATAACTGGCTCATAGAACATAACAATCACATAGAAAAATTATATTTCATCAGAGAATTTGAATCAAATATGACCTCTGTGAAGTACTAAAAAAGTTACAGATGCAGCCAGTCATACTTTCCCATTTATGAGTTTAAAATCTTAAGGCACTGGAGATATTTTATAAAACGTTGTTCTAATTGGTTCCCCACTTGTGAAATACAGTGTTTGGACCAGAATAATATCTGAGATCCCTTATAGCTCTGACTCTAGCTATTTATTGGAGGTACTTAAAAATATGTCTCTGTAAAGAAATTTGAAAGAATTTGGTTGATTTCAAGTGAATATGCTTAGAGTATGCTATTCATTCAGGACGAGGAGAGGTTAGGGTAAGAGAGGAAGAAGTCTGAAGAATGAAGGTGTGAGCTACTTACCAAGAAAGATCTCAGCAATCACACCCCATTCATCTTATCATAGCAGATGTAAGATTCAACCTTTTGTCTTCAATAAGATGAAATGATTTCATTAAAATGCCTCGTATAAGTCACATTCATGACGTGGTCTACACAGTTTTTGGTTGCTTTATTTAACTATAAGGATGCAAAAAGCCAGAAATACTGTTTTGATCTGACCCCGTTCTACGCCAACCTATTAATTTATTGACGGAAGAGCAGTCTTATGGAGAGTTCATATCCAACGTTGACCTCTGCAAGGGTTCTGATCTACTACAAGAGAATGTGATGATTTTAACTTATAACAGACCAAAGGGATATGATTGAAATAAAGAGCCTCTCTAAAGAAGTTTTTCAACTAAAATCTATCAAGATTGAACACTTCCAGAATCCATTGTCTCTTTGAGTACTATCATTTTCATTGTACAGGGATAAACATAAATAAATTATACCACTTTTTCAACCTCTTACTACTTGATTTGTTCAAGCAAAAAGAAGGTTTTCCAGTCTCTGAATGTGACAATTGTCTTCTATTGAAGCCAACCCCATCACCTCTTTTTCTCTGAAAGTTAGAGACGAAGGCCAAGGCAAGGGGGGTTGGGGGGACAATATGGAATGGGGGCTTGTAGAGGTGAGAATTTGTAGGGGATGTGGCCAACTGTGTGTTTGTAGGTAAGGTTTGCCTGTTCTAAAAGTCTTTCAACAAACCTTATGGAATATAGAGATACACATGATTGCTTAAACTCTTGGATGCTGAGTCTATCAAAAGAAATAAAACAAAAATCTTCCACTAGGATATTTTATGCTCTCAGTGGCCTAACTTTATGATAAAATTTAAGTCATAGAAAAATATATAGAGTTAAATATAATTGGAACACCTGGGTGGAAAAATGTTTATAAGTGGCATTACTGCCTTAATTCTAACAACATGAGCAGAACTACTATAATCATGTTCAGTGGTAATATGGAACCATATGTGGTGAAATAAAATACAGGACAAATATACAAATACATCTGCTGCTACAGATTTTCAGCCTTTTAACACTCATAGATGTCTGTTTGGGGTCTGACTCTGACTATATCCTACTGTTTTATGTATTTTTCTGTAATTTTGTGAGATTAACAGAGCCAACTTGGATATCTCTACTAAATGTTAATTCTTTTCTTAACTCTGAGTGTTGGAACTGTGGCACTCTTTTTCTGAATGAGCAACCCTCAAAAACCAATTGTTTTGGCACCATCTAAGGTGCTTATTAGTTAAATAACCGATTCAAAGTCGTTTTCTTACGAGCCCAAAGTCTGGGCTTCCTCATGGAAAATTCCTATTTCCTGCTTTTCCTTTTTATTTTTTTTTTATCGTGTATGCATCACAATTTCATGTGGGATGAAACATGTTTCTTTACATGTCTCGGTCTTTTCTGCTGATTATAGATATTTTAGATAATATATTGTAGCAATATATTGGAAACAGACCCCTCCACTCCAGGGCTCACTGTTTTTACTGTTTGCTTGTGTATTTATTTAGCGACTTCGCTGGACTAGTTTAGTGAATACTATCTCCCCTGCGTTGAGCAGCCTCTGATATTCTTCCTCACAGAGCACAGCCTTGGGCAGGGGAACAGTCCTTGACCTTTTCACTAGGCTAATTCTGACTGTAGCTTTGTTTGATTTTCCTACTAAGTTTCTGCCTAATCTTCTATTTTATCAGACCCATCCAGCAGCCTCCACTAATTGGTGTATTCTCTCTCCATTAGGTGTGACAATGTTCTGGAGTATCAATTGCTCCACGGTCTGATTCAATTAAAGCTGAGCCCTTTCGCAGATGCAGTGTTGCCAGTCTCCGAGTCTTGCTTTGACTGGAGGAACATTTCTCTTCCTGTCTCTTTCCCTGGTTCTCTCTGTTAAACTTCTAGCTGATCCACCATTATTCTTGTTGCTAACAGTATCATGAAGCTACCAGCTTAATTACTCAACAACAAAACGTTGCTTGTTTTCAATGCAACCCTTAAGAATGAACTTCCCTATGTTCTGTTCCATGTAAAGTCAGCCCCCCTTTCAGGCCAGCTATGGAATTCTCTGTTTTTCCAGTCTGCTTCTACCCTGAGCAGAGGCTCTGAGCCAGTGCACTGGAGCTGACAGCAAGGGCAGCAGCCTGCTTCACCCTGTGTAACGCTATTTCTCTATGAACAGTTTGCGAGGTGGGGATGGTAGCACTGTTGTTCTTGGCTTGTCCCTCTAGCATGAAACCTGTGACCCCTGAGCAAGCTGGAGTGGGGACAATTGAGGCCAAATATTCGCAACCAGCTGCACCTGAAGTAGACATTCTGCCTTATGAATGAGGGCTGGATGGGGGAAGAGAGTTCCAGTCCTCTCCCTCTCATCCCTGCCTGCCTGGGATAGAGCTACTGCAACACGGAACTGGGGCTTAGGAGAGATGTCAGTAGGACAGTAATGGTTCAAACACCACAGATGCTCACTGTTCTTAATGAAAGCTAGTAGATTTTCTTGAATAAACATTTCTCCATTTACTATATGCTCTTAAGACAGTTTTCAGACTTTAAATTCTTCAAAAACAATTTTCACCATTTAGGTGGTTTGTTTTGCTGGGGTGAGGGTCCACTGAGCTTTTCACACTGCCATTCCAGAAGTTCACAACTTTTTGATGAGTTATTATTTTCCGTTTTGTGGCCATGATTATTTACATATGAGACACAGGATCAGCAGAGCAAATCTAAAGGTGATAAGCGATAAGAAGCATAATGATGGTAGCAATCCAAATGATCATAGCTAAACTTCTACTTTCAGGGTCCATGAATTTCTTCAGTCAAGATTTCTGGAGAATTCAACATTTTTAGCCTTGACCCAAGGTTCTCTACTGCTGGTCCTTAGCCTAGGCTCTCTTTTGGCCAAAGAGGAACACACTGTGGGCCAGCACCTCCATCCAGACCTCTCTAGACCATGCGCTGACTTGAACTCTCTATGTCCCACTGATTCGCCAGACACAGCAAGATTTCTACCCCAGAAAGGTATTTGGTGGTTGGATAGGAATTGTGAATGGGAGGTAGTAGGGTCACATTCAAGCTGCCATCTCCACAGAACCTCTTTGAGGAGCCTGTTCCTTTTGGGCAGATGAATGTTATCATTACTCACATAATTATAAATAAAATCAATATACAGATAAAAGGTCAAAGGGAGTATAAAGGAGACGGAATGCTCAGAAAATATCTGGCTCTAGATTTCTAAAGTGAATGTAGGATCAGATTTTTAAACAATAACTTTCCTACTTGCTTAGTTGCAATTTACAATGTATTGCAGGTGGTGAATTTCATATTCATTAACCCAGTGAATCTTCATTTTGAAACACAATTAGAGAAATGTGGATATAATTCAATTCCATGCTTAAAATAAGCCATATATGCAATAACGTACCAACCACAAGTTTATGAGCAGGGTCCATCAATTTGCCAGACATACCAACTACAAGTTTATGAGCAGGGTCCATCAATTTGCCAGACAATATGAAATCATTATATTAATACAGTACCCATTTTCCAAAGTCAAAAAAAGTCACATATTTTACTTCTTGTGATCGGTAATGTTACCATATTTCTCAATATGTAAGCACATCAATTTTGGTTATTCAAATAATTCTAGAATTATCACATGCTCTCAGAATGATCGATCTAAATAACAGAATTCCTATTTAAAAAAGTATATATTTAAACTTTTTTTATACTTGTTATCAATAAGTAAGATCAGTTGTTTTTGCTTTTTATTTATTCAAATTCCCTGATCAAATCCTCCATTTGCATAACACATTTCTATCTTCAGTTTAACATCAATTTCAGTGCTTAATAATAAATAAGGCGCACAATCTTCTCTAGCTGTACTAGAATCTTCATGTTATTTTGTGATAATTTGTGTACTGCTATATTGGACAAAATATTCAGAAAAATTAAAGTTTAAGCAAACTATATAAAAAAAGCCAATTTTGGAACAAAACAAAGCTATTTCAGGATATTAATGGAAACAATTTATTTAAAATTTGAAAAATAATAATAACAAATCTCTTCAAATAAGAGATTCTCGGATTCAGAATTACATTGCTGTTGTAAATACATAGGAAACCAAAGCAAATCGATTATTCAAATTTAATTTATTTCAATTAAAACAAAACCATAAATGTTTGTGCTTTCAGGTGATCTTTGTTAACCTTAACCGTATTCATGTTCTAACTTTGCTTAAGGTTGCCAACTATTTGAAATACTCACTAAAGTCCTTAGTGACTCATAAATCCTATTATGAGTCACTAAGACTCATAAATACATTTCTGAAGGAAACTGTTAGGTTGGTAGGAAAAAAACTATTTTAACTACTTTAGTCATATATGGCATTGTTCTCTAATATTCACACATAAAATATAACACAAAAATTAAAACTAGATTGACTAGTAAAAGCTCCAGATTTTAATCATATGATCTTATACACTAAACAAAAACGAATTAATGAATGTTCTGAATGTTGCTTAATTTGCACATGGTCTTCTTTTATGATGAGAACTACATCTTCTTATTCTGTCCCGGATGGCATTTGCAGCCGCGGAGACCGTTCCATCCTTTCTCTCTTCCAGCACTCTCATTAGAGGCACTTTACGACGAGGTCCAAGGAAAAGGAGAGGCATGTGCTAGTTCTCCCACTTGAAAAACACGGGTGCCAACATCAGCTAAAACGACTGTGGGGCCAGTTCTCTTTTTTAACTGCTTTTTAAAAACAAGAACAACAAAAGACGACAATGTTTAATGTTCAGCTTCAGCCAGCAATTAACTCCAGATACACTATGAAAGCCAAAAGACCTCCACGGCAGCATTTAAAGAGATCCGATCTCCTGCAGCTGTAGCACAGATTGTACTAAAATAAAGCTGAAAGGTTAATTACAAGAGTGAGGAAATTGCATAGGAGACATTCACACCCTGACAATTGCTTATGCTAAAATCAGGCCCTTAATAGTGAAGTAGTGAAGGACAGATGTCCTGGAGACTAGAATAGGAATATTTGCATGGATTTATGTGAGTAGCTTAAACTCTGCAGATATGCCTAACGCCTCCAGGCTGGCAAGAGTATCCCCTTCTCTTACCAAAGGAGACTACTGCCCACTACCACCACTGGCTGGAGATAAAGCAAAGACCTCACTTGAGATGAACGCCTCAAAAGATAATGCTTATCCACATCAAGAGTGCCTCTCCTTCCTCTCCTTGTTTCCAGGCCAACCACTACTGTTGGTGTTCAGCATGGCCTAATTGAGGATCCTGCAACAAGCAGAAATGGAATCTTAACTTAAGACAGCTGCTGAGCCTGGCATATATCTACCAGCAGGAACCAAGAGAACATAGGCAGGCATGAATCTCGAGGGTGCCGAACCAAGGAGGGTGAAATAGAAGGCTGGTGAGAGGAGTTTACTGATTGTCACTCTTTGAATTTGACATCTTGGCAGGACACCTGAAGGTGGTCCTAATATGATATCTAAATTGAGAGATGATGATGTACTGTAGAGAACGAAGCAGAGTTGTAACTGCCTTGGCAGAGTATGAAGAACGGGGCCAGAGGACTCAACAAGTGGGCATACGAGAGTAGGTTAGTTATATAAGACCATGCCCCAGAAGATATTCTTTTCACTAACATGATATCACATGCACCAGTAAGGAGAATGTCAGTGTTCTTGAGACTCTCCGTAGGGCTGTCTTCCACAGACCAGATAGGACATGCTTCTGTGGAAGCAGCCCCTTTCTTTCAATGGGGTGTTAGGATTCTGGAGTAGCAGAGGCCAGGTAGTGGTACTTAACTATCGGAACAGCAAGGCCAAAAATGGTAAAGAACTTCACGGCCTGTAGGCAACTTTGGTAAGGACTAAGACATGACTGTTTCCCAGGGGCAAAATGTGTAGGCAGCCAATGAGGATATCTCCTGGCTCATAAAAGCAGAGGGATCAATAGTGGGTGCGCTGAACAATGCTATCAGCTGTTATAATGGAAAATCATTATTCCTATTCTTATTTTCATATCTAAGTCTATTGATTGAAGAGAAACTGGAGACCCATGAGGAGGGACCCTATAATGCCAAGGATAGGCTTAGCAAGAAAAACTCCAATAAGAAAATATTAGGAATTTTAAAAAATTCGACAAACTTTAGATAAAATAGTAATTAAGATATAATAGAAGAATACTCTGGATCACTTTATACAAATAAAAAACAGGCAAGAAAAGAATTTAGAATATCAAAGGAACCAAGAGAATGTCAGTGTATGACTGAGGAAGGCCTGAAATAAAACGGATAAGACAGGATTGAAAGCATGCAGACCTTTCTGTGGAATGGCAAAGAGGGTTGTTGCTATTTTAAGCACAACTGGAAGGTAATCAGCAAACAAATGACCTGAATCACAGATTCAAACATTACTCAGGCTGCTGAGAGTGTTTTATACTTTTGGAATAGGGAAGAACTTCCTAAGGAAAATAAAAAGCCAAGAGACCCTAAATGAAGAAAATAAAATATTTTTATTATGTTTCTAATTTCCATATTCCACAGGTTAGAAAAAGTTTTAAAAAATGATTGACAGGAATTAGGGAATTCTAGAAAACTAACTAGCAAGAATTATTTATCCTTCTTATCAGCACACAATACCTGCACTACCATTATTTCCAAAACTGTCCTCACAAAAGGCTTTGTGCTTGTGTTTGCGTTTTGGTGCAGCATGCGGGGAAGATATTTTGGCTGTGTCTGTCAAAATACAAACTAAACTTTCACTCATCAATTCCGTTTCAATGAATATTCTCTAGAATTTTGTTTCCGTTTTGGCAGTATCCGTAAGGACGCCATGAAATAAGCAGAACTGCTATGCGATGTGGAATGAAGGAATTATTATAGGAGTTTGGTTTTATGCAATTGTGGGAGCTGATGGAGTAATTTGTGGCGCTGTTGGCTCTGGGTCTAGAATTCAGCCGGAAGTCATTGCAGATCAGCCAGATCAGCGACCAGGGAGGATGTTGGGGGAAGAGCAGACTCATAATGTCAACGGAAACTGACTAGGACAAACTGGAATCTACGAGGACAGCTGGAACCTTTGCTTGCTCACTTACATAGCATTCTTTTTGGAAACAACTCATTTAAATTCCTAAACCTTTTCTACCTGACTCTGCTTATTTCCTTTCATTTATTTGCACTGTTGTTATTATCGGAGCTATCCTTTGCAGGATTCTTTTGTCTGTCTTCATTCTCCTTGAACCAAATTCACATTTCCTTCCCAGATATTTATGTGTCGTTTTAGTTAAATTTAGTTAAATTCTTCAACAGTGAACTAATCTATTTTGTGCTTAGCTTATGAGATCTTTCCAGCAAACTGCGGTGCTATTTATAGAAAAACAAGATATTTGCAAACACCTTCCATTTTTCCACAGGAATATAATCTTAGTATTGCTTTCAGAGGTAGCCTTAAATGTGATCCAATTTTACCTATGTTTTCACTCCATCTCACATGTCATGAGATAATGAACAGTTTATTAAATCTATTCCTCTCAGTGATAACATTACCGAGAATGCCTCAAAATAAATAAAACCATACAGATTTCACATCAGCAATAATGATATTAAAAACATCAAGGAAAGATTAATCATGCACCTAGAAATGTACATCTAGCAAGAAATTCCTATGTATCGTCTAGTGAAGTAGTCTGCCAAAAAGAGAACATTATTTGATCATAATTCTGAGCTACCTGGGAAATGAAAAGACAGTTTACTCATAATGATTATCATTCCATGACAATTGTAGTTTAAACTGATGAGAAGCAATCTGATAGGCTGTTCACTGAGTGTGGACCCACTGGCGCAGACAAGTCTGGATCAGGTCCTCGACTCTTGTCATACTGGAAAGTCAATTTAATTTGTTCATCCAGGGGTATCTAGACGCTATGAAACAAAATTATGCTAAGAAAATTCACAAGTAACTGTTCCTCCAGTCTTTTCTCCCTTCCTTGCATTCCCCACTCTTCATGTTCCAGTCACATTAACGTTCTCACTGTTTTACAAATGCATAAGCATCTGTGATTCTGCGACTTTTCTCATGTTGTTCTCTCTGTCTAAAATATCCTTCTCCATTCTTTCTGCTGAACAAACTCCTACTCATACATCAAAACCCTGTCCAAAATGTAGACCACTCTGTGAAATATTTTTACTCCTTCAAAAAGAGATATTCTCTCTGTTCTTAATTCTTCCCAATATGGTGTTCATTACTTATTTACCATGTTGAGTCATAATGGAGACTTGCTTCTGACATACAGCTTGGATGTGTTAATTTATAAACTGAATCTAGTTATATTTACATTTTTTTAAAGAATTTCTTTAAATTTTTTTCCTTTTTCTCCCCAAAGCACCCCGGTACATAGCTGTATATTCTTCCTTGTGGGTCCTTCTAGTTGTGGCACGTGGGACGCTGCCTCAGCGTGGTTTGATGAGCAGTGCCATGTCCACGCCCAGGATTCGAACCCATGAAACACTAGGCCGCCTGCAGCAGAGTGCAAGAACTTAACCACTCGGCCACGGGGCCAGCCCCTATATTTACATTTTAATGAGGAGAATAATTTTCCAGTGACTTGAATTCTCCTCTCCTCTACTTAACATACTACTCTTCCCAGTATCAAGGTTATGGTATATCAAATTAATTATCACCAGCATGTTTGGGCATTATGATTTATTGGGACTTCCACTAGATAGGGGTAAGGCTATATAGGTAAGGTTTAACCTACAATATTTTGTTTATCAGTCATTCTGTCTCTCTCACATTATTGTGGAGATAAGATAAGGTAACATATGAGAAAATCCTTTATAAATTTAAATTTCTTTATAAATAACTATTTTATTCTTGTCATTATGTCATTGTAAAGATATTCGTATGGTCTTTGATATATTTATATAGTTCTAATAGAATTGTGTGATTTATTACTCTTCTACTATGTGGCATGGTTTTTTTAGTGTTTAACATATCTCTTTCCCTCTGTAGATTATTGCTGTAAAAACTTTGGCAATATATCAATAGCTTTTCTAGGGCATTTAAAATGATTCTAATATGGTAACCTTACCTCAGATATGTTACAATCAACTGGAAATCTCAGACTTTTAGATTCATATTTATTAATTACATTTTAGAGTATTTTGTACCTTCAGATGGCTAATTTCTTCCAGGTGATGTTAATTCTCCCATTTGATGTTAACTTCCATTGCTTCAAATTCAGAGGGTAATATTTCTAACACTGTGCACAAAATCTTGGGATCTGCACTCCTGGGAAATTGAAAGTTTTGTACAGAGTACCTATAATGATTAACAACCAACTTTTAGAAATATTTACCACATATGATTATTTATAAGGCAACCAATTTGCTATTGGTCCATATGTCCCCAACACATGGCATAATTTGTTACAGCGCTCGTCAGTGGAAATTTCTGCAATGACAGAAATGTTCTATTAGAGCTATGGGATCCACTAACTACAGGTGGCTATTGAACACTTGATATGTGGCTAGCGCAATTAAGCTGAATTTTAAATGTTATTTAATTTTAATTAATTTAAAACGAAATGGAAATATTGACATGTGGCTAGTAGTTACCAAAGTAGATAGTAGCAATCTACAGAATCCACGTAATGTAGTTAATAATAGAGGATAATAATTTAATCCCACATATTACATTCTCTCAAAAATATGTTTTGTAAAACAAACATTTTCAGTAGCTGTGTAAGAGCAGAGATTCAAGTAAAAACATAAACAATGATATTTAGAGAACGAATAAGAGTGCAAATCATTTAGAAACTAGTGAGTGTCAATTATGTGTTAAGCATCTTGGGTAAATATATTGGGTAAATATATGAAACACAGAATTAAAAAATATATACAAATACCAACAGGGTCTTTTCACCTAAGGAGTTCACCATCTAAAAGAGAAGAATTTTTTAGAAGCAAATACTGGTTTTGAGGCTTTCTGTATATTTATCCCACTATCCTCAATTTACTCTCAGAGCTCTTTGTTAATTTCTGCTCTGCATTTTTCTATTAGGAGATTCTTTTCATTATACGATCATTAAAGAAAATTATTTGGAAAATAAAACTCAGATTGTACACCGGTATAGTTACAAAATTAATACAATGAAATAAGTTTTGAATTGTTTCATAAAAGCCAAGAGAAGAAAATCCATTGTTCCCTTACTAGTGTTACCGCGTCTGAACATTTTAGACAGTATCATTGGTTTTGAGATACCAGAGAAGATGACAGAGAACAGCTTAATGGTTAGTTTTCTGACAGTCGATCTAAATGTTTGGATTTTTAAAAAATTTTCTCTGGACTATAAATACATGGACATATTGGAGTAATTGGGTATGTACTAAAATATGTAACAATAGTTTAAATAACAAAATACACTTTATTAATGTTTTAATTTATGCATAACAGAATCATGTATAACATTTTCAATGAATACTGTTTTTTTTATAACTTTAAAAGCCGAGAGTAAATACTTTTCCATATAATTACACATTTATAAGGTTCCTTTGATGAAAGTATATTCATTGGCATTTGGATCTTTTTTCTAATTCTATTTTATAGTCTGCTAGATAAATCCTCTTATTCATTTGTTTCAGTGAAGCTTGAATAAAGGTCATTTAAACTGGCTCACCTTTCTTATCCTCCTGTGCTTTCCCATAATCCCTACTTCCATTGTAAAAGGTTCACAGCTTCCTTCTCAATATACCTTTTCAGCATGAGAAGAAATATTAACATTTCGTTAAATAAACCTGAGCTTATTGGACTTTAATTCCGGACTCTTGTTTTTTTGTAAAAATTATTGAGTTCTTTTTTAAGCTCTAAACAATCTTACTGAACTTGCTGGCAATCAATTATTTTGCAGTCTGGATATGCAACTCATACAGTATATAAAGGTTAAAGTTTAATATTGTGATGGAACATTCTTCCAAAGGCAATGTTTTTAATATCATAAACTGAGATCTTCAAGTCATGTCTCCCTTCCCTGTTGAGTTTCCTGACTTCCTTTACAAGGATAATTCTTGGTTAAATAATTTTTCCCAAAATATTGAGCTGGCAACTTTTAAATATAATGTCTTAGGACATAACAAATAATGAGAACCATTTTTTGCACTTTCATACAGGAAAGCAATATAATCCACTTTACTGGTGATTCCTATAATGAAATTCTTACTTACTATTGTTATCAGAACCAATACGTGCTCTTACTCATTGTTATAAGAACGAATATCTGTGCAACTCCATTAGTTCAAATAACTTATTAATCATCCATAGTGTGTACAATACTGCATAAGCTCTAATGAAGAATTTAAGGGGGGCCAGACAAGTCATTATGCCCCATCTCCTCACTCCTTACATTCAATTTCTGAGTCTGGCCTACAAATTCTAGGCTGTTCTCACCATGAGAAAAATTTGCCTTTTAGCTAAACTGTGTGAAAAATTCCCAAGGGGTCAGAACCTTACTCAAATCAAAACTATCAGTGTCTGTTCACTTTATTGTTTTCCCTCACTCGTTGAATGCTGTCTAGTTCCAACTTTCCTGAATACAAAATCTGGCCCAAATGTCTTGTTATTTAGCTACGCTGACTGACATCAGATAATCCATTGTCACCTACCCAGCACTCATCCCACTTGTCATCTTTACTACCACAACTCTGGTTTGTTCACTCTTCTCCGAATAGCTATGGCCCTCTGGGGATGAATAATATCCCCAGAGAATTAAATAGGAATGGTCTAAGCTACACATAGCTGGCTTTATAACTCTTACCAAGTTCAGGCATACGGGATAGTACTGGTCAATGACACACACAGAAAAGACTTTCAGGCTGCTTCCTCTTTAACTGCCTTTACTAATTATTGTATGAATGTGTGATCCTTGGAGCTGCTAAAGGCATCTTTTGATTTTGAGCAGCTAAAACTAACATGCTGAGAATGGCAGAGCAGAAAGATGGAAAAAAACACAACTGTCATTTACGATTTTGTTAAGCTTATGAATTATGTGAAATGTTACATTTTCCTCTACGTTTAAGGCATATATAATTGGCTTTAGTTTTATGCAGCCAACAACATTCTGATTTATACAAGAACCCACTTGTCGTCCATTCTGATTGCCAGTAGATGTGTGCCCTGGATATCCTGTCAAGTAACTCACCCACTTTCTAACATAGAATGTTGTCAGTTTGAACCAAATACCTCTGAATTTGCTTTGTATTCTAGAAATAATACCTCTAATGGAAATGGGCTACCAGAGTATTAACATACTGGCCAAAGAGTTGTCCACGCTTCAGGCATCTTACAGTATTTTTAGATCGCAACTTATGCTACCAACACTTCTGACGCTAACACTGTTTTGCATATCTCATTACAATCCACAACCACCTTCAAATTCGGATAAGGTTCTCTTCGCCTACATCCTACACACTCTAACAATGTGCACATTTTATTTCAATCTTAACATGGATGGCTACTCTTTATCCCACATACATTAGTCATTATAGACCTAACGTTCTATAATGAAAGATCTAAAATAAATCCTACTTGTTAATGATATCAATTCACACACTTTTAGAAGGAAAATTAAGTTAGTGAGTCTAAAAATGACCTATTGAGTAGATCTGAAAGTACAAACAACTCAGGCATAAAACATTTAATAGCTAAAACTTCCCAATACGTGCACCCTCCGGCACAGGGATGCCCCTTCCTGACTCTACAGCTAAAGATTCTGCTATTGTATTTATTGCACACGAGTGGACTCACAACCGGAAATTCCAATTCAGAACTTGGAGCTTTGGTATTTGGATTCTAAAAATGCTTCTTAGGTAATTCTGATGTACATTTCATTTGAAAACTACCTAATAAGCTCATAGGAACATTGACAGATACTGTATGAGCCAGCAGTACTGAGTATCAGAAATAACTATTCAAAATAAACAGAAAGAGGAATGATGATATTCTTTAAATAGGTTCTTGAAACTGAATTCAAGAAAGCTAGTTGTGTTGTTTTCTTGCTTATTTGTTGTTTCTTTCATCAATGATACGTACATTTCCATTTTGGTGGGTATAATGTTTCATTGTTCTTTGCTTCTTGGGGAGAAACGATTGAACATATCCACTAATAAAACTCATGGTGTCCCAGAACCAAACATATACTATTTTTTACTGTTAGCCCTATTGGTTGCAGGTTTTTGTTTTGTTTTTGGTAAGCAGTAACAATTAAAACAAATAGAGTACAATTTGTCACTTATATGTTGGGTAAATAAAATGACAGAGAGGCAAAAGCGTCTAGGTTAGATCCAATATCTTGGAAATATCATGAAACATCATCTCGGAAATAGACCTCAGAGAGGGTCCAGCCAACATCCCGTCTCAGGACAATCCCTGCTGCTGGGTGGACCAGTGACCATAGGCTGTTCCCAGATTGCTGGCAATGCTCCCCAAAACAATAGAGTTGTTCAGCTGTTTTTAAAATAGACCAACATTTTCTTCAACTAATCAGTTAATTCTAAGAGTATTTCCTCAAAATAGTGAGGAAAAAAACAAGTTCCATGCCTAAGTTTATAACGACAAATAATGAGGAAGCAACACAATATGCACTGAGCTTACTATAGAAAACTTACTCCTTTTGAAGGAAGGCATTGAGTGGGAATGCTTTCTATCAGGAGCTGGCATTTCAGCTGAGATCTGAAAGATGAATAAGAGATAAGCAGATAAAAATAAGGGATGGGGAGTAGGGACGAGCATCTAAAAGCAACAGAAAGTACAAGGGCTCTGAGGTATCGAGGTGCATTATATTTTGGAGAATATGAAGAATTGAGGGAAAACGAAAACATTTTTTGGAGTAATGGAGATGAATTCCCAAAAGTAACTTTTGAAAACTGTTTATTCCAACAATTTTTGGAACTCATATTGGCTGAGAGAAGCATTTGGACAGGAAGAGGAGTGGATTTGAGGACACCAGATTGTAAACTATTGAGGTAGCGTGAACTAGGGTCTTGGGAATGCAGAGGGAAGGACGTACAACTTAAAACCAACAAGAGTTTGGGCCAGCCCCGGTGGCCTAGCGGTTAGGTTCAGCATGCTCCAATTAGGTTGCCAGGGTTCAGTTCCTGGGTGCAGACCTACACCACTCGTCTGTCAGTGGCCATACTGTGACAGCAGCTCACATACAAAAAAAGGAAGATTGGCAGCAGATGTTGGCTCAGGGCCAATCTTCCTCAGCCAAAAAAAAAAAAATCAGCAAGAGTTTATTCAGATTGGATGTAATGTGAAGAAGCAGCTTTCTTCCTTCTGTAATTAGATAAATGTATATGCCATTCCCTGAGAGAGTGAACAAAGGAAAAGGATCATATTTGAAAAAGTCTTTTCTGGACACATTCATTTTTGTGAGATCTTTGAAACATCCAAGTGGAAACGTGAGGTCAACTTTCGGATGTATATGTTTAGAATTCAGAAAAGGCAAAGGTCTGGCCAGGACTGATGCATCAATACTAAGTGAGGAAACGGCAGGAATGAGATTGCTAGAGTGCCTAAAAGAGGTCAAGGATCCAGGCTGGATGCAAGATTTAAACTCATTAAAAGAAAGTTTATAAAAGCAAAAGGTTATTATGTAAGGAGACTCAAATATTCTACATGCTGAATTCAAAATAGGTTACTATATGGTTAACTTAAGGAAAATTACCAAGATTGCCAAAATATGTATTTATAAATAAAAGGTGGATATGGTATTAAATACCAATATTTGCTTGCTGCATTACTGATAACGACCAGTGAGAAGTGGACTACCATATATTTCCATCATTCTTGTCAGATCCCCTACTACTTTTCCCAAGTGGAACATTCCTAATCTGCTTCTTGTCCCGTACGTGTCCATGTCTGCCCGTGTCAGATAGGTAACTTCTTTTTGCTGGAGATAACAGAAGAAAGATATCATTCTACGTGTTTTCAAATGCTCTAAATTCAATCTTCAAAGTAAGATTTTCCCTCTACTGCAGCAGCTTTTCAAATGATACTTTTATTGCTTCAGCTATTTCTATTCCAATGTGCAAATTCACAAATTTATGCAATACTGTAAATTCTGGAGGTGAGACTCTCCATCTATGTCTTCTCCTTGAAACTGACTACGAATATCACTCTAAAAATATCTCGCACCCAATGCCTACTGAAGTTTCACTGATTTAAGTGGGCACAAGTTTATTGTCTAGATTAAACATTATTGAAAGAGATTTCCTCATTATTCAGCATCTTATCTATCTATACAAATATAGAATCATTATGTTGTACACTTGAAACTAATAAATGTTATATGTCAAATATATCTCAATAAAAATAAAAAGAACCTAATCTCTCCAATGGCTTCCTTTCTCATACTCCCAAATGACCCTCCCATCAGGAACTGGAATTTACTCTCCTCTTTGCTCTTTCATAGACTTTGAGATGTTTTTGATATGAGTAGAACAATACGTGGTTTAAGTTAAGTTTGAGAAGTGAGTGAATAAACACTTTTCAGGCATTTTAGTTACCTGCTGCCTCACGGCCACCACTGTTAGTTGTGGAAAAGCACAGAAACCGCAATGTGCCCTGAGAACAAGCTTTTCTGTATACGTGTCAATTAGCACAAAGACTTTTTAGACATCATCCACCTAATGTGTGTGCAAAATGAAATCACACACCTTATGGCTGAGGCTGATTTTCATTACTGTGAGGCCTACGAGAGGCTACTGGCGATTTTATAACACAGAAAAACTACTCCTATGCACTGGCTCCTGTCCACAAACACGTGGACGTTTATCCATCACCCCCGGTAGTCTAGATGGTAAATTTTCTTTTTGTTCCAGTATAGTTCATTCTCATTATTCAGTGTAGTTATGTTCTATAAAATTTCCACAAACACTGAATTAGCTAACATTGAACCATTGCTCCCAGGAGAAATACAGGGTTAGGCCTGTGAGACTCTCATCACAATATTTTGTCAATCCATCAATATACAACCTTGTTTTACGTGTATCTCTGTCTAAAGGCCCCTGTCTGATATACACTGTTGTTTCATTAGCACTGAACTCACGGCCAACAACGCCAGGTAACGCGCCAGGACCGCGTGTCTCGAGGCAGCTCACCTACGCAGGACTTTCCTCTGCGGGAGCATCACAGCGTTCTCACACTCGGGAACACCAGTCCGCACTTCAGTACTGCCCTTCGGGTCCATCCCAATCAGCGAATCATCAAACAGCCCCAAAATGCTGAACACGTCACCCCAAAAAACCACGGAAAGAACACTCGTTTACAGAACAAGAGCTAAAACAGGAAGGCGGCGACTCCCCGTGCCTTGGTCCACGTCAGCTGGGCATGCGCACGCCAGGCAACTCAACTTTTTCACTACTCTGCGCATGTCCACACAGGTCAGCACATGACCTGAAAAGCGTCATGAGTATTGATTTGGGGGTCACAGACAAATTTCAGTGAGCAGGCTGATTGGCAAATGCAGAATCTGCAAGTCGTGGGATCCGTTGTATTTCAACAGACCATAAAAGATGCACCTCCTTAAAAATGTTCGTCGGTGGCCGTATTACTCAAATGACTAATGATGCACTTCTTACATAGTAATGAAAAGAAAATATTTGTTAAAAATGTCAGCGTAAAACCCCAAGTAGAACTTAATTGTATGTTTACTCTCAGTAGCTTTATATCAAATCGAGTAAAAGTCAATTACAACTTTAAGGTTTTCCTGAACTAGCAAACATAAGGCAAAGAAAATTGCCGATTCTCTCCCAGCAGGTTTTCTACCAACTAAATAACTTCGGTTTTCTGCATTTGTACCCGGCCTTATTTTCCAGTCTTTTAATACTGAATTATAATGTTTCTAATTTTTTTAGGAGATATGTTTGTCCGATATATCACCAGACAACAGGGACTGTATATTTTATATTAACCCTTTTTTGTATATTTAAGTATCGAGCACATTATTGAATCTAGAAGGGCGTTGACAGATCAGCTGTCAGTCTACATACTATACACGAGGAAACTGCAGTCAAAGAAAGTTGTGATGAATATTTCCACACAGAACTTTTAAAATTCATGGCTAGTTTAATATATAGTTGGCTCAAGAATAAAACTTATCTTGCACTAATTTTTAAAAATTTTTTCTTATAGAATATCCTAAATTATCCATGGTTTAGATGCAGTGCCCAAATAATTAAGAAACCAGAAGCAACTCTAAACCTATCATTCAGCTTGTGAAGGTACACCTTAATTCAAACTATCCCCATGGCATTCTTCTTGTTTCCAGGTTCTCCGCCTGACATTTCTGCTTTTTTCCTTTTCAGTGTACGTTTCTCTCAGTCGCATATTGTTAATGCAGAGCTTTTGCTTTGAAAAAGCACAAACTGGAACAAAGCAAGTTGATACTCCCTAAAAGATTGGATGTGAAAAATAATCGTGGGTGACTGCTTGGTTTACCTTGAAAATATACTGAGAACAGAGTTCTACTTTCTGTTCGTTATTAGTTGCAAGGTGACTCTGAAATAAATACAGGTCTGTTACTTTCTCTTACGGTCTGGTGGTGTTGCAAAGAAGTTTCCTGACCTTCTGATGCATAATAGTAAGTTGCAGGCACATAGGAGTGATAAAAAATGTTTGTTAAATGATTGTTAAATGGCTGAACGGTGGCATTGATTTAAAGAAGACCTTGAAGTACTTTTATAGGCACATCTGGTTTTTCCTTCTCCATCAGCTTTTTAATTCAAATTAATCACTTCAGCCACAACCTGCCCAGATTAGCAGACCATCCAGTTTCTCATTCTTGGGACCTAAAATTAACAAAGAATACTGGAGTTTTAATCAGCCCAAAGCCAAGTCTGGTTCCAAACTTTAGGAAAAGATCTGCTATTGGGGCGGCCCCGTGGCCGAGTGGTTAAGTTCGCATGCTCCTCTTCCGCGGCCCAGGGTTTCACCAGTTCGGATCCTAGGTGTCAACATGGCACTGCTCATCAGGCCATGCTGAGGCAGCGTCCCACATAGCACAACCAGAGGCGCTCACAACTAGAATATACAACTATGTACTGGAGGGCTTTAGGGGAAAGAAGGAAGAACACAAAAGATTGGCAACAGTGTTAGCTCAGGTGCCAATCTTTAAAATAAATAAATAAATTTAAAAAATCTGCTTATAGATCCTTAATAATTCAAACACAGACACCAACTTCTAGCTTTCCTTGCATCTTTCCCTGCCACAGAGGTCACCTTTAACACTAGTGCTCCTGCACTCTGTCAATAAAGCCCTTGCTAAGCCTTGACCCTCAGAGAGCAGAGAAGTCCTGAGGAATGTGATCCCATTCCCTCGTTGGGGACAGGACTCCTGTTTGATTGGTATCTAAAGTGAGAGCACTCCAGTTTATATTTTCAGGACCTGCCATTGCTCCCAAATATGTCCTTGCAGTGGGGATGTCTTATCCAGCCAAGAGGAAGGCTCTGCTGTCAGCCACAGGCTGGGACAAAGCCAGTCCTCCTGTGCTGCCCGTCAGAACGCGACATTAAGTTGAGGACACCAGCCAGGCCCCTCTTTCCTTCATGACAAGCTCCCTATCGGAAACTTAGGCCCTTTTACAGTCAGCCAACTTAAGCTCATCTTAAAATCACCTCTGTTTATCAGAGAGATCATAAAAACATGGAACCTCAAAGGGTAACGGGGCAGCTCTTATTTCCTTTCTTTCCAAGGAAGTTCCTTTGCATCAGTACAAAAATAACCAAAAAGACCATCACAAATCATCAAAGATCTATCACAAAAGATCCTTAGGGCAACGAGATCGAGCTTCCTTAGACAACAAATAGGAATATTCAAAATTTGCCCTTCTCTGAACAAAAGAGATCTGTCTTCTGGGTGCCTTCCTGTGTCCACCTGACAGAAAAATTGTAGAAAACTTTTAAGCGGCTGTCTCTTGAAGTCCTGCCCACTTCAATGCCCTATTTCATAAATACTATTTAATAGTTAACTATTACACAATGAGACAAGTCCAGAGTTTTTCTAAATCTGATTTTTCTTCATAACCTTCCCTCCTATTCTCTTCTATATTTCCATGTTTTCTCCCTAGACTGAGTCCTCATCAGCCTGTATCAAAGTTTCTAATATTTACATTGCATTTTATGGTTAACAAGCATTTTCACACATCTTACCTCACCATCATCTTCACCACTAAACTGAGAAAATAGAAACAATGACACTCAAAATATCTCTACTTCCACACAAAATCTGCACACCTACCTACATCTGTGGCTACATTTTCTAACTTCCTTACTTATAAAATTTCTAAAACTAAATATCTAATAAAAGCTTGCATAGAAATTGAGAAGTATAAGTAAATTATATATTATCTATACTCTAGAATGAAAGGTGACCCAGATTACTTTGATGATGAAGGAAAAAGTTGGATTCTAATTTAAAAAATAAATAATATTGAACAGTTATAATGTGTAGACGGTGCTATGTTATCATCTCGCTTGGAACTCACAAGAAACCCTGAGAGATATATGTTGTTATGTCCATACATGGATCAGAAAACACAGATCTCAGAGTCTAGCCTAAAATGAGGGCTTCCCTGAGGTCAGGGAGAGTCTCCTGCTGGCCTTGAAGGAGCAAGTACCCAAGGAAATACATTTTGTCAACAACCACGTGAGCTTAGAAGAAGACCCTGAACCTGAAATGAATCTCCAACCCTGCAGTTCCCTTGAGACCCCGAACAGGGACCAAGACAAGCTGTGCCCTGGCATTTTTATCAAACTTAGAAATACAGGGCTCCCAAGCTCTAGTACGGAAAAGGACCAAAGTCACTAAAGCCAAAGATGTAAAGGCCACAATGGCTGTTTTAACTACTGATATGAGTTTTAAAAGGAGACATTTAAACTCCAGTTTAATGAACACAAAATTACAAGTGATGGATTATGCCTGTGCAAACATTATAAACAATTTTTTTTAAAGAAGTAGAAGATAAGTGAGAATCCCTTTCATCTGATGTTCTTAAAATCATGCTTTGAAATCTTAAGCTAATTTTTCTGTAAACAAACATTAATTTGACATTTTAATTTTGAAAAGTTTTGTTTTTTCTAGGCAGTTCTGATATATTGCTTTTCTTTCCCTGAAAAGCCATTAATTCTTGGCTAGTGGCCCTATTGCAGCGCTTATTGGATGGGAGCATGGAATTTGGAATCAGAAAACACAGGTTTAAATACCACGCCAACACTTACTGGCATATGAACTTAGACCACCCTTTAACTCACTGAAGCCTCATTTTCTCATTTGTAAAATGGAAATGCCAATAATAGTTCCAACATGTCAACGTTGCTACAGTTATCAAATGTCATAATGTCTTTAAATTGCTTAGTATAGATCTATGACATCAAATGCGCATAAAGAGGCTTCCTTTTGATATTATTTTTTATCATTGGTGGCTACTTAATGTTCAGGCACTAGGATTGAGAGCAGTTGGCATGTGCAAGAAGCTGTTTTAAACAAGTCATACTGATTTCAGTATCAGAAACCATCACACTCCTCAGGTAGATTTTAAAGATTTCAAGAACAAATTCATGTTTAACAAGCATCTGCTATGTGCTAGGAAAAGTAGCAGACGTGAATTTCTCGTGAGCCATCTTTTTCATCTTTGCCTAAATTCCCAGGGGCGTGCATTAATAATTCATTTTACACGTGGGGAAACACCTATAGATGAAGCCTTCCCAATGAGCTAGGACAAACAGAAATACAAAACTAGATTTTTCTTTGTTTGTTTCTGTTGTTTACAGACAGTGAACAGCAAGCCCTGAACTAAAATTAAGGTTTTTTGTTAGCATCATTCCCAAAGCAGTGCTTCTCAAACTTGTAACACAAGCAAAGGAATTGAAGCTATTGCCAGGGGGCTGTGAAAAATGTGTTGGATCACTTCTCTGCTGGCAAAGCACTTGGTTCATACAGAGGTAGCTCAAGAACTTGATGAATCAGGGCTAGGCTCTCAGGCCTTAGGCTGGTGCCATCCTAGTGGTGTTTGGACAAAATGCAAAGCAGTCGAAAAGATGGCATAAACAGTTTGTATCTAAAAAAAGTTACTTGAGATACAGAGTAACGCAAATGACTTATGGATAATAATATCTTCACCCATCAAGCAAGAATGTCCAAATTTATACTACCCGTATGCCCATAAATCCCAAGACAGACAATGGTTCAGGACTAATGGAATAATTGGAACCCTTAAAAGAGTGAATGCAAAAGTATTTTAGGAACATATTTGGACTAAGCTGTGTTATCATGGAGAGATTGAGAATGATGCATGAAAAATGCTTATACCTGAGTATACCATGTACCACACCTTAGCAATACTGTACTTTGTATAATTCAGAAATTGATACGGCTCATATAACATGGCTTACAACATATATCCAGGCAAAACTGCATGCTAGACTACCCAAGAGTTATGTAAGAACAGCTATACTTGTTTCAGAACGCCTGAAACGACCCTTAACTGGAAGTTACTATTTGGAACTGTGTCCCCACTGCTAAGGTTTTGGGGGCTAGAAATCCTTTAGCTCTTTTAGAGAATGTTCATTCTCTCTCTACATCCTGAATATACTAACATACTTCATCGCTTAGATGAGTAAACTTTGTTTGATGTATTCAAATGTTGTCTATGCTTGCTCTTTCTATCCATGTGTTCATGCTATCAACATTTGTCAAGAGGATCTTTGTTCAAACATACTGTCCTTAAAGTCGTTAATATTATAATATCTCATGCCAATCTACAGGAGACAATCATTGCATACATTTATCTTATATATTTTTTTAAATACATAGATACGGGCACAGACAAACACAAATCTACTTTTCATTGAATGTTTTAATGAGCTTGAATTTTGGAGAAGAAATTTACATAATGTTGGCTTAAGCTAATGATGCTCAAACTCTGGGTTTGGAACTCCATTCTGTTCAGTCCCAATTACAATTCACTTTTTTATGTGGATTTTCCATCATGTTACGTTTTGGGACTTGTACTCTGGTTATCTTAGAAAAATAAGGTATGTTTAATTTTTTTTAATGCAAACATTTAATAGAATACAGTATATGTACCTTGCTTTTGAAATTTACATCTTAAAAAAGTACTTAAAAAATCTTAATTTCCACTGAGTATTTTAAATATTTCTTTTGATCTTTATTTAATGTTTTCTGCTAAATAAATGGATTTTCAATTATGAGGAGTTGAATACTATTATTTAACAAAATTGAAGACCACCCTAATAATGTTATAATGAATGAATATGCATCATCTGTAGTAAAGTAGAAAAATTTAAAACAGTCAACATGCAAAACACTTTAGAGTCGTGGTCCTTGATATAGCAAACATATAATGATTTTGCTTCTTTCTCATGTTGAGAATTAAATAAACTCTAGGGTCTTGAAATAATTGTCACAACTATTTCTTAGTTTCCCATAAAATACCTAACTGATTTTCTAAGATAATAAATGTTTTTATCTTTAGAGAGAAAAATGGTGACAAACCTTTTAACTTTGTGTATAAAAGTAAAAAAGTAATTTAGGTATGATAAAATCATTATCAATAAAAGACAAAAAATGTGTTCTGCTTCACTGTTGGGTTTCATGGAATTTGAATCCGTTTTTGAATTAAAGCAGATTTAGTACTACACCAAATGGGTCGTTTTCAGTACAGTTGTAATGAACATTACCATGCCCTGTATAGCAGGGGAATACAGCTAAGCTTGCCAAAATTTCATTCTTGGAAGCGCTACCAATGCAAAAATAGCTCCCTCCCCTGGTACAGTATTTAAGAGGCTTGAAAATGCTTCAGAGAATTATTGGAAGTTACTTTATAAGAGAAGCAAACAGTTGTGAGTTTGAAACTGCATCACATTGCTTGTTCCCCATTCTTCCTGCTCCCCATTTCTGTTTGTCACTTTGCTTGGCCATTCAGGATTGTAAAGGAACTATTTTGTGACCATCTGCCACTTATCTCTTTGGCTCCAATCTCCTCTGCTCTGATGGCTTTTGATTTTCCAAATAGACCCACCATAAACTAAATGTAGCAATTATTACATTTAGGGTAGAAAGAGCCTTTACTACGGTAAGTTGTATCTGGGTTACTAAAGAATCAGTCAAAAACAACTAGCAAAATGAAAGCATTTCCCAGAGGCATGGGTTTTTAAATTGCTACAATTAAGTTTAAGGCTATATTATCATCATTAGCCCATATTTTCTATTTTTCAAAATAAATTAGCCACACAAATTCCCACGTTTAAGTCCTAAGCAAATGCTTAACGCAGCTGGTCCTTCCAAAGGCATTGATCATGTAATTTTTGAACTTTGTATCGTTTCTATTCAAAATTGAAATATCCCTGAGAAAAAAGAACCCCTTAGTATAAGGAGTTATATGAATTAAAATCCCTTCTTTTGAAAGGCAAAATTATTAAGACGAAAGATCAGTGGTTGCCAGGGGCTGGGAGGTGGGAGGAAAGGATGAATAGGTGGATTTTTAGTGCAGTGAAACTATTCTGTATGATATCATAATGGTGGACACATGACGCTACACTTTTGGCAAAACTCCCAGATATGTACAACACAAAGAGTGGACCCTAAGGTAAACAATGGACTTCAGTTAATAATAACATCTCAATAATGGTTCATGAACTGTAACAACTGTACCACACCAATGGAAGGAGCTCATAACAGAGGAAACTGGGGTGGGGTGTGGCAGGGTGAGGAGAAGGAATAAATGGAAACTCTTTGTACCTTCTATTCAACTTTTTCTCTAAACCTAAGAGTGCTCTAAGAAATAACAGCTAATAATCTAAAAACAAAACAAAATAAAAATCCTCCCTTTTCCTTACCTCTCTATGCTTCACTATGATTTTTGTGTATCTGTCCTAAAATTCATGTTGAGATATATGGGAAAAAAATTTTGAAAGCCGGCTACAGAGTGAAATGGCCCAAACTAAAATGTCGTGAGAAACTCAAGTAGAATTTCTGCCAACACAAATTGTAACATACATTACGTTAACCTGTCCATTTAATTTCATTGTGAGCGGAGCAAGGATGATGGAGCTGAAATTCCCATTCACATCTCCATGAAGGAAACTAATCAATTGATGATCAGACAAGTGTTTAATAGCCGCCTTGTGCTTCTTGAAACAGTTGATGTGTACAGTCCCCCAACATGTTCCCAGGCTGTGTATGATCAGAGACCCATTATGGATTGTTTTGGGGGTTTTTTTAGTCCTTTTATAGTGTCTTCCTATTTTAAAGCAGATCTATATGTTTCAAATCTTAATATATATCATGGTGTTGGCCCTGTCTTTTGGGGTTATTAGAAAGAAGGAGATAAATGTCCATCGAAGGATGAATGGATAAAGATGATGTTATATACATATACAATGGAATATTATTCAGCCATAAAAAAGAATGAAATTCTGCCATTTGCAACAACATGGGTGGACCTTGAGGGCATTATGTTAAGTGAAATAATTCAGACAGAGAAAGAAAAATACTGTATTATCTCACTTACGTGTGGAATCTAAAAAAAAAACCAAGCTCATAGATACAGAGAACAGAATGGTGGTTGCCCGAGTTAGGTGGTAGGGGTGGGTGAAATGAGTGAAAGGAGTCAAAAGGTACAAACTTCCAGTTACAAAATAAATAAGCCATGGGATGTAATGTACAGCATGGTGACTGTAGTTAATAATACTGTATTGCATATTTGAAAGTTGCTAAGACAGTAGATCTTAAAAGTTCTCATCACAAGAAGAAAAAGAAGGGGAGGTGATATAAGAAGATAGACAGTAGGAAGGAGAGATGTGGAAAAGACAGTAGAGGTTCATAATTTAACTTCCAAATGCTGGTCAAGCTATACAGCTGTTGATAGCATCTGTGTGAGCCCTCATTTAATGTCCTTAAGTAAATATGTAGATCCAAATATCCACTAGTAGTATTTTTTAACTATACATTGAAATCTAAGAGTTAGTGTAACTCAGTTGACATCATGTAATAGAAACAATACGTATTTAGTAGTATAATTAAGCACTATCTATACCATGTACTTTCCTCCATTTTTAAATAGTCAGATATTTGAGGGGAGGTGCTAACAATTTCATTCACTGGGCTTTAATTGATAGGAGCAAAATTAGAAGGTAAATAAGGAAAAAAGTTTAAAATAAGCCCCATCCACTGACACTTCTAATCTTACATGTACTAAGCTAAGACTTGAAAGGTACTTACTTAGGGCACGTTCATGAAAGATGCACTGGACATTTGCAATCCCTAAATGAGTCCTAAATGTGTTCCTAACTCAAACCTAAATTCCCAATTTGGGGAATATCTACTTTAACCCAGGGGTCACACTATTATCTCATTTTCCAAACCTTACTGTTTTCTCTGATAAGGAATGTCTCAGTTAATTAACTGATAGAGAATAATTTAATGTTTCCTTAACCATTCCACTTTCAACTTGGGAAAGTATAGATATGAAAAGCGTTGCCAATATGTCAACCACCTTAATACCATCCAAACTTCCTGCAGTCGCTGCATTTTGTTCTGTAAGAAATGTCAAGATTTCATCAAAAAGTCTTTGAATTTGGACCGGTTCCATACAGTTGTCTGGCTATTTTCACTCTCTGGTTTGCAACTTCTCTTATACCAGTTGTCATTTCTGTAACCTTTCCAACAGCAACTGTGCAGTCTTGGGACCACGATGCAGAATATCTCACTCAACAATCCTCCCACAAACCATCTGTTCCTAGAGACATCAACAACTGTTGGCACTGGAGACTCTATGCAAAATGGGGAAGAAATTGTACAAAATGATAAAGTGAAACTTTCTGAGAGATCTTAAATCCCTAGCATAATAGGCAAATAATTGACGTATAAAGACCAGTATTATTTGAGTAAAAGATTTCAAGTCTGGAAAAATAAAGCCAATAAAACTCAAAGGACCAAAACCCCTTCACTTACTTTTCCATCACATTCACACAAAAGTTGCCCATCAAAAAATTTAAATTATGGTACTAAATCTCTATAAAATCATACAATATGCAAAATAAACATCTACCAAAAAATGTAAAAATATTCACAATGTTGACTCCACCAAACATGAGCATATATATATATATATATACACACACACATCACACATACATATAAATATGTATTTTATATGTTTACGTATATTTTATATATAATGTGTATATGTATATATGTATGTATACATATATATATGTATATTTGTTTCTGAACTCTCCACTCCCAACCGTAAGTCATCTTTATTCACTGTCACAACTTTCTGTAAGTATTGTAGTTAAAAACAAACAAAACAAAACAAAAATTCCTCCCTCATTATAACGGTAATGGCAAAATAGTTTTTTTTTTTTTTCTGTTCTTTCTGGTATTAAAGGGAAAAGATGAGCTTCCAGGACAAGTACTGCTAAACAAATGATGCACCTGTCCCAGACCTGCGCTACTCCTTTCTGGAAACGTTTCTGGTCTTTTGTTATAAAACAACGCACATCAATCCTTGTGCAAAAACACGAATGGAACTTTACTATCTTCCTGCATCTTGATTTGGAAATCCTATTGCCCTTGAGTTATGAATGATCACCAAAATCCAGGGTTAATTCAACTCACTTTCATGGGGCAACTGAATCGTTTTGTACAGCTTCTGTAAGAAGTAAATGCCCTAAACAGTCTAATCAATTTTAGAATTGACAATGTGATTTCTTAGATATTTAATACGATTTCCAAAATAACCTTGTAAAATATGTAGGACAAATGTCATTATCACCAATTAACAGAAAAGTATTTGTTGAGTTACTGAAAGTTACACACCTTAGAGGTAACAGAGGCAGAACTTAGAAATCATGTTTTACAAAGTCAAAAAGTTAAAATTCTATTCAAAAATTGTTGTTTGGTTTGCTTTTTAGAAGAAAATGTACTTTTCTTCCTTAATTTTCTAAGAGTACTTATCAATACTTATTTCAATCTTAGATAGATACTTAGATGATACTTAGACAATACGTAGATACTTAGACGATAAATGGTTTGAATATAATATATAACTAGAAACATAAAGGTTTTTAAATGTCTAATACAAATGCCAAGATCTTAAAACTGCAAGGTCTTAAAGGTCAGGAACCATATCTGATTAGTATTACATAGAATTTAACAGCAAAATGATATTGAAGTTTGTCTTATTTTAAAGATAGTTTCTAAAGATGTAAGTTGCCATGCTACATAAATTAATTCTGGAAAATACCTCATAACCAAAATACCTTTCATATTCACTTCCTTCTTCTTTAATGAATTCCTTTGTTCCTTTTGTTGGCTCCCAGCCTGTTAAATTTCATGTCATTAATGTCTAATAGTTAATGTTTTGGTCTATTGAAGGCCCAAAGCTTAAACGGTTTGAGTTTGATGATTAGCAAGTCTGGGAGAGTGCTGTGCCTCTCTTTGGATCTCAGGTCTGTGAACCAGAGTCAGAGCATGTTTTATCTTGTATGTATTATTCATCACTCTCATACTCAGAATTTTCACAGACATGAAAGTACTTCAATTTTTCTTTTTCTGAGGACACATTCATATCCAATTGGACTAATTACCACAGCCTGTTAACTCTCAATTATGTGGGCAAAACAAATTGTGTCATTTAAAAAGGTGTGATTGTCACTACAAGTGATCTTTTTGTAAATGGGTGACTATGTCAGACTTACAGAGTTTCTGCCAGAGGGCTGAGTAATTATAAATCTTCCACATTAGGAAACTTCACCAAAGTCATGTCAAATGGGAGCAGTCCATTCCAGTATTTTAGATCACTGGTTCTCAGCTAGTGGCAATTTTGCCTCTCCATGTGATACTTGGCAATGTCTGGAGGCATTTTTGGATGTCATACTGGGGAGGGGTGCTACTGGCATCCAGCAGATAAAGGCCAGAGATGTTGCTGAACATCTTACAATACACAAGACAGCCCCTCACACAAATAATTATTTGTCTCAAAATGTCGCTATTGCTGAGGTTAAGAAATTCTGGCCTAGGTGGGATCATACATACAATGGCTACTAAAAATAAAATCTGGCTATTCATAATCCTGATCAATTTGTTTTAAATTTTAAAAGCTAGATGAATTAGGTCAAGTTAATGTCTCTCTTCCTTTAATATCTGATTGTCTGTTTTTAATTTTATTTTTTCCCTATTTATTTCTATATTATACATGGTTTGAAACCTTATGTTGAGTTTCTCTTCTGCAGTTTTCAGGGCATAATGAATTAGAGAAATGGCGATTATCACTTCTTTTTTTCAGATTGAGAGAGGAGATCCGTAAAGATCTAGCTTTAGGTTCAGGCCATTTGACTTTCAGCAAACTGCTCTACCACTTGTCTCCATCTAAGTTGGCTTACATAGAAAGAGCGAAATAGGTAGATAAATAGACAGATAGACAGATAAATAGAGATAGATAAGATAGATATGTGGAGTGGGTAAGAAGGACTTGAACCCTAGAGCCAGTCTGCCCAGGTATGCATCCTAGCTTCTCTACTTACTAGCTGTGTGTCCTTTCACAAATAACATCTTAGGAACCTTTGATTTTAAATCTATAAAATGGGCACAATATAATAATAGCTCCTTCATAAGAGTTGTCCCTAGGATGAAACACACAAATCTCTTAGAACAGTTCCTTATGTATAATGAATGCTCAAAAATATCAAGTCTCCATATACTCATTTACACATTTTTACCTCCAGTAACAGTGCTTTAAAAATAATAAAGAATTTTGTTACTTAAAACTACTCATCTTTTCTGAAACAGTGGAACTTTTGAAAATTACTTGATTGTTTTGAATAGCTTCAAATGATAGACCTACCCAACTCTGTTCTTGTGAAAATTAATCTAATTGTCAGTATATTTTGGATCGTCATTGGAAATGAGGAATGAAAGTGAAATGAGTGTATCACTAGAAAATAACTACATCCCACAACTAGAAGGACCTGCAACTAAGATATACAACTGTGTACGGGGGGGGTGGGGGGGGTGGGGGGGGTTGGGGAGATAAAGCAGAAAAAAAAGAAAATAACTAAATTTACCAATCCTGATTTTTCGTCTATATTTATTAAGGTACTTTTTGATCATCATTTGAAATGTAGAGTGAAAATAAGATGTTTGCATCATCAGAAAATAGTTTGATTGACCAATGCTGCTTTTTCATTTATATCTATTAGTGTTTTCTGATCTGAGTTGCCCAGCCTTCAGTAATTTATTTTTCCAGGCTTATAAAGTGCTTGGGGTGGTTTTGATTGAAGTTACCAATTTTTCATCACTGTCTTTGATCAAAGTCTTCGTACGATTTTCTTCTTCTCCACTGTGACTTAAAAACGTATCCTTGTCTTCAACTTCCTGCTTTAATCTTTCTTATCTTAAAATATCTTATCTCACAGTGTTTGTGCTGGTTTGTTCCTAATGATTCTCACCTGAGGATTGCCCTCTGTTATTCAGTCCTAAGTGATTAAATTCAGCAGGTACAGGGATATATTTTTTATGTGTTTATATTTACAAATATATAGCTATAAATATATAAAATACTTTATATATATATATATAGTTGTATTTTAAATACATAGTTGTATAAAAACGGAAGAAATGGTTGGGTAAATCTTTAAGTTTGCCTTGTATCGATGATGATGATGATGATGATGATGATGATTATTTTTTGGTGAGGAAAATTGGCCCTATGCTAACGTCTGTGCAGTCTTCCGCTGTTTTGTATGTGGGAGGCTGCCACAGCATGGCTTGATGAGCCGTGCGTAGGTCCACACCTGGGATCCAAACCCACAAACCCCAGGCTACCAAATCAGAGCACGAGAACTTAACTACTACACCACGGTGCTGACCTCTGCTTTCTATCAATTTTGATGTTTAACACAAAGGATACTAGGATTACGCACTGTAGATTTACACAAAGAGAGATTTGGAGTTTTCCTCCACTTAAAGTTCTCTTCCAAATAATGTTGGTATAATTAGTTCAGGTATAAAATCCTCAATTATCTGAAGAATTGCCTTTGAAACCTTCAACCTCTAAAATGGGATTAGCTTTTTTTTCTTTTTTCTTTTGGTGAGGAAGATTGGCCCCAAACTAGCATGTGTTTCCAATCTTTCTCTTTTTGCTTGAGGAAGATTGTCCCTGAACTAACATCTGTGCCAATCTTCCTCTATTTTTTTTTTTTTTGTATGTGGGATGCCTCCACAGCATGGCTTGATGAACAGTGTGTAGGTCTGTGCCTGGGATCCAAACTCACAAACCCCTGGCTGCTGAAATGGAGCTTGTGAACTAAAAACCACTATGCCAGAGGGTTGGCCCCCAAAAATGGGATTAACTTTAAATGAGAAGGTTGGGGGCAAAGGAGCCCTTGGTGGCCCAGAGAGGGCATTTGGAGTAGGAAGAAAGGGTAATTCTATCTTAGGTGAATTGTCAACCATACACTTAGTTTTGCTGGGTGCATTAAGTCATTTTTTCAGCAGAAAATCTGTAAGGAAATAGAACAGTATTTCTTGAATGGTCAGATTTGCAGAGAAATAACCAGACACAAGAGACAGAAACAAAGCCAAGAAGCAAGGGGATGTGAGGCAAATTGCTATTTAACATATCAATACACAACAATACGTTTTTCGGAGAGCTTTTCAACACAGAACTTTTCTATACTATATGCTAGGTAAAGGCAGGAGTTTCACAAACTTTCTGGAAATACCAGATGCCATATTTTATGAAATAAGAAAGTTGAGCTTGACAATGTCTAACAATATACTTAGTTCTAAAGTGACATGATCTTATATTAATATGGCATATAAACTGAGAGCTGAAAAAAAGGTGCAAAACATTTTACTCCATTAGTGTGAATCTTCTTATCCTTTATTATTATTTGTTTAATCACCAAGAAGTAGAAATGTAGCTTTTGGTTTTCCTGGCGACCATCACTTCTGAGACGTGTCCCATGCTCTCAAGCAATGGCTCCTCCTAGGATCCTCCCTTACACTTCAATGGTTTAGCTATGTGTCTACAAATGACGAGCCGGTGCCTCTACAGAAACATTTCATTGGAACTTGAAATGAAAACTCACCTCTTTTCTTCATTTTCCTGTCCTGCTGCTTCCATATTATCAGCTCAAGTGGGCACAGCACAGGAAGCAGATCAAGATACTGTTTCCTTCTCCAACATTAACACATTAGTTGATCTTAGGTAAGTCAGTCACTCGTCTGGGTGTTTGTTCTTCCCCTCTCCAAATTGTATACTATTTGGAAAGTAACACCACTCTTTCTCAGACCTAAGTTTTTGAGAATCCAAAAATGAAATGATTTTTAAAATACTTTGGTTTTTTTGGAGAGAGTAAATAAACCACAGCATTATGAAACAGAATTCCATGGGACCTAGCCCATGTTTGATTCATGAAGTTTGGCAGTGGAGCATTTAATGCATTTTGGTAATACTTTGATTTGCATATCTTTTACACAGAACAGCCACTTAAAATCATGACAGCTTCCTTAAGGTTCAGCTTGGTCAAGAATTCCTAAAAGATGCAGCAGAGGATAATAAAATACCTTAGGAAATTCTAGAAAGAACAGTCAAAGCTTTGGAAATCTTTTGGGAAATAAAATTTTGTTATTACTCTCATTATTTTTTGGTCAGTTACAAGGTCAAACAAAAACTGTAGATGAGAAGAATCTTGTACTTGAAGGCACCTACAAAATGATGACTCTAATATGCAAACCAAAGATTGCTTGGGGTTTGTCTCCTGCATTTTCAGCAGTAGGAACAATAACAAATGTCCAGTGACTCAGACAGATGACAATCTCCACTAAATTATTGAATCAATAATATAAATGCTATGAGAAGTATGGTTTCAAAATCCAATTAAAATTAATAGTAAGGTATGCTAAGATTTAAAAAGATGGGTTAATGCTCATTTGACCTATTTTATGCAAGAGCTGTGGGGCGTAATGAGATTTGTGATGTCAGCACAAACCCCAGCAAGAACTGCATCAAGCATCTCGACACTAGCCTTGTTGGGAGATGAACATCATCGTCCTTAAGAAGGCCCTGTTTTTCTCTCTTTCTTTGGTGATTCAGCTCTATTATGACTGTGGTACCGCGTGAACAAAATATATTCGTAAATATTGAAATAGTTAATGTGTATAACAAATTCAAATTTTATAGAAAGAATAATTTTTATATAGAAAATGTATTTTTCTGGAAATTTAGCATAGAAAGTTATTATATTGCAGGTATTTTAGGTTGTGATGTTCACTGCAAAGTGAGTACAACTGGCACTACCACGTACAGCTCTGAAACCTCACCAACATGCCACGAACCTTGTTTTTCACGTCAGGCTAAAAATGCTCCACTTTGCCCATTCCTGTGTCTATTTTTTTCCATCTACTTTTTCTTTAGTTCTTTACATAAAATTTACATCTCTACTTTTACATTTGGGGACCCTAAAAATGACACATCTCTTCCATGCTCAATTCAGAATCTATTGAGAGATAAACGTAAAAGTTGATGGGGGGATTTGAGCTTCTGATAATAGTAGAGAACCTTTTGCAAGATATCCGTTCCACAGACAAACAAATCTGGATAAAATACAGACAAACAAATAAGCACATTTCTGATTAAAGCCATCAGACAGATACTAAGGAAGCCAGGACTTGAGGAGCCAGTATTCTGAAGAGAAAGAAGCTTTTCGAAGTCAGTCCAACACTACTTTCCCCTCATGGGATAATTCTTGAGTGGCAAAAGTTGAGAAGCTAAAAAGATGGAGCAGACAACGGCAGCTGAGATGGAGGTACTCTGGGTTTAACATTAACCAGCCTCATGGAGCTAAATATCAAGACTTATAACTATAAATCACAGTATATATCATGTCACCCACTTGCGTAAAACTATGGATGGCTACAAAACTTCAGTTCAGTTTTAGATGTTCCCCTTGACATTAGATGCTTCTAGGGTCTTCCATGAACCAATTATCTTGACTTCCACTTTCTGACCCAAATTCATCTGGACACACCAAATGAAACCCCAAAGTAGTCATAAAATCAGGTAAATGTAAAAGCTTTAAGCTTATTTCATTTATCTTTCTAATTTATGGCACATAAGGGAGACATGTTTGGCCACACTTTTCTCCACTTGGTTCAGACTACAACAAACTGAAAGAAAAAGAAAATTCTGTTTAGGTATTTTTAATTTCGACTAACATATTTTATTTAATACAAGAGAATTTACTTTGATGTAACTATAAACTGGTTTCTCATGTGCAGATTATATAAGTGTAAATCTCCTTCTTATATGCTAAAATATTCCTCAAATCTTTCAAGCTATCGCTCTCAAATCTTATCACTTCTAACGCAGAATTCAGGTCAGTTTAGTATTTATTTAGAGCGACTAATTTGTCAACTTGTGCAGATTCTGTCAGTTAAAATTGTTGAAAAATAACAAAACTAAGTCCCTGCAGCCAGAAACTGCTTATTAAAAAGTCTAGGCTTCTCATAGGCACATCCCCGTATATTATGGTCTTAGCACATGTTCTTGTATTGATCAGTTTAATCGTAAGTGTAAGTTTTGTAATGGAAGCTCTCATAGTTATTATTTTGAGAGTTTCGTTTTAGGCAAATAATATAATTATCTTCTAGTCTATAAGTCATTGCTATGTATTACAGAGGTCTTGAATCCTCATTAGTATACTACTAGAGGAACAATTGAAATAAAAAGATAAAATACTAAAACTCCAATTTACATTTATTTTGATCAAAAAGTGAATAAAGCAATTTAGTTTTGCTAATATTTAATATATAGAGTAACATCAGGGTTCTTAGTCAAATGTCATACATCAAGCGGAGTAGAGTCAAATGTTTGAAAAAGTCATACTTGCTAAAGAATTCATATGCATACAGACACTAAGTTCATTTGGAGTTAATCAAAGTTTAAAGGAGACCAGGCATTTAAAATAAATCCAGTTGTAACTTTCAAAAATTTTAGAGATTTTTTTTTCTCTCACATGATCAGCCTCTGTAGACATGTGGTTCCCAGTCTCTATATGCGTACATAAAAATCTGCATTACAATTTCTGTTTCTGGAAATAGAATGGAAACCAGAGAAATCTGCAGAGCATCTGATTAGTGCTGAAACACAATTAATTGGATGGCTAGTAGATTGGAATTTAGTCATTTCAGGAATTAAATCCTGTGGGGCACAGCTGCCAAAAGCATCCTATATTTCACAGATTAGACAATGTTTAATTAATAGATTAAAGGTAAGCCAAGCAAATCATAAGCAGGACTCAGATTTATGGTTTTGACTAGTCAAATATAATGTATGGCAGGAAACTTACTATGCTTATTTAACAGGCAGTCACTCAATTTCAAGCTAAAAAGCATCTGCTGGTCTTGGCCATAAATCATTCCATTCGAGTCACAACCAATTTGAGTTTATATCCACTATTTATTTAGCTCATCATATAATACTATTCATGATACATAATAGAGGCCATTATAATGTGCAAAAGTATTCCACCATCATATTTTTTAAATATTTATTCAAAAATATTTTCTAAGTAAAAATTACAGAGGGTTTATATTTTTAGATATTTGACATCCAGCATGTACAATATTATGCCCCTTTCCTGTCTTAGCCAAAAGTTGATTCCTTTTTTACCAGATTCTAGGGGAAAGTTCTATAGTTCCATATGCTCGTATTACATTTATTGGAGAGTACTGATGAGTCCTAAGGATGAGAATTATATTCTAGAAGGAAACATATATATATGTGCATCCCCAATCTAATGACTGGTAAAGATGTTACTGTCAGCATTTTATACTAGTCAGATATTGCTGTACTCCCCAGTAAGTCACCTCTGTTACTGACACTTAAGGGGGGTGACCAAGCACAGTCTCTAAAAAGCCTTACAAAAAGAAGGTTAGTGTTGAAAGCCACAGTCTCAAAATCATAACTAATATTCATCATCTTTCTTCTCCATGACCTTTTTTGGATTCCCCTCACCTTCAGTCAACACTTCATTCCCGAGTTTCAGACATGTTCTCTTATCCCATTACATCATAAGAACCCTAGCTTTTCATAATGATCATGGTCAATTTTCCCCACTCCACTACAGTAACTCCTTTTTTACTTACTTTTCCATTGGTATGAAGAACCCAAAATTACAGAGTGAAATTGTAGCTCTAAGTTCCTCAGCATTTTACTGAGACCTTGATGGAAGTGTACTCCCCTGAAGACCAGAATTCTGACCCTATAAATCCAGAGATTCTGAGGACAAGAATTACGTAGTCCCCCAGTGGGTCACTTGGCTATACAAAGAGAAGTTCCACTCCTCCTTCCATCTCTTGTTTCCTGGATTCATTTCATTTATCTGTCAGGAACCTAGCACATACAACAGTCATTGGTTCAAAGTATATAAATGCAAAATGTCATCTCAAACTAGTGCCTTATTTGCGTTTTTAGGAGGCATTTCCATTCTCTCAATATAGAAAGTACTCAGTGATATAGTATATAATAGGACCTGTGAATCCCATGGTCATGTGCTCATTGTCAAACTCTCTTTGCTTTTTGTTTTCTTTTGTTTTGAGGAAGATTAGCCCTGAGCTAACATCTGCCACCAATCCTCCTCTTTTTGCTGAGGAAGACTGGCCCTGAGCTAACATCTGTGCTCATCTTCCTGTACTTTATATGTGGGACACCTGCCACAGCATGGCTTGGCAAAAAGTGTGTAGGTCCACACCTGGGATCCAAACCAGAGAACCCTGGGCTGCCAAAGTGGAATGTGTGAACTTAACTACTGTGCCACAGGGCTGGCCACAAGCTCTCTCTGCTTTAAATGCATCCCTTGGTCTAAGACAATACTAGCAGGGACCCATGTCAATAAATCAAGAGCTCCAAAAGTCCTTGGATAGAGATGCCCAGAAGGCACTGAGGGCACAGGTAGCAAACACATATTGAGAATACAATGAAAATCTCAGGGGTAGTAAATCACTGTCCTATCCCTGTAAAGGTGACAGGCAGTCAACTTGCCACTAAGTGGTACCATATCATCAAGGTGTCAGCATCTGTCAGGCATTCAGCAATAGCAGTAGATAACCCAGTCATGGTGAGACATGTCTCATGTGTAGACTACTTCTGTCACCTTGTCTACTTCATTCATGGACCCATTGCACAAGGAGGGGGGTGGCTAAGGACAGAGGCTGTCTGACCTAGATGAGTCATTTTATCCACCTCGTTAATAAGTGTATCTTTAGAATGAGACTTTAATATGAGACAAAATCTGTACTTGTGCGTACTCGTATTCATCCATAGACACGGCACTTCTTCAGAGCTCTTAGTCTCTGATCTTTCTTGCTCTTTCTAGACCTCTGGCCAACAAACAAAACCCTTTGTGAGCTCTCAAGACTTTGAGTATATCCTTACTTCTGATAGCTTCTCCCATGATACCAAGGTGATACCCATGTGGACTGCTCACAGTTCAGCCCACTGGGAAGATTTCCCAGCTATCCTTATTGCTACCTATAAAGGTAGCTATGGTGCAGCAAGAGTCCATTTTCAGCTTGCACCAACATGTTGAGCTGACCCATCTGTGAAACAGACACAAGTGTTTTCCTCTTCCATAAGTTAGTTGTAGAGAATATTCTCCCCCATCCACAGAGCTATAGGTATGGATAGAGGGTAAGGCTTTGTTGAAACAGAGGCAGGTGACATTGTGAGCCAACTGTTCATAAAACTTAATTGTATCTCTGGACCTATTCCAACCAGGTCCTGAATATCCCATTTCCATGGCATAGTGGATCACTGCTGCTCCTGCCCAACTTTGTGACTTAGTGGATCTAACAATCCCCAGCCCCTGAGGAGCAGGTTCACTCATGCAGCCTTGTTGTCCCATGGTTAGTCATTCAGTTTCCACTAGAATCCAGTATGAGTTTAGGAGCTGCTTTGACAGAGAGCAATTCTCTGTTGCATAAGATACTGCCTTCCTCCAGCATGTGAAGGGTCTTAACCATGACTATTTTACTAGAGGATTTCAAGAGACTCCAAAGGACAATTTTATCTGTGGTGTCTCTAGCATTGTTGTATCAACTAGGCCATATGGCCTGAGGAGGAGAGAAAAGGTATGACACAAACAAGTGAAATGCAAAACTGTGTGTTACAGCTGCACGTGAACCCAGAAGATCAAGAGGAAAATGAGTGAGCCATCAACAACTACAGTTCCAGTATCATCTATGTATATACTGATTTATTGTGCAAATGTTTCTTCCTAGATTAAATACAATTAAATAAAATATAACTTGAATAAAACGTAGAAAATATAAATGTAAAAGATGAAATATAAAATAAAAAATCAGCAAAAAGCAAAGGCCAGAAATGAAATTTGGTGCACAAAGTCACTCTGTGAAGTTTGGTGCACTGAAAAAATAGAGAAATTGATTTTTGCTGCTGGGATGATAGATACGCTATGGATCTTCTTTGTAAATTATGGTCTCTCTTCAGTGATACCAACCTTGTAAAATATTTCTTGCCATCCATTTTATAATCAAAAAATAAAAGAGGGAGAAGAGGAAAAAGTAGCAAATTAAAGTAAAATTATAAAGAGCTAGAAGAAGTTCGTGAAAAATAAAAATGAGAGTAAGCATATGAGCAAAAGCTGGCCCTTTTCACACACAAATAAAATTCATAAATTCTGGTCAGGCTAACCAAGAAAAAAAGAAAGACCAAATTGCCAATAGCAGAAATGAGAGAGAATCATCACTACCTAGCCCATGGACTTTAAAGGGATAATTAAAGGAATACTTGAAAAACACTGACCACAAATTTGATCATGTAGGCGAAATGGACCAATTCCTTGTAATACACAAACTAACAAAACTCGTACTAGGAGATATAGTTAACCTGATCGCCCTGCACCCATTAAAGAAATTGAGTCAATAATTAGTAATCTTCGAAACAATAAAATACCAGGCCCAGGTGCTTCTATTGGTGAATTCTGCCAAACATCTCAGGGGAAAATAATACCAACGTCCACAATCTCTTCCAGAAATAGAAACAAAGTAACTACTTCCCAATTCTTGGAGACCAGCATTACCCTAATACAGACTAGAAGCTGTCTTAAACACAGATGCGAAAGCCCTAACAAAATATTAGCAATTTGAATCCAATAAGAATTATATACCAAAACCAAATAAGATTTATTCCAAGTAAGCAAGTTGGGTTCAACATTCAGAAATAAATCAATGCAATCCATATCAATAGGCTAAAGAAGAAAAATCATATGATTATATCAATACATGCAAAAAGTACTGATAAAATCTAACATCCATTCATGACAGAAACTATTGGAAAACTAGAAACAGAAATGAATTTCCTCAACCTGATAAAGAACATCTACCAAAAGCAAGTGGTTAACATCATACTTGATCGTCAGAGATAGGACGCTTTCCTGCAAAGATCCTTGGAAACAGGCAAGGACGTCTTCTTTCACCAGTCTTATTCAACACTCTACTAGAAGTCAAAGCTAGTGCAATAAAATAGTTTGACACTTTCTTACAAAGCTAGACATAGTCTTATGTTACATGATCCAGCAATCATGCTCCTAGGTATTTATTCAACTGATTTAAAAAATTATATCCAGGGGTTGGCCCCATCGCTGAGTGATTAAGTTCGCATGCTCCACTTTGGTGGCCCAGGGTTTCACCAGTTTGGGTGAAACTGGCAAGTGCGGACGTGGCACTGCTCATCAGGCCATGCGAAGGTGGCGTCCCACAAAACACAGCCAGCAGGACCACAACTACTATACAACTATGTACTGGGGGGCTTTGGGGAGAAAAAGAAGAAGAAGAAAAAAAAAAGATTGGCAACAGATGTTAGCTCAGGTGCCAATCTTTAAAAAATATATATATATATATTACGTCCACATGAAAACCTGCACATCCATGTCTATAGAAGCTTTATTCATAATTGCTAGAAACTGGTAGTGACCAATATGTCCTTAAGAAGTGAATGAATAAAGACAGTGTGGTATATCCATGTAATGGAGTACTATTCAGTGACGAAAAGGAATGAGCTATCAAGCAATGCAAATACATAAATGGTCTTAAATGCATATTTATAAGTGAAAGAAGCTAATCTGAAAGAGCTATATACTGTATGTTTCCAATTATACAACATTCTGGAAAGGACAAAACTATAAAGACACTGGAAAAAAATCAGTGGTTTCCAGGGATTCAGGGGTTGGGGAGAGGGCCGAAGAGATAAACAGGTGAATCACACAGGATTTTGTAGGGTGGTGGAAACTACTCTGCATGAACCTGTAATGGTAGAAAGATGACACCAGGAATTTGTCCAAACTAATAAAACTTTACAGCACGAAGAGCAAACTTTAATTTATTGAAATATTTTTAAAAATCATTTAGGAAGTCAGGGGATTCAAGGATGGAAGGTGGAATGTGACAAAACATTCTACCATATAATAAATGAATGAAACAATCTCACTGAAGATTTTGACCTAAATAACTTTGAAAATGAATGAAGTCTGTAAGATAAATGTAAAAAGGAACTATACACAAGCACTGTGCTCTAGTTAATAAAGATTTTCCCCACGTAGGAACAGATTAACAATTCTGAAACCACTATATATGTATATTGGAAATAAATAATTAATTAAATGCATGATGAATGATGGAAATGAGGCTTCTCACTTTTGGAGTGGGAGGTTACAGACCAGCAAGAGCAGAACTCCAGAATGATTAATGTGGTAATAAACTAGAGTGTGGGTCATCACTATGAACTCAGGGTTAGCTTAATATAGATGCAGATGGTTACACGTAGAAATATTTAGAGATACGTAGGAATGAATGTATGTGTATGTGTATACATATATATACACACATATTCCAAGGGTACCTTGGAAAAATGCCTGTTTTCAGGGAGTGGCAGGAAACCTACAAGATAAGCTTGAAGCATCTTATAGTGCCAGAAAGCAGGGAGGTACTAAAACAAACAAAGAAACCAAAAAGCAAAAAGCAGTCTTACAAGTACTTCAAAGGGACATAGGAGCCAACTGAAAGAGCTACTAACGCCCACACCTGGAACAATTAGAGGAAGAGAATAAATAAAGTGGTATTGTATTATAACCCAAAGTACAAAATAAACACCCAATATTGATATTGATATCCAATAAATATTCATATGGATATATATAAATTATTGAATGCAAAAATAAATGGAGGAGAAAAATCTCCTATGTACATGAATTTCAATTATTTTATTTAGATACTCAAGAATGGGCAGCATAGCTCCCCTCATCTTAGGTGTGGGCTGGCACAGTGACTTCCTTCCAAAGCATACAGTACAGAAAAAGGGGAAAAAATAGTAACTTTATAGTAGAGAAATTTTTAAAAACACTACCTCAGCCAGGTGATCAAGGTCAACAGCCGCAATGAAAAGTCATATCGAGACTGTGTACCCTTGATACGATGTGACGAGAATGGCAATTTACCTCCACGGTCGGCTTCCCCAAAGCCCTTAACCACAGTCTAATCATAAGAAAAACACCAGATAAATGTCCAGTTGAAGGATATTTTACAAAATACCTCACTAGTAATACTCAAAACTGTCGAAGTCATCAAGAACAAGCAAAGTCTAAGAAACCGTCTCAGTCAAGAGGAGCCTAAGGAGACAGGACAACTAAATGGAACACACGGTCCTGAATGGTCTCTTGGAACAGACAAAGGGTGTTAGGGAAAAACTAAGGAAATTTGAACAAACAGTGGCTTTCAGTTAATAATAATGTATGTATCAATGTTAGTTCATTAATTGTGACAAATGTAGTGTACTAACTTAAGCTGTGAATAGTAGAGAAAACTAGATGTGAAGTATATGTACATTCTCTGTGCTATTTTCACAATCTAAAACCATTTCCTCTAAATGTAAAACTATTTTAAAATAAAAAGTTCATTAAAAATTAAGCATATTAGTTCAAAGATGAAAAGGCACGATACTAGGATATATTTTACAAATACGATAATCAAAAATCATTAAGATAAGTTAATATTTCAGAATGAAAGATAAAATGATATATTAAGAATGAACAGAGAAATAAATAATTGACTTTATGCACAAATATACTGTAAAAACTTGAAAAGCTACAAAATAAAAATTAGAACATAACAGAAACTTTAGAGATGAGATAGCTGTGAGAATCTGAGAAGGAAGTAAAAGCTGAATGAGGTAAAGGATATGCTTAAGTAGAAATAGAAGACAAATGAAAAAGAGACATGAATGAGTGGATAAGGGGAAAAAAATCCATGTAGAAACAAATCACATTTTCCATTGACATCAATTGTATATAACAAGATTGCTGTGGATTGTGGTCCTGGATATGAAATCCATCATTGCTGAGAACCTCAGAACAAAGGATCGCTTTTATAATTTTCTCTCTGCCTTTACTTTATGCCTTTTTCTCAAATCCCTTGAGATGAGTTCAGCTTTCCAAAGTCCTTTGCTTCTTTAGCTCAGATAAAGTTGAATGGTGACAAGGGGTTGTGAGTGGCAGCATCCAAAGAAGTTATGCAGTTTCCTGTACTGTTAAAATAAAAAGCAAACTCTGAGGAAAAAAAGAAAAAGAACTTTGGCATATGAATTTATACTTAAAACTATAGATGAGGCATTTCTTGGAAATAAGGTTAAAATTAGGTGACCACATATAACTTTCAATCACAGATGCCATATACTTGAAGCTAAGAATTAATAAGAAACACTGAATGACATGATTATTCCAAATAAATATATATCACTACATTCACATTTCTTTTTGGTCTTCTAATAGTTAAAAATATTCAGAGAGACATGTCTATCATTTTGAATAATCCGACTGACTTTTTAGATTTTTTTTGTCTTATTTCTTCTGTACCATCTTCAACATGTTTTAATAAACTTGTAGAAAGACGAAAAGTTTTTATCAAACAAGTGCATCTTTTTCCGAACTTCATCAACGCAACTCGTTTCCTGAGCAAATGCTTTCAAGTCAAAATACTCCCAGAGGCAAAGTTCTAAAAAAGGCAAGTGGGAATGGAGTCTCTGTTATGCATCTAAATACTTTAATAATTCATTAACTTAGAATTCTTTTATCCTTTTCTTCATTACGTAATACATCTTTTTTGGGGGGAGAGAGTAAATATTTTACGTAAATATGAAAATAATATTTTAAAATAAATGTTTGAAGTATTTGTTATATCAGTTCAGTTTTACAGCGATACTTGAAATTTTTGAAAGCTGGTTTCCATAAAAGAGCAAATTATTTATTTGTGCATATTTCAAAAAGCACACTAATACTGTCATTTGACAAATTAAATTATTGAAGTCTTTTTCATGTTTTGTACTTTTTATTAATATCGACTTCTTTCAGCATTTGGAGTAGAACTTATGACTGAGAATAGCTTGTTTGAGAAACGAAGTAAATTAGGGTTTGGAAAGAACATGTTAGATATTTTTACATTTGAGAAATTTCTTACAGTTCCATGTACAATTTGCAATAATTGGCTAACAGAAATGAATGGAAAAATTTGTTTTGAAACTGAGTATCCTTTGTTATTGAACACACAAAAGACTGTACTTTTCTGTAAACATCTTATGGTCTCCTTTACTACCACACATGTAGTGAAATTTTTTATTTTTAACTATGTTCTATTTTAATCTGATGACATATTAAAGAATGTGTTAAGTCACACAGTTGTATTATTTTGGAGCTGTAAGAAACACTCCAGTGTTCACACAAATAAATTCCTCCTTTATTTTTTTGATGAGGAAGACTGTCCCTGATCCAACATCTGTGCCAAGTTTCCTCTATTTTGTGTGTGGGACACTGTCACAGCTTGATTGGTGAGCGATATGTAGGTCTGCACCTGGGATCCCAACCTGTGAACCTGGGGCCACCAAAGTGGAGCACACCAGACTTAACCGCTACGCCACCAGGCAGGCCCCAATAAATTCCTCTTTTTACGTAGTAAAATAAATCCAATTTCACAAAGACAGTTAATAGCAAAATCAGAATTAGATAGTTACATGTTATCTTCTAATTACATCCAAGGAGATATATATTTATATGCCACGTGATATTTCTAATTTACAAAGGCGGATTCGCCACTAGAATTTTTAAATAACCAGAAAGAAATTCTATGTATGACTTAGATTAGGAAAATATAAATATATTTCTTTATGGTCTTCTAATACGGCACACCAAAACAAAAGGGAATTATTGCCTGTTTACCTCGCCAGTTGGCCGCATATCCTAGGTCCCTCAAGCAAAAAAGAGTAAGACTTTCATTGACCACATTTTTCACCCCAAAAGTAAAATCATTAAGCTCACACACATAGAGACATGCACAAGTACGTATAATGTATATAAACTATCATAAAATTTTAAAGTACAATTTTTATGTTAATAGCTATTAAAGAGGCATGAAAAATGAAAAATGGGAACATGTGGATGAAAATGGTTGAATATTGATTAAAAGATAATGTGTTATTTAAGTTTCTTTCCTTTGTTTTCCTTAAACTCCTCCATATTTTCTAATTTTTCTATCATAAATGTGTTTACCTAGTGAAACCTTTTAAAAATAAAAATGCTAAAAAAATGAAACCATATTTCTAAGCACATTTAAATACTTCTTTATGAAGGCAAATTTAAATCACATGTTTTTTAAAAGCAAAGTATGGTAATAACTAATGGTATATTTTAAAGATATTTTTCAGACAATTAGGAAAAATAGTAAAGGATTAGTTACAAAATATCTAGATTTCAATTCATTAGTGTTTAACTTGTCAAACCCTGAAAGTATCAAAGCGTAGTAGTCCATTCCAAAATGCTTTGTTTTTCAATCTTTTTCTGTAATTCTGTGAAGACTAGCAGCTAGACACTTAAAAGTTGTAGCAGGTTAAAAAAAACCCGTCTATTTGCTAAATGAAAACAACTCATTGCATGATTATAATTTCTGTTTATTCAGGGCCTTTCCAACTCCAGATGCTTTTAAAATCAGTTTATAAAATTCCTTGAACAAGAAAATATTTAGTCGTGTGAAAATAAATGGTAAATTTTTTTTTCTCAGATTCTGTACTTCTTTTATGTTTATTCCAAAAGAGTAAGTTTCCATCCATGAAGCGTCCTGAATTGGGAGTTACGAAAAAAGTAAACAAAATTAAAGAAAACAATAAACAATATCAAAAAAGAAAATGAAAGGAGGGAAAAAGAGATAAAAGAGAGGACGTTTGGGACCAGCCTGGCAGTATAGTGGTTAAGGGTTCACAGCTCCAGATCCTGGGCACAGACCTACACACCACTCGTCAAGCCATGCTGTGGCGGCATCCCACATAGAAGAACTAGAAGGACTTGAGACTAGGAAATACAACTATGCACTGGGGCTTTGGGGAGGAAAAAGATAAAAGAGAATATTTGACAACAGATGTTAGCTCAGGGCCGATCTTCCTCAACAAAAGCTGATTAAAAGAAAAAGGAGAGGATCTTGTAAGAAGGTTAGAGGGTAGAGCCAAACACTATCTATGCAAAGGGCATGAGGGGAGGGTAAATTATATTACATATAGGATTAATCACTGAGAGATAATTAATCATTTCTCTTCCCCGAATGCCCGTTCAAGTGAGCTTCGCATTTGTTATGGTGCTAAAATTAAAAAAAAAAGTTCAATCATAATTTTTGGTTCTGCTCCATTTGCTTTGCTTTGCAGAATGAATCAGCAATGTATAACAGAACAAACACAGACTCAACTTTAGGTAAAGTCACTTAGCTTCTCTAAGCCACGTGTTCCTTAAGTGTAGAATACGCTTAAAAAATAAAGTCCCCTCTGAAGGCTTGTCCCTTGGAGCCCACTGAGGGCGTGTCATCTGTCTTATCTGCCTTTTTGTTCCCAGAGCCCCACCCAGAGCCCTGGACAGAGTAAATACTAGATAAATATCCATTCCTTTTCCATTACTTTCTACATAAAGTTTTTCTAAGCAGACCCTCGATTTTGATTTTGAGGCATATTGAAAATATTTTAGAATCATACAGACAGGAATTAGAATTCCAGCTACACACTTCCAAGTTACGTAACATGAAGCACGAGATTTGATCCTCCTTTTCCTCATTTATCGGATGAAACTTAAAAGGAAAAAACAACAAAACAGAAGCAAAAGATTTTTCTACCTCACGGCAGTGTTGAAAATATGAAAATAATGTTTATTGTATGCCTACCTTTTCTTTTTTACTTGATCAAGTCAGATTTTGCTTTTCATACCTTTGAGTCTGATTATCATGCTGATTCAGTTTCCAGAGGAAAAGCAGCCCATTCTCTCCCCTGGTGGACCACAGAAGGAATTTTGGTTAAAATAAGTTAATGGAGCTAATGCACAATTCACACCTCTCCAGGCCGTCTCCTGGCAGGCTGCAGATTCAAAGTCAGGGTAAGCGAAACCTGCTGTTTAAGAGAAAATAAAATAACAACAAAAACCGTCCGTGTTCTCCTACACTAGCTCCATTAATTGGCTATTGCTCCGCTCTCCATTTTGTCAAAGCTATCTAAAATTAGTCTTAGTGTAGCTTTTGCCCCTTTAAAAGAAACGGGCTTCAGTGTGTGGGCTTCTTCACTCTGCTCCCTAAATGCCTTGATGTGAGGTAGGAGTTTACAAATTTCACTTCTTAGCTCTGGTTTCCCCATCGCTCGTGAAGAATCTGTACCAGTGTTTCAAACAGACTTGCCAACGTGTACTGGAAAGCAGGAACTCATTGAGAGTTACTCAACAATTATCAGTTTAATCAAGTCCACTTCTAACACGCTCATCCTTATTTGAGCAAGTCTGTCATGCTAGGAACAGAGGGCTGTGTGAGGAAGTGCTGCTGAGGTTATGGGTGACACACATTTGGAAACCTTGGAATGGGTGTCTGGCTATTTGTAAGTGACTGAAAGATGCATTTACAAGTGGGCTTTTCTTTGCCTTTTAATTTATACCTTTTCGGCTTTGCATATTTGATCCAAAGGGAGAGATACACTTGTCCTCCCAGGGTCCCTGCCTTGGGAATGAACTGGAGTAGCGAGAATGGATGCTGGGCGGTTCTGTAATCTAGTCTGGTGTAGAGGAGAAACAGCCACCATGTGATTAGAGGTCCCACGCTGAACGTCCTAATTTGAGCTCTCTGTAATCATTCTATCCATTATCTGCTGGGCAAGGATCAAACATTAGATATTTAGAGATGCTTTTCAAGGAAAGGAGGAAATAAAGCCATAGAACAAAGGCAAATTAATGTGGGGAAAATATTATGCTAAATGCATTCTCAGAGGAGGAAAGCAAATTGAAATAAATGGGTAAAATAAAAAATATATATAAGGAAATGTGATTTTATAAAACTTCAGAATAAGCATATTAGCAGATGCACATTAGCAGGCATAATATTTCCACTCTTATTTTCACAACTGAATTACGGCCATAAAGTGAAACATAATAGAACTTATTATTATTACCGCATTCTGCTAGCCACGAATTTTACAGTATTATCTTTTTTACTGGAAATCTTTCTAAGTATCTGTGTGGGATGAATATTTATGCTTGTCTGCATGTCCCAGGTAAAAGGAAATGATGGCACATTGCTGACTGTCACAGTGAGCTGTGAGCTGACTCTTTTGACCTCAAGCTATACGGAACATGTTGATGTAGAAAACAAAACAGTCTTTCACAAGGGAAACAGAGATTTCTTAGGTAAGAAAGAAATTAAGATTAATGAGGCAATAATGGCCAGTTTAGTGTGTAGAAAACTGTTCCCTATGGGCATTGTATGTCTTGTTTTGCAGTTTATCGATGGTCTTATTTTGAGAAAAAATATTTACCATAGAATCATTTCCCACACAACCTGCTTTTGTCAATATAGCTCACTGACAGCCTATCATCATGACTTTCTTTTTACTCAAATAAATGAATCTAATATGAACATGATTCTCCTTCCTTCCTCTAGTTTAGTCTTTTTTATTGCAGAACACTGGTTTGTAACATTATATAAATTTCAGGTGTTCATCATTATAGTTCGATTCCTGTGTAGATTACATCATGTTCGACCCCCAAAGACTAATGACAACCCATTATCACAACATGTGCCTAATCACCCCTTTCTCCCTTCTCTGTCCCCCTTCCACTCTGGTAACAACCAATCCAATCTCTGTCTCTATGTGATTGTTGTTGTTTTTATCTTCTACATATGAGTGAGATCATATGGTATGTGACTTTCTCCCTCTGACTTATTTCACTCAGCATAATACCCTCAAGGTCCATCCATGTTGTCACAAATGGCCAGATTTCATTTCTTACGGCTGAGTAGCATTCCGTTGGGTATATACACCACATCTTCTTTATCTATTCGTCCTTTTTGGGCACTTAGGTTGCTTCCAAGTCTTGGCTATTGTGAATAATGCTGCGATGAACATAGGGGTGCAGGTATCTTTACATATTTGTGTTCTCATGTTTTTTGGATAAATACCCAGAAGTGGAGTACCTGGATCATATGGCAGTTCTATTCTTAGTTTTTTGAGGACTCTCCATACTATTTTCCAGGTGGCTGCACGAGTTTGCATTCCCACCAGCAGTGTATGAGAGTCCTCTTCTCTCCACACCCTCTCCAACACTGTTTCCTGTCTTATTAATTACAGCCATTCTAATGGCAGTGAGATGATAACTCACTGTGGTTTTGATTTGCATTTCCCTGATAGTTAATGATGTTGAACATCCTTCCATGTGCCTGGTGGCCATCTGCATATCTTCTTTGGAGAAATGTCTGTTCAAATCCTTTGCCTATTTTTTAATTGAGTTGTTCGTTTTCTTTGTTGTTGAGATGTATGAGTTCTTTGTGTATTTTGAATATTAACCCCTTATCAGATATATGGTTTGCAAATATCTTCTCCCACTTGTTAAGTTGTCTTTTCATTTTGTCGAAGGTTTCTTTTGCTGTACAGAAGCTTTTTAATATGTTGTAGTTCCATTTGTTTACTTTTTCTATTGTTTCCTTTGCCCGGTCATACATGGTACTTGAAAATATGTCTGTTAAGACCAATGTCAAAGAGCGTACTGCCTATGTTTTCTTCTATAACTTTCATGGTTTCAATTCTTACATTCAAGTCTTTAATCCATTTTGAGTTAATTTTGTGTATGGTGTAAGAGAATGGCCTACTTTCATTCTTTTGCGTGTGGCTGTCCAGTTTTCCCAACACCATCTATTAAAGAGATTTTCCTTCTCCATTGTATGTTCTTGACTCCCTTGTCAAAAATTAGCTGTCCATAGATGCGTGGGTTTGTTTCCGGGCTCTCGATTTTGTTCCATTGATTTGTGTGTCTGTTTTTTGTGCTAGTACCATGCTGTTTTGGATACTACAGCTTTGTAGTGTATTTTGAAATTAGGGAATGTGATTCTTCCAGCTTTGTTCTTTTTTCTCAGGATTTCTTTGGCTATTCAGGGTCTTTCATTGTTCCATACAAATTTCAGTATTCTTTGTTCTATTTCTGTGACAAACGTATTGGAGCTTTGTTAAGGATTGCGTTGAATCTGTAGACTGCTTTAGGAAGTATGGACATTTTAACTATGCTGATTCTTCCAATCCAAGAGCACAAAATATGCTTCCCCTTCTTTGCATCTTTTTCAATTTCTTTCAGCAATCTTTTCTAGTTTTCAATGTACGGGTCTTTCACCTCTTTGGTTAAGTTTACTCCTGGGTATTTTATTCTTCTTGTTGCAATTGTAAATGGGATTGTATTCTTAATTCCTCTTTCTGCTACTTCATTGTTAGTGTATAGAAATGCAAGTGATTTTTGTATGTTGATTTTGTATTCTGCAAATTTACTGTATTCATTTATTATTTCTAAAAGTTTTTTGGTGGAATCTTTAGGGTTTTATATATATAAAATCATGTCATCTGCAAATAGTGATAGCTCCACTTCTTCCTTTTCAATTTGGATCTTTTTTATTCCTTTTTCTTGCCTGATTTCTCTGGCTAGGACTTCCAATACTATGTTAAACAAGAGCAGTGAATGTGGGCATTCTTTTCTGGTTCCTGTTCTTAGAGGGATAGCTTTCAGTTTTTCTCCATTGAGAATGATATTAGCTGTGGATTTGTTATATATGGCCTTTATTATGTTGAGGTGCTTTCCTTCTAAACCCATTTTATTCAGAGTTTTTATCATAAATGGATACTGTATCTTGTCAAATGCTTTCTCTGCATCTATTGATATTATTGTGTGATTTTTATTCTTCATTTTGTTAATGTGGTGTATCATGTTGATTGACTTGCAGATGTTGAACCATCCTCCCTGCATCCCTGGAATAAATCACACTTGATCATGGTATAAGATCTTTTTAACATATTGTTGTATTCAATTTGCTAGTATTTTGTTGAGGATTTTTGCATCAATGTTCATCAGTGATATCGGCCTGTACTTTTCTTTTTTTGTATTGTCCTTGTCTGGTTTTGCTATCAAGGTTATGTTGGCTTCATAGAATGATTAGGAAGCTTCCCTTCCTCAATTTTTTTGGAAGAGTTTGAGAAGGATAGGTCTTAAATCTTCTTTAAATGTTTGGTGGAATTCACCACGGAAGCCATCTGGTCTTGGACTTTTATTTTGGGGAAGTTTTTTGATTGCTGTTTTGATCTCCTTCTTGGCGATTGGTCTGTTCAAATTCTCTATTTCTTCTTGGTTTGGTTTTGGAAGGTTGTATAACTCTAAGAATTTATCCATTTCTTCTAGATTATCCAATATGTTGGCATGTAGCTTTTCATGGTATTCTCTTATAACCTTTCGTATTTGCGAGGTGTCTGTTGTAATATCTCCTCTTCCATTTCTGATTTTATTTATTTGAGCCTTCTCTCTTTTTTTCTTGATGAGTCTAGCTAAGGGTTTGTCAATATTGCTTATCTTTTCAAAGAACAGCTCTTAGTTACATTGATTTTTTCTAATTTTTTTTAGTCTCTATTTCATTTATTTATACTCTGATTTTTATTATTTCTTTCCTTCTACTAATTTGGGGCTTTGCTCTTGTTTTTCCAGTTCCTTTAGGTGCAGTGTTAGATTGTTTATTAGGGATTTTTCTTGTTTGTTGAGGTAGGCCTGAATTGCTATAAACTTCCCTCTTAGAACCACTTTTGCTGTATCCCATAGATTTTGGAATGTGATATTTTCATCTTCATTTGTCTCAAAGTATTTTTTGATTTCTCCTTTGGTTTCTTCATTGACCCAATAATTGTTCAGTAGCATTTTGTTTAGTCTCCATATATTTGTGGCTTTTCTGATTTTCTTCCTGCATTCATACCTTTATGGTCAGAAAAGATACTTGGTGTTATTTCAATCTTCTTAAATTTAGTATTTTTTAATTTATTTTTTTTTACTTTTTAATCAATTAATTAATTAATTAATTTTTGAGGAAGATTAGCCCTGAGCTAATTTATTTATTTTTGAGGAAGATTAGCCCTGAGCTAACATCTGTCACTGATGATGAGGAGTCTCTTTGCTGAGGAAGACTGGCCCTGAGCTAACATCCATGCCCATCTTTTTCTACTTTATATGTGGGATGCCTGCCACAGCATGGCTTGACAAGTGGTGAGTAGGTCATCACTCAGCATCCAAACCAGTTAACCGCAGGCCGCCGAAGTGGAACGTGCTAACTTAACCACTGTGCCACCAGGCTGGTCCCCAATCTTCTTAAATTTATTGAGACTTGTTTTGTGGCCTAATATGTGATCATTCCAGGAGAATGTGCCATGTCCATTTGAAAAGCATTTGTATTCTGTAGCTTTTGGATGGAATGTTCTGCATATGTCTACTATTGATAAGTATGTACTTACTGCCATTTTGCTACTTTTTTCTGGGTCTTTTAGTACTTCTTCTCTGTTCCTTTCTTTTTCTCTTACTTTCTTCCCTTGTGGTTCGATGGCTTTCTTTAGTATTATGTCTGGGTTCTTTTCTCTTGATTTTTTTGTGTATTTGTTATAGGTTTCTGGTTTGTGATTACCATGAAGTTCATATATAATAACCTATGTATATAGCAATCAATATTAAGTTGATGGTCTCTATATTGACCTCTTTCTAGAAGCTCTACTCTTTACTCCTCCCCTCCCACATTGTATGTCTTTGATATCATATCTAACATCTTTGTGTGTGTGTATATCCATTATCCTCTTATCATGGAAAGGGGTAATTTTAGTACATTTGTCTTTTGACCTTCATATTCTCTTTGTAGATGGTTGATCCACTACCTTTACTGTGTTTTTCCCTTAACCAGTGATTTTATTGCCCTTTTATTTTTGATAATTTTCTTATTCCTATTTGTGGTCTTCTCTTTCCCACTTAAATAAGTCCTTTTAGCATGTCTTGTACAGCTGGTTTCTTGGTGGTAAACTCCTTTAATTTTTGTTTGTCTGGGAAACTCTTTATCTCTCCTTCCATTGTGAATGATGACCTTGCCAGGGAGAGTATTCTTGGCTGTACATTTTTCCCTTTCAGCACTTTAAATATGTCATGCCACTCCCTTCTAGCCTGTAAGGTTTCTGCTGAGAAGTCAGCTGGCAGCTTTATGGGGTTTCCTTTGTAGGTAACTTGTTGCCTTTCTCTTGCAGCTTTTAGGATTCTCTCTTTATCTTTAATTTTTGATATTTCAATTATAATGTATCTTGATGTGGGCCTCTTTGGGTTTATCTTGTTTCGTGCTCTCTGTACTTCTGGTACCTGGATGTCCATTTCTTTCCTTAGGTTAGGAAAGTCTTCAACTATTATTTCTTCCAGTAGATTCTCTGTCCCCTTGTCTCTCTCTTCTCCTTCTAGGCAATTTATAATATGAATGTTAGTCTGCTTGATGTTATCCCAAAGGTCCCTTAGACTGTTCTCATTCTTTTTAATTCTTTTTTTCTTTTGTCTGTTCAGCATGGGTGATTTCCTCTAGTCTTTCATCCAGCTCGCTGATCTGTTGTTCTGTACCATCTACTCTGCTACTGGATCCCTCTAGTGAATTTCTCATTTCCAATATTGTGTTCTTCATTTCTGATTGGTTCTTTTTTATATTTTCCAATTCTTTGTTGACGTTCTCACTGTGTTCATCGAGTCTTCTCCCAAGATCAATGAGCATCCTTATGATTTTTTTCTTTGAACTCTTTGTTAGGTAGATTGTTTATTTCTATTCCATTTAGTTCTTTTTCTGTGGTTTGCTCCTGCTCCCTTACTTGGAATGTGTTCCTTTGCCTCCTCCTTTCTCTGTGCTTATATCTATGAATTAGGTGGGTCAGCTATGTCTCCTGATCTTGGAGAGGTGGCCTTATGTAAGAGATGTCTTACAAGGCCCAGCAATGTGCTTTCCTCTTGTCATGAGTTCCAAATGTTCCAGGAGTGACCCCTCTGTAGTCTATTTCTGTCCTTCTGTAATGGCAGGGCTGCTCTTGCTGCAGGTGCCCAGGGAGGCTAGGCTATCCCCCTGGCTGGCTGGTTATAATGCTCAGCTGCATGTAGCTGCTATGTACCCTTGAGACACTTTATCACGCATGGGGAGACTCAGCAGTTTTGTTGCAGCTGCAGTTTTTCTCTTAAGTGAGTAGGCACCCAGCATGGCTGGTTTCTGGGCTCAGGGGCTTACAATTGCTGTAGGCCTCTGTCCTGTAAGACTCCTGTCAGCTCTCTCGGGATTGAAGCTGAGTGGGGCTGGGCCCAGACATGGGAGCACCCAATTTTTTCATGCTTTGGAAGGTGGGGTCAATCCCCTACATGGCTAGCCATTTGAGAAGCACAGGTCTTCTGCACCTAACAAGCCCCACCATCCACAGAGCCACACAAATCATCAACATAGTCCTGCCCTATGCACATGCCCTAATTTCCTGAAGCAGACCCAGTCGCCCCACTGCAGAGGCTATACACACTCCACCTACTCCTTGAGCATGCCCTGCCCCACAGAGGTGGATACACTTGCCTGGCTGCAAAGGATCCAGGAACCCAGCTTATGCAGTCCCACAAGTTGCTGTTGGGTGGGACCAGTCCCTGGGGCAAGCTGTCTGCCCTGACTGAGCTGGATTGAATCAGTGCTCTAGTGGGTGGGGCAAACCTTGGGCTAAAAGGCCAGAGGAAGAACTCCAATGGTGTCTGCCAGCCTCTGTGTCAGCATTCCTGTACTAGGTCACGGTGATGATTTCCACCAATGTCTCAGTCCCTGGAGAGGTCTCACCTCTCACTGAGATGCACCCAGAGCCTATCAGGTGAGTTTCTTTTCATCAAAGGACTGTGTACCTTTCTTTCTGGTGATTTTATTTCTAAAATGGGTGAATATGTGTGTGGGCCCTTTAAGAGCCAGGTTTTTTGTCCCTTATGTCCAATAACTTTTATGGGAGTGTTCCCCGTTGTAGTCAATAGCTGGCAAAGCCAGATATCATGACACTCCTCTTGGTTGTGCTGAGTCCAAAAGCTGCTAATTATGGCAACACTCCTCTGTTCAGGTCCCCCACTCCTCCAGGGAAGGCTGCGTATCTTAGGATTGCTCCTGGCTGGCCATGAGGTGCTGTGGCTTGTGAAGGTGTTTTCAGTTCTCTCTCAGGAGTAACTGTTCCCAGAGTAGTTGGAAATTTGTTGTGTCCACGGGAGGATGTACGTTCAGAGTCCACCTACACTGCCATCTTAACACCTCGCTCCTGGGTTATTCTTAAATCAAGAAAAGTAAATACATTCGTAGTAGAAGAAAAAAATACTGGATACATGGGCTTTTTAAATTCTATCACATCCAAGGTTTAAAACGTTATTTGGAACAAACAAAATTCTACATCAGATTATGAAAAAATACTCATATGTAAGAAACAATGGTTTTCCTAGAATATAGCTGTATAATCATGGCTCGGTCGTTCCTAGATAAATTGTTAAAATTATTTTCTTTTCAACAAAGTTCAATAAGAAAGGCAAAAGATATTAAATGTTTGTGTGGTGGAGGCAGGAAAAAGAGCAGAGCAGATAGTGCTTCTCAACAAAAATGTTAAAACTGAGAATATTTGCAAGTTGGAGATTTTGCTCAAAAATGAACCAGTTTGACTTTTATATGTTGTTTCTCAAAATTTCACGGCAATGTTACCATGTTTTCATAAGTCGGCTAAAATTATAGATGTGTATATTAATCAAGTACTAGGATGGGACTTTTTTTAACTTGATATGTCTGCTAAAGATTTGAATGAATCATTTCAAAACTAATTAACATTATACTAAAAACGTATCATGAGGGCAGGATTCAAAGTGATGGTTCTTCTTACCCTAAAAAACTGAAGAAGTGAGTCCTTGTAGTTACAGAATGGTAGGATGATATTGCTTTTCTTGGGATAGTGCACTAAAAAAATGAAATTAGGTTTTGGTTTTTTTTTTTTGGTGAGGAAGCTTGGCCTTGAGCTAACATCTGTTGCCAGTCGTCCTCCTTTTTGTGAGGAGGATTATGGCTGAGCTAACATCTGTGCCAATCTTCCTTTATTTTGTATGTGGGATGCCACCTCAGCATGGCTTGATGAGCAGTGTGTAGGTCTGCTCCTGGATCTGAACCTGAGAACCCTGGGCCACTGAAACAGAGCGCGCAAACTTAACCTCTACGCCAACAGGCTGGCCCCATGAAAACACATTTTTATGGGGTTTTTTTTCTATTATTGTGCAGTAGTAGTAGTATGTTTGGAAAGCAAGAAGAGACCACAAATGACCCCTGTTTCCTTCCTCAGCCCCTCAAACTTCTTTTTTATAACTGTCTTGTTGATTTACACATACAAATCCCTTCCGTTCTCTCTTATAGCTATAAAACGTAGTGAATAATGTACATGTTTAACTAGTCTTCCTTTCTTTTCATTTTGGAAAACCATCTAGCTCTTGTGTGTGTGTGTGTATACGTGTACTTTGTTAGATAACCTTTAGAAATTAGAGAAATTATCAAGCACATGTCTTCTACAGAAATATTATTATTCCATTCATATTATTTTCTCTCAATTCAAAATTCAAATGGATGACTAAAGTTCAAGGACAATCTCTCATTATTGTATATCTAAGCCATGGCCTGTGTTATCCCATCCTTTCTCCATATATTCTCCAAACTCCTGCCCTTTCCAGGCTAATGTCTCTCCTCAAAGTTTCCTGAAAACTCCATGCACAATTCTTCTTTTGTACAGTTTCACATTCTATTTGCTGATGGCTCTATCACTCTCGTCCTACTCTGATTACTATCCAATTCACACTTTTGCTTTTTCTTTCCTTTGGGAGCTCAAAGAATTTTAATTTTATCAGTCATTCTGTTGATAAGTCCAGAGTTAATCGCTGAATTCCTATAGTTCATATATTTAACATGTTGCTTATACTACTTTGCATTTTTCTCTTTCTCTTTGTGAACATGTCTTATCTTCATCTGATTCATTTGAACGTGCCTTAGGAGTGGAGGACGTGTCTTCAACAAATGGACTACTGAGTCAGAATGTGCTTGGGTTCAAACCTGACTCTGCTGCTTATTAGTTGAGATACACAGTAATTAACCTCTCAGCTTCAATTTTCCCATAGGCAAAATGAAAACAACACGATCCACCTCAGGGCATTATGGTGTGAAAAAAATAATTCATGTAAATAGTTTAGCAAATTTGTGGCTTGGAGAAAGTTACCAATACCTGTAGGTTCCCGTCTCCTTTTATATGTTCAAGGAGTGCCTAGCAGAGTGACTTCTACATAACCACATTCGGAAAGTCATGGTAATAATGAAAACGCTGATGTCCTCATGTTAGACTGGTGTTTTACATTTACTGCTTGCTTGCCTATCTTAAGAAACACAATATAATTAATTCTATACTTTTGAGTTAATGGCAAGTAGCGCTATCAGAGACCACTCAAAATCAGAGCAAGTTTTTGTTTGTTTTGTTTTCTGTTACTAAGGTTTAGGACTATGTTTTGTATTTGTGTGTTTTCGTATTTGAATAATGGTGAATTGGAATTTCTTTTTGTCAATTTACAACTCTTCAAAGAAAATAGCGAAACCATACTGAAGATATAGTCAGGTGATATTAGAAACATAACAGTCCTATAAACATCAGTCTGTTTCTTAATTCTTTTCTAAACCCAGTATCCACATTAGAAATAAACAATATTGCCTCTCCTTCTGGCAAAGGGTATCTCTTTTATTTTTTCTTTCTAAGCTTGTTGTGTAGCTGGTATGATCCTTTGAAATGAAATCTTTAACTATCTTCTCCTAGAATACAGAGGTACTGAATACAAAGAAATTTTAACAAAGAAACTGCTTAAACAAGGAAAGGTGAAAATAGAAGGGACAGAAAGACATAAACTCCTACTCGTGAAAGCCCTGTGGACTTCTTAAGAGATGCAATAATTCTAAGCAATGCCATAATGTTGTGATTTAATTTGTGATGATTCCCATGGATGGCACCAACACAAGTATGTTCATGCTGTCAACTTGTGACCCTTTCTGTGACCAGCTTTTTTTTTTTAATCCCTTCTGAGCACCTACCTCATGAGAAACAGCCTCTACTATCTGACTACTGATTTTTCAGGGAAAAGATAGCTGGGGAGAAGATTCTTCGATCAGAACAGCTAAGGGCGTTAAGGAGCAGGACTTGGTACAGGACTGGGGCAGAGAACGAAGGACTGCTAAAATCCAGAAGGCTCAGAGAAAATGGCCAAGTGTTTCAAGGGGTCTGGGCCTAGAATACAAAGAAGGATATTGGATCAAGAGGTTTAGATTGTGCATGTAAATAGTGAGTACTAGCAAGTAAAGAGTAATAACTTAGAACAACTCTGTTTGAAAGAACTGGTTGATTGAGAACCTGCACTAGTTTGTGGGTTTTAAAGAGCCAGTTGTAAGACACTCAGAGAAACAGACTTTACTTTCGTAAACAACATTTTATAAGTTATTTTCCTTCTTTTAACAATAATCAGGTGTTATCTGTTAGGTCTAGAATTAAAATATTTATCATAACTGAAGGAATTTTTTGTTTTAATTAATTGAGGTAATAAGCAACCAACTGAGAATTACAGAACTCAAATTAGGGAATGTGAACTATAACTACAACAATAATACTATGAATTCATGAATGTTCTCTCCACGTCTACTCCAAAAACTCCTATTCATCCTTTAAAATCCTACTCAAACAACATGATGGCATTATTACTTCTGTGAGACTTAATCACTTTTCCAGAATAACCATGACTCTCTTCTCTCAATCATTTCTATGCATTGAACGTCACACTAATACTACACTTATCATGGGACACATATTTTTAAAATTATTATTTCCCTGTTGCTTTCCAACCGTACAATTAGATCCAGCAGAGCAGTGCATTTTTCATCTTTATGATCTCCCTATCAAGTAGAGTTTGCTAAATGGTATGTGTCCAATAACTATTATTTTCTCTGTACTGAAAATGTTAATCAATCAAGTTGTTGATTATAAACTAATGAGGTTCAGTTTAATATATAACTAGTAAAATTTCCCCAAAGAATTTGAAAAGTACACACCAAAAGATTTTAAGAAACAAATATCAGTATCTTTCAAAACAAACTAGTAGTCAAGAGGACTACTTTGAAGAAAATAATCATTTGCAAGTGTAAGCTCTCATTTCCTTAAAGCTTTCAATATGTACCTCTCTCCTTGCTCAAAAGTCTTGGCGGTTCCTTGATTTAGAATTCATGTCTAATGGTGGCCCCGTTTTATGAGTCTTCACCGGCCTCACCCATCATCTTGAATCACTGAATAAAGTAAAGGCTGTATTCTTGGCAATAGGTCTGGTCAGCAGATATACTTTGGTTGGCTTCACTGACAGTATTAAAATGTTTGGATTAGTTGCTGGGATTTGAACATGAAAACGTTTTTGAGGGGCTCACCCCTTGGCCCAGTGGTTAATTTCAGGGCTCTGCTGCAGCGGCCCAGTGTTTCGCTGGTTTGGATCCTGGGCACGGACATGGCACCACTCATCAGGCCACGTTGAGGTGGCATCCCACATAGCACAACTAGAAGGACCTGCAACTAAGATACACAACTATGTACCAGGGGAGATTTGGGGAGATAAAGCAGAAAAAAAAAAAAAAAAATGGCCACAGTTGTTAGCTCAGGTGCCAATCTTTAAAAAAAAAAAAAAAAAAGAAAAGAAAACATTTTTGATTCAAATCTGGATGTTGTGCCTCTCTTGAACTGTGAGAAGATTTGACTCCAGTGAATCCAGTTTCCTGCAGGCTAACACTTAACTGGAGCTACCACATCTAAATGGGTACATCTCTTTGGTTTGCTACAGCCCCTACCTCATTCCTTTTCCCTCATTTCTGCTCCTACCTGGCCCTCGTAGATGTTTGAATTTATAATCCTTGGACCACACTTTCTATTCTTTTATTCTTTACCGCCCCAAATTCTTCACCGCTTCCAAACACAAACACATCACACACACTCCAGTATATTTCTACTCCTGGATTCCTCAACAATTGGCACTTAAATCTGAGAAAAATTATAACAAATTATTTCTTATTTTAGTAAATGTTTTAAGCTGGATATTTCGTGTTTTGAATTGCAACAACTTAAACATTGCTTCAAGGCTTTTGATAACATAAGATACCAATATATACCTAAAGAATAATTAAATTCACAGGAGAGTTAAATTTCATAATTCAAGGTCAGTGCGCATTATATATAATCAGACTTTAAGTTGAAGCTGTTAGTTCTGAGGAGGAGACAGTGACAAAAGCAGATAGGTCATCTTTTTCATAGACTGTAAAATGACCAACACCTTGAACTTTAAAATGTATAAGTGGCTTCAGAGAAAATTTTCCAGCCATAAAACAGAAGGCATTGGAATAGATTTTGCAGATAGATTTCTCAAAAAGTCTTGAAAAAAGAAAAATAGGCAATACCTTTAAATCTTCAAAAATGACTAGTTGAAAATATTGGTAACAACTGCCCTAGAAAAGTCCTTACAGTTTCATGCCTCAAGTTATTTCTTTCCCTTCTGACTTGTTATAATAAAGATAAGTGATATGTGATAAGACAACTGTCAAGTTGAGAACATTGTACTGAATGTTATGATGCTCTAACATATTAAAGATAACTCTATAAAGGCAGATTATCCAGTTGGACTATTAAAATAAACCACTTTAGAAAACTAAGACTATCAAAATTTCCTTCCACAGTTAAATTGGTCAAAAAGGAATTTAAAAATATCACTGATTGTGAATTGAAATTTCAGATGAGTATCCTGGATGGACTCAGAAGTCTAAATAATTTCTTCTGGAAAGAGTTATTTTAACCTAGTAAATATGGTATTCTTTTGTCACAAAGCCGAACCTTAGAAATATAACTAGATTCCATTTTTGCTACAAGAAAGTTAGATATACTTACTTGATTTTGATTTAGCACATTGAAGAGGACCAAAACATTAAAAAATAACCATGAAATTATTTCATGGCATCTGAACTTCTGTCTGCCTGAGTAGACGTAAAAATATTTTTTCTTCAGAGAAGCAGAATAATGAGGTGGTCAAAAGTGTCAAGACAAACTACTCACGTTCAAAATCTGGATCCTCCATTTACAAACTGTGTAACCTTGGGCTGATTATTTAACCTCTCTGTGCTTCAGTGTTTTCATCTGTAAAATGAGGATAACAACAGTGCCTACCTCCTTGGATGTAGGGTTAGATGAGTAACGCATGCAAAACACTGAGATCAATGCAGGCGCGGCTAACTAATTGTTAGCTGGCATTATTTGTTTTCAAAAGGATTTAATAAGTTTAGACTGAGTTCAAATAGTATAGTAGTTATAGATGATGTCCACAAAACCTCTGTACAGTTTGAATTGTTAATAATTTCACTTCTGTGTGATATGTATCAATCTGAAAAATGCACCAGAAGAGGAATCTTCTCAAAATGTAAACAAAATTGTTAATGATTTATTTGTTCTAATTATGTTTATTTCTCCAGATAACATATTCACTTTATAATGAATAGCAATATTAAAATGTATCCAAAGTCATAATGAGTATTTTAAAGTCTAAATTTCTGTAATTAAATATTGACTAAAACTTCCTATTTATCCCATCCAGACATGGAAGGCTGGCAGTGGCTTCAATTCAGAGAGTGGAGCTGGGAATGAGGAAAGTGGCTGATGCTGCATTTTGCAGATTATTCCCTCTTGATACAGAAATAAGTTGTACAAGGATGCTATGTAAACACTATATAACAAAGACACTATACTATATGATAAACATCAATGTGTTAGTAATAAAACAGTTCTTTATAAGAATTAGAATAAGAACATTGGGTAAAGTTTTATTATTTTATTTACTATCTCATGTAAACTCACATTACAGTTTATGCATGTTAGCATGATGTCAAGGCCCTGAAGGTAACTATAATGGGAAGATATTTTGTTGCTATCATTTCACCTTGTAACTTTTTGTTTATATTTGGATAACATATGAATATTTAAATTTCATGATAGCAACTATATTTGAGGATAATTGAAGGCTGGATATTTTAATAAAATAAAGATATTTGCATGGACATTCTTTTATTAAGCAAAATGATTATTCATTGCTTATCTCTGCACTGAAGATTGCCACAAATAAATTTTAAATAGCTATTACTGATCTAGCAGGATAGAGGAGATCAAAAAACTATATCATAGTTTGCAGGAAACGATGGGACGATTAGTTATGATCAAGTGGGGTTTTCTAGAGAACAAGCTCATCTCACCAGTACGTAAAGCAATCCATTCAACCATAACACAACAAATAGGCTAAAGCCTATCAATCTTGGAATCTGTTATCCTCTCCAGAAAATGACGAAACACTTTAGAGAAAATTGAGAACTAAAAATAAATAATCAGAGACTTCTTCCTAAAATATGACTTACCTATTGCATTTGTTCAAAGAGTGCTCTGTGTGTGTGTGTGTGTGTGTGTGTGTGTGTCTGTAGTAAGCCAGCACAATTCTAGATGACAGAGATAAATAGTGAATTGGATACAACTCCTGCTCTCAAGGAGCACACATTGGATGAGGCAGAAAAATATGCTGTGAAGCTTAGGTCCATGTGATAAATGCTGGGTGATGACTTGGGAAGGGTCGCTAAGGCATGCCATGGAAGGGAACAAGTCTGGTCTCAGAATATCAGGAAATGGGCCCCAGAGCAGGCAGATGTTGAAGAAAGCCAGACATGCTCAGGACATAAGGAACAGTATATGTAGTGGTCCCTTCATGAGAAAAAGGGTGACCCCAACACAAGGTGGCAAGAGCACAAGTAATAGAGTTAGGGAAGAGAAAGTGGATAGATTTGAGAGATACATCATCTTTAAATATTGAACTAAAGAAAAAGAGCATCAGTTGATGGAAGATGCTCAGGCTTCCAGTAAGGAAGAGGGTAATAATGACAGAGGTAAGAAACACTGGTGTTAGAACATGTTTATGAAGGTTATGTCTGACAGAACTGAGGAATAATAAAGATCAGTAGGCGTTAAGCCAATAAAGATGCTCTCTACCCTAAGAATACTTCTTCTTTTACTTCATATATTACACCTGCTTGGGCCTCTGTTTGTGCTGTTGAATAACTAACATCTCTAAGAAAAGGCACTTTCCAACTCTAAGAAATTAAGATTCTCTGAGATAGAAAGAATATTTCTAAGAGTATGGCAGAGTACTGGAAGGAGTTCTGAAATACTTGTTGAAAAACCTCAGTTCTAATCAAGATTCTAATATGATTGAATGTGTGATTTAAAGCAAGTTAACTAATTGCTATGTGCCTCAATTTACTCGTCTGTAAAATGTAGGAATTGGGTTTGGTGGTACTCAGTGTCTCTTCCAAGTCTAACATACTTTGATAACAGGTACATTTTTGATGAACTCATGAAAGTGGTCATCTTTTCCAGTGGAAATGTTCCTCAGTTATCATTCATAGACTAAACTGTTTTTCATTCTTTATATTCAATTGGGACCAACAGATGTTTGATAGGATTCAAAGGAACAAGGACTGAACCATATGCGAATTTTAATATCACCTTCTTCTGCAGCTCTTTGATTTGTGTTCAATGAGTTTTACTTAGAGTTATTATGGGAAAATTATAAAATATAGATTAATGGTTGCATTTTTATGCTTTTGATGTGTTGTTTAATGAGGTATGTGCTGTTTTATATCTTACATCAAAGAGACATCTGCTAGAAAGTTTCTTATCATACACATCAAGTGATTTTTGCACTAATAAGCATAATCATCTGAATAATGGAATATGGAGTCTCTCTTTTATACCAATGAACTTACCTTATAAGTTTATTTGCCATTTTGAAGCATAGTTTTTAATTTTGAACTTTAAGTTGCATTTATTATTGGAGATGCCTTTCCTGAAATAAACTTAAATGGCATGTAAGAGTAGAGAAACAATCAAAAGATACAAATATTTAACACTCCTACAGGTCACAGAATATAGTTCAGAAAATCGCATGAGGATGTGACCTGCATCATTAATTGCTTCTACAGAAGCTATTGATCACTTTGGGCTTAGGATGTGCATTTTCAGTCGCTGAAAATCATTAATTTGATGAAATGGTAATCGTATTCTAAATTTAAAATGAGACAAATTAAATAATAGCTAAACATAACCAACATATAAATCGGATTCTCTGAAGTCTACCTGCTTTGCCATTACCACAGCGTCTTTCAACAGAGGCCTGTATGGTTTAAAATCAAATTATCATTTTGGTAAAATATGAAATATGTGAACATTTTCTTCATCTGTAAAGTAAATCAATGAGTCATAGGCAGAATATTTGGCACTGCATGCTGAACACTGTTATAGAGAATAGAGAAGGTGAGTATTTGTAGATATAAGACCATAGAATAAACTAAAATAGAAGAAACCGGACCAACACATACAATTTACCATTCTATTCTTTTTGTATGGATGCATAAAGTTTTTACATAAACCAATCAGAAACAGTCCAGGGCTATGGTGTGCAAATTCATACTATCCCTCATGAATGGGTTGGGATGTAGTCACTAACAAATTTATTAGAAAATATTGCTTGAAGTACCAAATATTAAATAATTTCTCAAGGCAGATGAATGAATCATTCACTACCATGGCAATTATTGTATTATTCCTGCCATTCCCCAGTGTAGAAATCCAAATAAAAGTATTTGTGATCTTTTCATCTAAAAGTGACAGTAAAACATCATTTGGCTAGAGTATATGGAATAAAGGGCTCTGTTCAAAGAATGAAAAACACAGCAATTGCCCTTGAAAAGTAGTGTTGTTTTATTCTTAATTTTTTGAGGAATCTCCACACTGTCTTCCGTAGTGGCTGCACCAGTTTGCACTCCCACCAGCAGTGTATGAGAGTTATCTTCTCTCCACATCCTCTCCAACACTTGTTTCCTGTCTTGTTAATTATAGCTATTCTGACGGGCGTGAGGTGATATCTCATTGTAGTTTTCATTTGTGTTTCCCTGATAGTTAATTATGTGGAACATTTTTCCTGTGCCTGTTGGCCATCTGTATATCTTCTTTGGAGAAATGTCTGTTCATATCTTTTGCCCATTTTTTAATTGGGTTATTAGTTGTTTTGTTGTTGAGATATATGAATTCTTTATATATTTTGGATATTAACCCTTTATCTGATATATGGTTTGCAAATATCTTCTCCCACTTGTTAGGTTGTCTTTCCTTTTTGTTGATGGTTTCCTTTGCTGTGCGGAAGCTTTGTAGTTTGATGTAGTCCCATTTGCTTATTTTTTCGTTTGTTTCCCTTGCCTGGTCAGACATGGTACTTGAAAATATGCTGCGAAGAACACTGTCAAAGAGTGTACTGCCTATGTTTTCTTCTAGAACTTTCATGGTTTCAGGTCTTATATTCAAGTCTTTAATCCATTTTGTGTTAATTTTTGTGCATGGTATAAGGTAATGGTCTCCTTTCATTCTTTTGAATGTGGCTGTCCAGTTTTCCCAACACCGTTTATTGAAGAGACTTTCCTTTCTCCATTGTATATTCTTGGTTCCCTTGTCAAAAATTAGCTGTCCACAGATGTGTGAGTTTATTTTTGGGCTACTGATTCTGTTCCATTGATCTGCATATCTCTTTTTGTGCCAGTACCATGCTGTTTTGGTTACTATAGCTTTGGAGTATATTTTGAAATCAGGGAGTGTGATATTCCAGCTTTATTCTTTTTTCTCAAGATTTCTTTGGCTATTCAGAGTCTTTTGCTGTTCTAAACAAATTTTAGGATTCTTTATTCTATTTCCATCAATAATGTTGCTGGAACTTTGTTAGGGGTTGCATTGAATCTGTAGATTGCTTTAGGAAGGATAGACATTTTAACTATGTTAATTCTTCCAATCCAAGAGCACAGAATATCCTTCCATTTCTGTGTGTCTTCTTCAATTTCTTTCAACAATGTTTTATAGTTTTCAGTGTACGGGTCCTTCACCAATTTGGTTAAATTTATTCCTAGGAATTTTATCTTCTTGCTGAAATTGTAGATGGGATTGTATTGTTAGTTCCTCTTTCTGCAACTTATGATCCAGCTATTCTACTGCTGGATATTTATCCAAAGAACATGCAAACATGAATGCCTAAAGATATATGCATCCTTGTGTCCATTGCATCATTATTCACAGTAGCCAAGACTTGGAAACAACCTAAGTGCCCAACAAGGGATGAATTGATAAAGAAGATGTGGTATATATACACCATGGAATACTACTCAGCTATAACAAAGATGAAATCTTGCCAATTGGGACAACGCCCATGGACCATAGATGAGGGTATCATGCTAAGTGAAGTAAGTCAGACAGAAAAAGTCAAATACTGTATGATCTCACTTATAAGGAGGAGATAAAAACAACAACAAACAAACACATAGATACAGAGATTAGATTGGTGGTTATCAGAGGGGAAAAGTGGGGGGAGGAGGGCAAAAGTGGTGACAGGGCACATGTGTATGGTGACAGATGGTAATTAGTCTGTGGGTGGTGAACATGGTGTAGTTTACACAGAAATTGAAATATAATGATGTGCGCCTGAATATATAATATTATAAACCAATGTTACCTCAATAAAAATAAATAACAACAACAAAACAAAGTGAACTATAAAAAAATAAAAAATAAAAAGTTTGGTTATATATATATTAGAAACTTAATATGTTAATTGGTATTTATAAAACTAGGCTATATACTAAATTAATGGAAATATTATATTAGATAGGAGAAGTTTCTCCAGAAAATGGAAATCAAATGAGTAACTGAGGTGGTATAAGAAAAGAACACAGTAACAGTACTCCGTCAGACCCAGGTTCCAGGTTCGGCCCTTTCTTTAGCATATTCTCTGACCTTGCTCAAACCATAGCCTCTTTGGGTCTTTATTTCCCATGTCTTTGAAATGAAAGAAATGGAGTGAAAGGATCCTAAGGGTCACTTTAAAAGAACACAGATTTCATTTTTTAACAATACGTTTCACTCAATTCTCAGGTACAGTAATTTTAACATATATCTTTAAAAGTATTATAGCAATGTACAACAGCTCTTATTTTCCTGTGTTTTTAAAATTTTACAAAGACTGCTCAGTACCAGACACACTTTCAGACACTGCATGCTGTAAATAACACATTGTTTTTAATTCTAACTAAGCAAATATATCCCTCACTGTTAATCCACTTGTGCCTGTTGCATTACTTTCACTTGGTTGATCTTTTTCTGTGTCTAGGCATTTCAGATATATTACTAAGTCTCAGTTGACATTTGAATTAAAATTTCTCCGTGTCTCATTCCTACATATTTTTGGAAAAGGCTTTGAGGATCCAGAGGATAACAGTTTAATCTTACTTCTGTTTGACCTTGGTCACCTCAGCTCAGAAGAATATACAATATGTCATCGATCTCAATTCCAAAATTCTATGCCCTTTATCTCATTTCTTATGTAACAAATTGCTTTTTATACTCCGAGGTCTGAAAAATGACTTGTGAAGAAGAGAAAGATTAGGTTTTAAGACTAAGGATGGGACCAAAAATCTACTTTTAAGCGAAAAGTAAATGTCTTCATATATGTATGGGAGTAACTTGAGAATTTCATATCTTTAAGATGTTTTTGCTAAAGCAGAATGCAGAAAGATTATACAGTAAAATTTTTAAAAACTATTTTTTTAGAAATAGAGAATTATAATTGGAATAGGTCACAGACATATCAAATAACATCTGTGCATGGCTTCATTAAGGAAGAATATCCCCCAAATATATGTGTTTATATATGAGTGTCTGTGTGGATTCTCACATTTTAAAGTCATTTCACCTTCAGATGTTCGATAAAATATTTATTTTAAAAATCATCTATAATCATGCAATCCCCATGAAATATTCTGACAAAAATAATCAGACCTGAATCAGAGCAGGCCTCCAGATTTAATTACAGAAAATACATGGGGCAGAGGGACAACTTTTAAAAAATATTTACAGGTGTGTAATCAGAACAACTGATAACACGGGAAATTCTGAAGGAAAAAAACCCAGTTCATCAACAGAAAAAATTGTAAGCAAGGAAAGGCAACCAACAGATTAAGATAGAATTAAAGGAAAGTTCAACCAAATTCAGTGTGAATTTTATTTGCATTCTGATTCAAATAAATCAACTGCAAATACATATACACATATAAAAATATATATACACATCAATCAAGAAAAAGTTGAAAACTCTCTGAACATTCAGTAATACTAAGGAGTTATTGTTATTTCCTTAGGGAAAAAATCTGTAAGCCTGATCTCTTTCATTGGTTACTAATTCAAGACCAGTCATCTAAGTATTCATACATTTCCTAATAGAGTAAGTACACAATAAACTTTTGTTGAATGTTGTTGTTTTTCTCTTCATTAATATTTTAATATGTGCAATGGAAGCAAACAGTTCAAAGTCATAAATTGCAAGTACATAAAATTTTAAAAAATCATATGCAGTCTAAGAGTCATGACAAAGAGTTCAGATCACATTAATTTATTCAAATTTGTATGCTACATCAAAATAGTTTAATTTCTCTCTGAGACCTTGTTCTTTATGGTGAAGGTCAAAGGTTTAAATTTATATGCTCATATCTCTTTTTGGATTCTAACATAGTCCTAATTGAAATTTGACATATATGCCTATTAGTTGAAATTATTCCTTTTCCATGGTTCATTAACAATGCACTTTACTATAGTACAACGATAATGCTCATAATAAAAGTCTCCTATGCAATGTGGATTACATTGAAACGTGATTGATTATCGCAAATGTAACATGGAATTCATATTATAAAATTTCATATGCTGAAGTTGAGTCTGTGACTAGAATTTAAATATATACTGAAAGAAGCAAAATCAGTTTTTATTAAATGAAAATGAACAAAAGTTTGAGAAAGAATTAGCTTTTATTTGGCCGTGTACCATTTAGAGATCAAGACGATATTCAGGACTTCTGGTGAAAACAAAAGAATTTTATTTTAAAGAATTATTTAGTATTATAAACTATAAATAGTTTATGTTTGTACATTTTTTCTAGAGGGCACGTTTCTATGTTATGACTTTCTCTTGAGTCCAAAGTACAGTCTTTTGCAAACATATATCTATTTACAAGGTCTAACTCTTCAGAGTAGATTTAACATAGCAACTCTAGAAGGAATATCTGCTGATTTCCCCTCCAGCATGGATTTCTTTTCTTTCCTGCTACAGGGACCCTGGCTTTCCTTTGGTAGAGTTCACCTCTGCCCTGCACTGTAGTCGTCCTGAAGTCCCCAATGGGCTTAAGCCAATCAGCAAAGGACTCGGTCACAGTTGTCAGTTTAAAGACAAGCATGAAGGATGTAGTTGCTGAGACTTTCTGGGAAAAGAAGTTTTCTTACTCTTCTAAAAAATGTTTTCTTTTCCTCTAGTAGGTGTGAGCTGAGAATATGAGTGTGAGTAACACTCTGTGAGTGTTAGAGGCATTTTTCTACCCAAGGCTGAATCTGATGCTGAAGGAAGCAGAGTTGGGAGAATCTTAGAAAAATTGACACTCAGTCTTAACTAAACATGCCTGAAGCTTTTCCTATCCAGCCAGATTATTTTCCTTCCATATATAATAAAAAATTGTCATTTTTTTAGTTACTTCTTTCAAAGTTCAGATTTCTTACTGCATCTTTAACCAGAGCACAGTTTAATAGTGCACTGTGAGATGACAGACTTGGGACTTCCAAACTACTACCCTGTTCCTAAAGAATATAGATCTCTGGAGAAAGATCCAGGAATGCGCATTTTCAAAGGGACTCTTGGATGATTCTGATGTCACCCACCGGACAATTTGTTTTTGTGTTTCTCCTTGCACCAAAATCATTTGGGAGCTTTTAAAAAATGCAGATGCTTGGTCCATCCTCTACTTCCCAGACTCCTCCATCCAAGGATTCCATGTCAGTGGGATAGGGTTCAGGTAACAGTATTTAGAGCTCCACAAGGTGTTAATGGGCAGCCATGGGAGCGAACCATCGCTCCAAGGCAAAGATTCTCAAACTTTAATGTTCAGGGAAATCACCCTAACATCTTGCAAAATTGCAGGTTCTGATTTAGCAGGTCTGAGGTAGAGCCTGAGATCCTTCATTTCTCGCTAGCATCCAGGTGATGCCCAGGCTACTGGTCCACAGACTACACACTGAGTAGCAATGTACTACATTATTTTTAATGGTGAATCAGGTTTGACATAGCCAGACACATTATAAGTAAAGTAGAGAAGAAAGGCACTAGGAACTATCCACTGTATTAGGGCATGTGTCAACAGCAGATCCTGTTAGACGTTGTAGGAAAATTCCAGGCTATCCGCCAAAGATGATATTTGAGGTTTATGACGTATATGAATTATGGTCCAGTAATATACCCATCACTAGGGTTCAAGGAAAAGATAAACACACTGTAGTGGGAGGCAATAATAACATTAATTTGGTATTCATTAAGTCTGTAATAACAGCATATGCATAATATTTGATTTATTTTATAAGGCATTTATAATGGAACCTGAACAATTTAATGGGTTTCTTTTGTATCGCTAATTTTTTAAAGGATAGAAAAGTCCATTATAATGTTACGCATTTAATGGAGAAAGTGTGTATTAGAGAAATTAACATTTAGCAGTTGGAAAATATTGACTTGGTAGCAGGGGGTCTGTTATCCTTGCTGTTACCCTGAACATTTCAATTTCAGAAAGTTGCATGACTTTCGAATCTCCTCCATGTAAGACATTCTGCTTGACATAAGGATTTATTTCTGGCTTTTCATCAGTTTCTAATTAATAGCACCACTGTGTGCTACATGATGTGAGAACTGAAAATCTCTAAACAGTACCACAGGAACACCACACTGCACTTCCACTTGAAAAAACACCTGATCAGTTACCCAGCTGTTTCCTCCAGATGTTGTCTGTAAACTCAAAGGTCATTGATTCACTAAAACCGAGGTCAATTTGACTTAAAAGTGTCTCACTCACTGTAAAAAAATGTAATTATTAAAATCAAGTTTTTAAATAGCCACAGTATACACAATCAAAAGTTACAGAACTTGCAAAATATGTTTCTTAAAGCACCTTCTTTCCACTTTTACGAATTTAAATGCAAAATATGTAGTTTGTCTGATCTATAAATAAGGTGTTTAGTGACACAATTTTTTCTGTTTTTAAGAGAAATCATTGTTTTGCCTCTGAACGAGCTCTCGTGAAGTGAACGAATGTATCATTATTAGTACAGAATAATGACAGAATTCAGTTTAAGATGAAAAACTCAGCAAATGGTGACTGCTTTTAAAATGTGAAGTAAAATATAATATCAGTATCAGTAGAATCCCTTCCTAATGTTAATCTGCAAAGCACAATATTAAGATTCAACCTAAAGGATAGAGTTTATGTCTGTGTGTGTGTGTTTTACCTTATACAGTTTTTGTAAAACAACACAATTTTCCTGCATTTTCTGAGAGGGTATAATAACAGGATACTATTAGAGTCACAGGCATTAAAATATGTCCTTCATAAAGGGTGTTATGGCATTTAATTATAAGTATATTTTTTATAATAGAATCAGAATGCAAATGTCAATCCTGCCATAACTCTGCATTTGAATAGGTAAAAGCAAGTCAAACGTGTCTGTGATGTTATAATTTTTACGTGGTTTTAATAGATTCAAGATTGTAAAATGAAACTTAAACTTGGATTACCGCCGTCTTTCTATCCATGGGAATATAATTTCTTTTCATTAACTGCATGTTTCATCTATTTGCTCACCAAATTAAAATAAAAATCTCAAGGAAAACTATAGCAATAACATTTATTAAATGAGTATTTATCGAGTCCCATTGTGTATATGGCATTGGCTGTGTACTATTTTCTAAACCACGGCCCTCCATGTAATATTAGTGGTGTCACATGTGTACATCAATGTTTATTTCTGTGATGTATGTCCCCTATAACCAAAGCATATTTTGGTTTGTGAATAAATATCCCTGTCTTCAATAATTATTGTATATTAAATTACTAGTCCTTTTTCCTTTAAAAATAAAAGACTTTTGAAGCCAGCCCTGATGGTCTAGTGGTTTAAGTTTGGTGCACTCATCGCTTTGGAGGCCGGGGTTTGTTTCCCAGGTGTGGAACCACACCACTCATCTGTCAGTAGCCATGCTGTGGTGGCAGCTCACATAGAAGAACCAGAAGGACCTACAACTAAGATATACAAACATGCACTGGGGCTTTGGGGAGACAGAAAAAAAAGAGGAAGATTGGCAACAGATGTTAGCTCAGGGCAAATCTTTCCCTGCAAAAGAAAAAAAAATTTTTTAAATAAAGTGGAGTTTTGAATATAGTGATTTCATAACTAGATTAAAGTTACCAAACCAATAACCAAAAAAATATAAGAAAAAACAGAGGGTGGGGAATTAAAAGACAGAATTGTCAAAACAAAAAAAAAGGTGGTATGAAGGCATTTTGATCTCAGCTTGAGAATAACAATGACAGAAACAGCAGAAGTGGCCCCAAAAACCACGTGTCCAGTGTTTCTTTGCTATGTGCCAGGCAGCGTGTTAAGTGCTATGTATTTGTTATCTAACTCTCTGGATCCTATAAGATTAGTAATTTTGTCCTTCTCCTTTTACATATGAGGGAGCTGAGGCTCGGGCAAGGTTTCATGAACCCATCAAATGTCAGATCGCTAATACGTGGCACAACCAAGACTGAAACCCAGATCAGACTTCAAAGCCTCATCATCTTAACCACCACGACTGGCGTCCAGGAAGCAATACCGCTAACGACACAGAAAGTAGATGTATTTACCCGAATAAAGTTACTCTGAGATAATTCTTCAGTCAAAAGAAATGATCCTATGATAAAAAAAGGTTTGTAAAAGCCTGATTCTGGCATCTTTTCACAATGTATATGCATATCAAAACATCACGTTGTACATCTTATATGTATACAATTTTTATTTGTCAAGTATGTCTCAGTAAAGCTGGAGGAAAAGATTGTTTTTGCTAAAAATCATGCTGTCTGTGATCTAGGTAACAATATGGCTGATAAAAAAACTACTTATTAACACTGCATGTGGATTGTAATCCCTTTATATGCTCCAAACAAAAAGAAATTATAAATAAAATTTCTAAAAGATATTTAGAATATATAGCCACATTCTAACACAACGAAAAACATCTCTCTGGATCAGAAATAGAATAGGAAACTCGCAAAGTTGAGAAGTGACGTAGGTGGTAAGGCTGTAACAGAAGGGTCTGGAACCCAAAAGCAAGCAGTGTAGACAGAGAATTTTACTCCTGGGTGAAAATGAAACTGATTACACCTCATGTTAAATGAGGAGGTGGAACCAACTTCCCTATACAGAGCCTGGAAGTAGGATCTGCTCACCCTCTCATCAATGAATACAGGAAAATTACCAACCACTGCCATACGGTTTTCTTGGTGTGGAGCATTAACTGGGGAACTGGCAAGTGGATTGTTGCCTATGTGAGGCTGAGGGGATTATAGTGCAACGTCATCATGGAATGAAAGTCTGAGATGCTAATATAACAGTCTGAAATCTGGATGTCTCGGGATGAGATAATTGTGGGACCAACAAACAAAAGGGAGAAAAAGGATGAAAGAAAATGAGAACTCCAAGAAATGAGCTGTCAAATGCCACTCACACATGTCTAAAGAAACCTAACACCAATGCGCTCATTCAATAAGCCTGAAAGATGGAAGAATTTATGCCCACAGACGTAGAAATAATATTGTAATTTTAAATGCTTTAAAATCATAGTTTAAAATCCTCAGATATGTAGAGCAGATAAGAGCATCTACAAAATGAAACACCAAATCTATAAAACAGATAAGGAATTTCACCACATGAGAATCAAGTGTATGCAAATATGCCAAGAAATCAACTGAAAATCAAGAAAATAAAACCTATAATGCTTAAAACAAACATTTGAAATACTAAGTAAATAGAGAGAAACTGTAGATTGGACAAATGCAAAGAATGCATTAAAGACTTCGATATCAGAGCAGACCCACAGTTTGAACATGAAGTGAAAGCTGAATAAATGGAGCTTTACTAGAACAGAAAGCATGTTCCTTGATATTGAAGTGAAGAGCAAGTTGAAGTGAAGAAGCAGCAGAGAGAGCCCGCAAAAGCCTCATCAACACCTTAAAGAGATTTTAAGTTCACTTTGTAAAACTGCTATAAAGTGGTCCTGTGATATACTGGTGTGGAAATAAATGAAGACCAACCAAATGAGAACAAGCAAAGGCTATTTATTAAGAGCTTGCTAGAGCAAGGGTGTCAGTGACCACCACCTGAATTTTGGCAGACTCAAAGGTGGACAGGGGAGTGGAAAAGGTTTATAGTGGGAAAAAAAGGAAGGCTTCAGTTCTGCCCTGACTGGAGGATGTTGGCCTGGAGAAACCACAGGCACGCTAACTAGAAGTGGGACATTTTACATAATTGGTCAGGGTGCATCTTTGGCTTTCTCTAGTTGATCCTAAGTTAGGAGCAGGGATAAAAATTAAGGAAGCTGTCAGTTATTGATCAAGCTCTGGCGATATGGGGCCAAGTGTTACAGGGGTCAAGGTTTGGTTTCCCGGATTGTTGGTAGATATAGCAGTATGACTTCCTATAAGTCTGACTTTAGAGGAGGCTGGCTTCCTGGGCTGGTTACTGTAGATAAAAGGCTAGTTTCCTTGGGCTGGTTGCGTGTCAGAGTTCTATTTGTACATATGATCTGGCCATTGTCCATTTGTACATTCAGTCTCTCACTAGTTTATTTTTGTAGCAGAATCTGCAAAAATCCTCTTTTTTTTTTTATTTTGACAAGATGCTATTGCCGAGCTCAGCAACTTAAATATGTAGGCTGCCCAATTATGGATGCTCACACTGTAAGTGACAGTCTAGGAAAAATGTATAGTTCGGAATTTGTCAACTGTTTTCGCAAAATACCTCTGATTATAGCGCTCATCTCTTCTTTCATCCCTTCTCCTATGCAGAATCAAACACAAGCCATCAGTTCCTGCCCAGGCATCGCTTAAGTGATGGGATAATTAGTGAGAACCACTCAATTTTTACATGAGAAAATATTTGTAAATTAGCACTTTATAAAATAGTTACTTAAGAAGTAGTTATGTATGTCACTCATGTGCAGCCAAGCCTAAAAGAGCCTTGATTGCTCTCTGGTGGTTCTGATCATCTTCCCAGCATTCAAACCCACTGGGAATATCTGTGACAATAAATCTCCTACAAGGGAGTGCCCCTTCACTCTCAAGGCCTCTTAGCAACCCTGCTCATGAAGGTAAGGAGCCCCATGAACTCAGAAGCTTCTAATTCTATCCCGTACTTTCTGTAGCCTTTATCTTGGGATTCGTCCTCTAACTCCTTGAGAAAAGACAGCTGCCTACTCCCTCAGTAAGTGCCTTTATGAACGTATTTGGCTACTTGTCTTGAAAACATCCTTAATCCCAGCAGGAATGCTTTCAAATGTGTTCCCAGAGCAGCTGCCCTCTATTTCCCTCCTCCTGACGGCCGCCATCCCCATCCCCACCCGCTCCGCCTCATCAGCTCAGCACAGAACCTGAAGCCAGAGCAGCATGCCCTGGGCTGCAAATCCTCGCTGGAGGGCCCTTGGCAGTGAGAACACCAATAGCCACCAAACGACGGGGCTTACACCCAAACTGTGGAGGGGAATGCAACAAATTCAGTGAAGATTTGAAGTTAACCTGCACAACCAAGTGGAAAGGTGACTCAAAATGTGAGCTGAGTGAAACAACTATGGAGTCACCTAAATATAACTGCTCAATAAAATTGACTCCAAGTCCCACTCTAAGTCTGGCAGTGACGCAGATGACTAAATTATTGCCTGTTACTTCTCAGACTTTGGGTTTTTTGAGTTTGCACTTTGAGAGGACTTGGAAGAAAACTGCCCAACTTTTGGAGTATTTTTGGCTACTTCTTGCAGCCTTCAATGAGCTGCTTCAAATAATTTAAGATTCTATCAAAGATAGTCTGTTAGAAAGGAAATAGCAAGATGAATATTCTGCTAAGGCAAGTAACTCAAGAACATAGGAGTCAATCGGGCACCCTGCCACAACTACAAACACTCAATTTTCAAATCTGCATTGAAGTTATAGAATGGAAATGGACAATGACCGAAGAGCTAGAGGAAAAGTAGAAGCTGATTCCTCCCATCCTCTCCAAGTACTTCATTGTGTGTCCTTCCTGACAAAGATAATTACTCCTTTTTTTTTTTTGGTGAGGAAGATTGGCCTTGTGCCAATCTTCTTCTAGTTCTTATGCGGGTTGCTGCCACAGCATGGCTTGATGAGTAGGGTATACTTCTGCTCCCAGGATCCAAACCTATGAACCCCACGTTGCCGAAGCCAAATGCAACAATTAACAACTACGCCGCAAAAATTACTCCTGCTGTTTGGAATTATTAGTAATAGAGACCAAGTGCAAGTGAACAGATAGATCCCCTATGTTTATCAGAATAGGCTATTGTTTCCCTTTGTTTCAATGCAAAAGTCTAGAGAAATGCAATTAACAAGTGGTTTAAGGAGAGAGAAAGAGTCAGAATCTTCAACATTCAAGTCTGAATTCAAAGTTACAACCTGACTTTATTTCAAACTTTTTTTTTTTACTTCCTAATGGTCATTTAGGATGAAACAAAATGCAAACCAACTAGGGTCTTAAAAACCATTTGTTTTCTTTTCTTTTTCTTCCCCCCAGATAAATCCAAAGACTCTAATAGGGACCTGTCACAGGTCAATCTCTAAAGTCAATTCCAAGATTCCCATAATCACAACAAGAGGAAGTGGTCCAGCTCCTAACAGGAGATTCCTCGCCCTTCTCAGCTCCAGCTGTGGAAGAGAATGAGCAATGGAAACACCCAGTGCAGAGAGTATGAGAATGTGGTTCAGTCACATTAGTAGATCAAGAAATACACTCCGGCTTTGGAGAGAGGAATCCTTAGCATCACTGTCCAGGAAATGTAGTATGCTGACCAGAGGTCACAGTATGTTCTGTTTCCTTTTCTTACTTTCTAAGTGAGTTTTTACAATAGTTACCTGTTTGCCTTTCACCATTATAAACAGGGTAAATTAGGGCATGAATATTTAGACCATGTGCAATATTAAGAAGAGCCATACCCAAAAATAATTGTGAAATCCTTGAGAAAACCTGGACTTGGAACTGAATGCAATAGATAAATATAACATTAGGTTTGTTTATTGTTGTTGCTTTTGCTTTGAATGAACTTTCGTTTGTAAGAGGTATAACTGCGTTATGTTTAATCAAAGCATTTCGCCATTGCATCAAGTTGACAGAATAATAGGTAAATGCGCTACAATCAATGAAAAGACATGAGTCTGTAGGAACAAGGAGCCTTATTATTTTTTCTGCAGTTGCATAAACTACCAAATCCACCTTTTGCTTTAAGTTAATGTGTCTTTTATTTACAGTTGAAAAATCCATGAATAACGGAGGTGGGCACAAAAAAATGGGATTCTTGGCGATAAAATTTCATACATGACTCCTAGTAGACTTTTCCTGCCCTTTCCTACCTCTGATTAATATCCTGTTTTCCTTTTGACTTTTCTCCTGAGTGGTATCTTTTCAGTTTCCTTTCTTAGATTTCTCCCACAGGATCAATCTCACAAGGTAGTTGTGTGAAGGAAGTTTTATTGGAAGTTTTGTGGTAAAGTGATAAGCACTTAATGTTATAATTTTTCTTTAAGCACCAATTTGGGGCAATCCACATATTTTGATATGTTGTGTTTTTGGTTTTATTTACATTATAATATTTTCTAATTTCCTTGCTTTTATTCATGGATTGTTTAGAAGAAGGTTGTCTAATTTCCAAATGCTTGGATATTTCCCATGACTATCCAGCTATCGTTTTTTATGTTCATTCTGTTTTGGTAAGGAAATATATTCTATATGATTTACAGATTGAAAAGAATTGCTTTATGGCTCAGAATATAATGTATATTTGTGATGTTCCATGTGAATTTAAGAAGAATGTGTATTCCACAATTGCTGGCTAAGGTATTTCATTGGTCATTTATTTAGCCAAAATAATTCTGAAGTAGAGGAAAATTGGAGTGCTTAACATTCCTTGATTTCAAGACTTATTATAGAACTATAGCAATTAGAAAACGCCCCCACAAAATTTGTGACAGACGGACATATCTCCAGACGTTACCAGTTGTCTCGTGGAATGCAAAATTGACCCTGCTTTAGAGCCACTAATCCAGCTTTTTTAGAACCTACATGTTGTATCTTTTACCATATATTTTTTAAACTCTCAGTTCCCTTATGTTTTAGATATGTACCATTTTATTTTTAATTTTCTCTGAATATATTTGTCTACATGCATGAAAAAGTTGATTTTGTGCCTTTATATTTGTATCACTGACATGACAAACTTACCTTTTTCTACAATATTTTCTTTGGTATTCTTCTTTCTTTTTTTTTTTATTTAGTTCATAGTAGTTTACATCATTGTGGAATTTCAGTTGTACATTATTTCTCATTTGTCACCACATAAATGCTCCCCTTCACCCCCTGTGCACACCCCACACCCCCCTTCCCCTGGTGACCACTGAACTGTTTTCTTTGTCCATGTGTTTGTTCATATTCCACATATGAGTGAAATCATCTGGTGTTTGTCTTTCTCAGTCTGGCTTATTTCACTTAGCATAATTCCCTCCAGATCCACCCATGTTTTTGCAAATAGGATGATTTTGTCTTTTTTTATGGCTGAGTAGTATTCCATTGTATATATATACCACATCTTCTTTATCCAATCATCAGTCAATGGTAACTTGGATTATTTCCATCTCTTGGCTACTGTGAATAGTGCTACAATGAACATAGGGGTGTATAGGTTACTTTGGATTGTTGATTTCAAGTTGTTTGGGTAGATATGCAGTAGTGAGATAGCTGGGTGATATGGTATTTCTATTTTTAGTTTTTTGAGGAGTCTCCATACTCTTTTCCATAGTGGCTGCACAAGTTCGCATTCCCACCAGCCGTGTATGAGGGTTCTCCTCTCTCCACACCCTCTCCAACATCTGGTGTTTTCAGTCTTAGTGATTATAGCCATTTTAACAGGTGTAAGGTGGTATCTTGGTGTAGTTTTGATTTGCATTTCCCTGATGATTAGTGATGTTGAACATCTTTTCATGTGTTTATTGGCCATCTTTATATCTTCTTGAGAAAAAGGTCTGTTCATATCTTTTGCCCATTTTTTGATTGGGCTGTTTGATTTTTGTCGTTCAGTTGTGGGAATTCCTTATATATTATGGAGATTAACCCCTTGTCAGATATATGATTTGCAAATATTTTCTCCCACTTGGTGGGTTGTCTTTTTGTTTTGATCCGCGTTTCTTTTTGCCTTGCAGAAGCTCTTTAGACTGATGAACACCTACTTGTTTATTTTTTGTTTCCCTTGTCTGAGATGGTATTCGAAAAGATCCTTTTAAGTTCAATGTCAAAGAGTGTATTACATATAATATATTCCAGGCGTTTTATGATTTCAGAATTCATCTTCAAGTCTTTGATCCATTTTGAGTTTATTTTTGTGTATGGCGTGAGATAATGGTCTACTTTCATTCTTTTGCATGTCTGTGTGGTTTTCCAATTCCATTTACTGAAGAGATTATCTTTTCTCCATTGTATGTTCTTGGCACCTTTGTCGAAGATTAGCCGTCCATAGATGTGCAGTTTTATTTCTGGGTTTATTTCTGTTCCATTGATCTGTGTGCCTGTTTTTGTACCAGTACCATGCTGTTTTGATCACTGTGGCTTTGTAGTACATTTTTCTTTTTAAGATTTTTTTTATCTTTTCCTTTTTCTCCCCAAAGCCCCCCAGCACATAGTTGTATATTCTTCGTTGTGGGTCCTTCTAGTTGTGGCATGTGGGACGCTGCCTCAGCGTGATTTGATGAGCAGTGCCATGTCCGCACCCAGGATTCGAACCAACAAAACACTGGGCCGCCTGCAGCGGAGCGCATGAACTTAACCACTCGGCCACGGGGCCAGCCCCATGTAGTACATTTTTAAGTCAGGGATTGTGATGCCTCCAGCTTTGTTCTTTTTTCTCAGGATTGCTTCAGCAATTTGAGGTCTTTGGTTGCCCCATATGAATTTTAGGATTCTTGTTCTATTTCAGTGAAGAATGTCATTGGGGTTCTGATTGGGATTGCACTGAATCTATAGATTGCTTTGGGTACTGTGGACATTTTAACCATGTTTATTCTTCCAATCCAAGAGCACGGAATCTGTTTCCATCTCTTTATGTCATTATCTCTTTCTTTCCATAATTCTTATAGTTTTCATTGTCTAAGTCCTTCACCTCCTTAGTTAAATTTATTCCTAGATACTTTATTCTTTTTGTTACAGTTGTAAATGAAATTGTATTCTTGAGTTCTCTTTCTGTAAGTTCATTATTAGAGTGCAGAAATGCAACTGATTTTTGTAAGTTGATTGTGTAGCCGGCAACTTTACTGTAGTTGTTAATTATTTCTAACAGTTTTCTGATCTACACATAAGATCATGTTGTCTGCAAACAGTGAGAGTTTCACTTCTTCACTCCCTATTTGGATTCCTTTTATTCCTTTCTCTTGCCTAATTGCTCTGGCCAAAACCTCCAGTACTGTGTTGAATAAGAGTGGTGATAGTGGGAATCCTTGTCTTGTTCCTGTTCTCAGAGGGATGACGTTCAGATTTTCCACATTGAGTAGTATGTTGGCTGTGGGTTTGTCATATGTGGCTTTTATTATATTGAGGTAATTTCCTTCTATCCCCATTTTGTTAAGAGTTTTTGTCACAAATGGCTGTTTGATCTTGTCAAATGTATTCTCTATTGAGAGGATCATGTGGTTTTTATTCCTCATTTTGTTAATGTGGTGTATCACGTTGATTGATTTGCAGATGTTGAACCATCCCTGTGTCCCTGGTTTACATCCCACTTGATCATGATGTATGAGCTTTTTGGTGTATTGCTGTATTCAGTTTGCCAGTATTTTGTTGAGGACTTTTGCATCTATGTTCATCAGCGATATTGGCCTGCAATTTTCCTTTTTTGTGTTGTCCTTGTCAGGCTTTGGTATCAGAGTGATGTTGGCCTCGTAGAATGTGTTAGGAAGCATTCCATCTTCCCTAATGTTTTAGAATAGCTTAAGAAGTATAAGTATTAAATCCTCTCTGAAAATTTGGTAGAATTCCCCAAGGAAGCCATCTGGTCCTGGGCTTTTATTCTTTGGGATGCTTTTGATTACTGTCTCAATCTCTTTACTTGTGATTGGTCTATTCAGATTCTCTATTTCTTCTTGATTCAAATTTGGAATTTTGTAAGAGTCTAAGAATTTGTCTATTCCCTCTAGATTGTCCATTTTGTTGGCATATAGTTTTTTGTAGTATTCTCTTATAATGTGTTATATTTCTGTGGTATCCATTGTTATTTCTGCACTTTCATTTCTTTTTTTTTTTAAGATTTTTTTTATCTTTTCCTTTTTCTCCCCAAAGCCCCCCGGTACATAGTTGTATATTCTTCGTTGTGGGTCCTTCTAGTTGTGGCATGTGGGACGCTGCCTCAGCGTGGTTTGATGAGCGGTGCCATGTCCGCACCCAGGATTCCAACCAGCGAAACACTGGGCCGCCTGCAGTGGAGCGTGTGAAATTAACCACTCAGCCACGGGGCCAGCCCCTGCACTTTTGTTACTAATTTTGTTTATCTGAGCTTTCTCTCTTTTTTTCTTTGTAAGTCTGGGTAAGGGTTTGTCTATTTTATTTATCTTCTCAGAGAACCAGCTTTTTGTCTCATTGATCCTTTCTATTGCTTTTTTTGTTTCAATAGCATTTATTTCTGCTCTGATTTTTATTATTTCTCTCCTTCTGCTAACTTTGGGCTTCGTTCGTTCTTCTTTTTCAAATTCAATTAGGTGTACTTTGAGATTGCTTACTTGGGATTTTTTTTTTTGTTTAAGGTGAGCCTGTATTGCGATGAATGTCCCTCTTAATATGGCTTTTGCTGCATCCCATATGAGTTGTATGGTATGTTTTCATTTGTCTCCAGATATTTTTCAATTTCTCCTTTAATTTCTTCAATGATCCATTGCTTGTTCAATAGTATGTTGTTTAGTCTCCACATCTTAGTCCCTTTTCAGTTTTTTTCTTGTAATTAATTTGTAGCTTTATAGCACTGTGATCAGAAAAGGTGCTTGTTACTATTTCAAACTTAAATTTATTGAGACTTGCCTTGTTTCCCAACATATTGTCTATCCTTGAGAATGTTCCACGTGCACTTGAGAAGAACATGTATTCTGCTGTTTTTGGTTGGAGTGTTCTATATATGTCTATTAAGTCCATCTGGTCTAGCTTTTCATTTAATTCCACTGTTTCTTTGTTGATTTTCTGGCTGGATGATCTATCCATTGATGTGAGTGGAGTGTTGATGTCCCCTACTATTAATGTTATTATTAATATCTTCTTTTAGGTTTGTTAATAATTGCTTTACATACTTTCGTGCTCCTGTGTTGGGCACATAGATATTTATCACTGTTATTTCTTATTGATGGAATGCCCCTTTGATCATTGTATACTGCCTCTCTTGGTTTCTCTTTACCTGTCTTATCTTGAAGTCTGCTTTGTCTGATATAAGTATTGCAACACCTACTTTCTCTTGTTTACCATTAGCTTGGAGTATCGTCTTCCATCCCTTCACTCTGAGCCTGTGTTTGTCATTGGAGCTGAGATGTGTTTCTTGGAAGCAGCATATTATTGGGTCTTGTTCTTTAATCAGTCTCACCACTGTGTCTCTTCATTGGAGGATTCAATCCATTTACATTTAGGGTTGTTATCAATATATGAGAACTTATTGCTGCCATTTTATCACCCGTTTTCCAGTTCTCCTGCATTACCTTTGTTTCTTGTCTTGTGTATTTTGGTCTACCAATTGAGTTATGTAGTTTTTTATGTTGTGTTTCTTTGTTTCCTCCTTTTTTATTATTCCTATCTCTGTTCCGCTCTTTTGTTTAGTGGTTACCCTGAGGTTTGTATTCAAACTCTTGTGGATAAGATAGTCCCTTTTCTGATGGCCTCTTATTTCCTTAGACTTAGTTAATTCAGTCCCTTTCCTCCTCCTCTCCTAAGTTGTTTTTCTCACATCTTATTCCATCTTATGTTATGAGTTTGTGATTAAACCGACAAGATTATCTTTGCTTTTGGTATTTTCCTCTGTCTTTAATGCTTTACTTGAGTATTTGTTATCCCGCTCTGATTCTGTCTACCTATTTACCTCCTTATTCCATGATTTGTAACCGTTTTCTCCCTTTTTTTCAGGTATGACGGCCTTCTTGAGGATTTCTTCGGGGGGGGGGGGTGTCTCATGGCTACAAAGACCCTTAGCTTTTATTTGTCTTGGAAACTTTTTATTTCTCCATCATATCCGAAGGATATTTTTGGTGGATAGAGTATTCTTGGCTGAAAGTTTTGTCCTTCAAAGATGTGAATATGTCATTCCAGTCTCTCCTGGCCTCTAAGGTTTCTGCAGAGAAATCTGCTGAAAGCCTGATAGGGGTTACTTTGTAGGTTATTTTCTTGTGCCTTGCTGCCCTTAGTACTTTGTCTTTGTCATTCACTTTTTCCAATTTCACTACTATATGCCTTGCAGTAGGTCTTTGTGCATTGACATATTTAGGAGATCTGATAGCCTCTTACACATGGATTTCCATCCCCTTCCCTAGGTTTGGGAATTTCTCTGCTATTATTTGTTTGAACAAGCTTTCTGCTCCATTCTCCTTCTCTTTTCCTTCTTGAATATCTATAATTCTTATGTTGCATTTCCTAACTGAGTCGGATGTTTCTTCGAGACTTTCTTCATTTCTTTTAAGACTTAGTCTCTCCTCCTATATCTGGAACATTTCAACATGTCTATCTTCAGTTACGCTGATGTGCTCCTCTGTGATGTCTCCTCAAGTGTTTAGGGAATCCATATTTTGTTTTATTTCTTCCATTGTGTCTTTCATCTGTACAATTTCTGCTTGATTCTTCTTTATGGTTTCAATCACTTTTGTGAAGGAGCTCCTGAACTCGTTGAATTGTTTCTCTACATTCTCTTTTAACTCATTGAGTTTTTTGATAATAGCTATTTTGAATTCTTTGTCATTTAGATTACATATTTCTGTGTCCTCAGGACTGACTTCTGGGTACTTGTCATTTTCTCTCTGGTCTGGAGATTTAATACAATGTTTACTATTGCTAGAGGGATTGGCTCAGTTTTTTCACATCGTTATTTGGTCACAGTTACCACCTATTGCCACTGAGTGGGGGACAAGAGCCTCATGTTCTGAGCCATCTGGCTTCAGCTGAAATCCCAGGGGCTGGAGCCATTGCTGGGCAGGTGGTGGGAGGGGTGCTTTCTCTTGCATGCTCTTGGAGTTTTCTCCCTCTGCTCTTGCTATCTGGTCTTCTTGGGTGTTGGCTTGATAAGGTCACCCCCCATGAAAGCCTCTACCCCAGTAGAGGGCTTCCCTCTAGGCTGCAAGGGTCCTCAGGGATCCTTGATGTTTCTACAAATGAATGGCCACTTCCCCATTCCTTCCCTCTCAGAGGCCTCCCACCATCCACAGTCTTTAGGGGAGGGAGCAAAGTTGTCTCTTACCCTGTTCCACCTCCTCCAAGGGGGGCTCCAGCCTCTCTGCCCTCCATCATATGGCTGCATGGGTCTCTCAGATGTCTTTTGTGTTGTGTTTGGATGCCCTCTGTTGGAATATGAATGACCTTTTCATTATATGTTGGAGGGGAGAGATTACTGGGACAGCTTGCTCCACAATGATGCTGACATCACTTGGTATTCTTATTTCTTTCCTTTTGTATTGGATTAATCATTTTTTAAGCTTCCTTTATTCTTTCCACTGGTTTTCATGATATACATTGCATTTTTAACATGCATACTTCTTAACAAACTTGATTTACCAATGTTTACAATTAATATCTCTATTCTCTTCTCAAGGAATACAGCAAGGACTTTAAGACATTTCAGTTCATACCCCGCCTCCCCCTCCTACTTGTATGGTTGGCATGTTAATGTTTCCTGCAGTAAGTAGAATAATGCCCCTTTCCAACCTCAAAGATGTTTACATCCTCATTTCCAGAACCTATGAATATGTTATCTTACATGGTGAAAGGGACTTTGCTGATATGATTAAAAATTTTGAGATGGGGAGATTGTCCTGGATTATCTGGGTGAGCCCACCATATCACAAGTATCCTTATAAGTGAAAGAGGGAGGAAGCAGAGTGAGAGATGGAGATGTCGATTGAAGAAGAGGTCAGAGTGATGACATTTCAGGAAGGAGGACAGGACCCAAGAAATGCACACAGCTTCTGGAAGAACTTCCTTCTGCAACCTCCAGGAGTGCAGCCTAGATTTTAGCCCAACGTTGCCTATATTGGATCTCTGAACTCCAGACTTTAAGATAATAAATTCACGTTGTTTTAAGCTACTAAGTTTGTAGTAATTTGTTAATGCAGCTATGGGAAACTAATAAACCACATTGAGTCTATAACAATCCCCCTCCCATCCCAGAATTCTCTATTTTTGCTTCAGTCAATTTATACTTAGTGTTCATGCCCACTGACTTATGTCTTCCCCTTTGCTTCTTTCATCATGCTACAGCCTTTTGGGGTCAATTTCATTTGTTGTAAAGAATAGCCTCAGGTAGCTCTTTGAGTGAAGGTCTTTGTGTGGTGAATTCTATATATCTTTTCATGAGATTATATTTATCATGCCTTAATCTCCAAAGGAGCGATTATTTGGGTACAGAATTCTATTTTCTCAGAGCACTAGCAAGCTATTACTCCATTGTCTTCTTGCCTATAAGGTGGCCTTGGGGAGACAATTAGTTATAGTGTAGCTTTTACTTCTGTGCTCCTATAAATTGCTTCTTTCTACCTTTTTTAGTTAATTAGCTACTAATTCAACTATTTCCTTTTATAGTTAATTAGCTACTACAGAAGCTAATTAACTATAAAAGTCATTCTCTTACACAAAATTTTTTTAAAACCAGGCTACTCATCAGGTGGAATCACTTACATTCATTTTTAAGTTTCTACTGACAGCCAGTACCTCAGGCACAAGCTATTTTTTTCTTTTGGCATCTCTCTCTAATTCTTTATTTTAGCTACAGTAGATATTTCTATGTAATTGTTTACTTCCATACCCTTCTAAATTTGTTTATTATAGTTCATCTATTCTGGTGAAACATTTTATTCTCTATTTGCTTCTATAAATAGATTTGAAGAATTAAAATACATAATGTATTTTGTCTATAGGATTAATTTGGATCTCCTTGGATTTTTTTCCTGATCATTCTTGCTAGAGGTTAAGAAATTTTATTGATCTTTTCCAAAAACTATCTTCTGTTTTCATTGATTTTCTCTATTGTTTTTCTATTTCACACTGATCATTACTCTGGTTTTAATTTGCTCTTCTTTTTCTGTTTCCTCAAGGTGGACACTGAGGACATTGATTTGAGCTCTTTCATCTTTTCTAATACAGGTGTTTAGTGCTATAAATTTCCCACCAATTACTGCTTAGGGTTTATATATATATATATTTTCCCATGTCTCTAACTTTGTGAACATATGGAATACAGTTAAAATGGTTTTAATGACCTTGGTTGCTAAGTCTAATATCTATATCAGTAGTGAGTCAGTTTCAGTTGATTAATTTTTGTCTCATTATGGGTTATATCTTCTTGCTTCCTTGCATGACTAGCAATTTTTTTTACTGAATGCCAGACATTGTGAATTTTAGCTTCTTGGGTGCAGGATATTTGTATTTCCCTATAAAAATACTTCAGATTTTTTCTGGCATGCAATTAGCAACAGTTTGACTTTGGGGAGTCTTGCTTTTAAGATTTTTTTCTATAGAACTGGAACAGAATTCAGTCTAAAGCTTATTTTTCTCTAAGACTGAGAAATCCAAGACTGTGAACTCTGCACTATGCCTTGTTTCCAGTCTGTCTGTGGCAACAAATTCTGTTCTCAGCCCTCTGCGAGCACTAGGGATGTTCCCTCTAAACCTTTGGGGTTGATATTTCCCCATCCTTGATTAGTTTTATCATGTGCATAGACTGATCAGAACACCACCGTGGTGTCAGGGAGACCTTTTGCACGTCTTCTGAATTACAGCTTTGTGCAACACTCTCCTTTCCAGTCCTCTGTCCTGTGAACTGTAGTTTCCCTGGACTCTCAGCTCCGTCTGTTCCCCTCAGGGAGTCCAACAGGCTCTGCCTGGGTTCTCCCTTCTTGTGGCAATGGCTCCAAATTCGAAGGCTGTAAGCTGTAGTATCATAGGGATCACTTCATTCATTGGCTATTATTGTTGTTCTGTTAATCTGGTTTAGGTAGAAAGTTAAATTCAGTCCCTATTACTTCATCTTAGCTGGAAGGTGAAGGTCTAACTTTAATAAATCTTGAAATGTTTTACTTGAATATGAAATTTTATCATTTTCTGTCCATATATGAAATAATCTTTGTCTGTACTTTTATCCATAACATATAAACCTAGTGTATGTTGCTTTATTCCTTTCTTGTATTGTAAATACTTCCTTGGTGTTTTAATGTTCTGAGCAAATCTTTTGCAATTTAAAATGACAGAGAAAAGTAGACAAGGGAATCTATTATTTAATAACTGCAATTACACTCCATGGTGAACTCCTCCATACAAATAGTCACCCACTATAATTTATTGATGATAGCGCAGAGTTCATGACAGGAAAAATAAAGGAAAAAATCACCAAAAATGTACTTTTAATGTAATAACATTAATTCACAAGACTATACTAACCTGGCACTCTGATGGTTAAATAAAGCTGTCATTGGCATAAATAAAAATTATCCTTCTTTAACAATCCACAAGGCGAGAGCCTACAGGACTTCAAATCTCCTCCCTCTTTCGTAGGATCTAAATTCAAGCACGACTGATTCTCAGGACCACAAGATTTTGGTTTTTAAAATGACTATGAAGCAGGTAGACTCCACTGGAAAGATTAAACTTTAAGACTTTGTCAATTAACATTTAACAGTGATTATAAGGCCTTACAGCAATGGGACACCAGTTACCAAAGGGTCAAGGAATCAGTTGTAAACCAAAGCCACTAATGGGAGTGTAAGACGATGGTAAATTTAATTCTGATCATAGTAACATGTAAAACCAGTCGAGTCCATCTCTTAATTAACTGCTGTACTATAGAACTATTTCAACTTTTGTCACACAAGCGGCAGTCCCTTGATACTTCAAGGTTCAAGGCTATTTTAGCCTTAGTGCCTCTGTACAAAGGACACTTATCATCAAACTTTACTATGAGAAGAAAATGATCTACCAATTTCTGCCACCTGCTTTTAAGAGGTTCTAGCTATCAGAAGGATATTTGCTTTAGATGGGTCGTCTAACATGCAGTATCTCACCCACTGCCATAAATTCTCTACTCACACCCAAATATCTCCTCTGTGGGCAATAACAGTGAAAGTCCTTATCTAACTCAGTTCAGGATGTCCTTCTAATATAGCCAGAAATTAAAGTCAACTTAAATTAAATGATTAAAAAATGTTTGATAATTACAAACACAATATAATTTGAATCATAAATTTAGAGCACAAAGTACTGCCTTGGTTAGCTTTCCAATTCTCCAGTAGAGCATACAATTTCTGGACACATTTTATCAATTAATAAAAATGAGAATTCATCGCTTTGTTGCAGTATATGATTAAGTGAGATCTTCACTAAAGTTATATTTCCGTAACATCAAATCGGAACAAATTTTCCTTCATTTTGGATTCAGGTATTATTTACATCCTCCTCTTTAATATTGTTCTTATGTTTTTCACTGATAAAATATCACATATTTTATCAACAAAGTTGTGAAGTGCCTTCAAAATGTGCTTTCTTTTATTTTTTAAGTTAATATGTCCTATTTTATTGTCTGCATGATATATTCTCCCTACTCCGAATCTCTAAAGAATTATCTTAATATAGTGGAGAAATTATCAATGAAAATAAAATATTATAGTTATCATTTTAAAAATTCTAAAGAACCTCAGCCTTTCTTTAATTTAAAGGTCAAGTGAATTGATATCATAACACTTTAAAGTTGAACTCTAATTAATATTAATTGAAATAAAAGGGTGTTGAAGAGTGGATTAAAAAGTAGGATGTGTTGTAAAGGAAAGACAAGAAAAGCTTGTGATAGTTGCTTTCTTCCCCCTCGCCCCCACCCCAGGCATGGCCACTTCTAACAAAACTTTCCAGGCATGAATCTCAGAGTGCATCCAGTAACCAATTTTTTGGCTTCTTTCTCAATTACTTCCACTTCATTCCATATTCACTGAGTGAAAATATGCAGCAAATGTCTTTTAGAAAATATTAATATAAAAATGCACTTAAGAAGTATGATTTTGTAAGTTATAAATTAAAAGCAATAATAAAAGCATATGTAATAGACATACATATGATGCAGTCAATTTGACATTCTTATGTAGCAAATAGGTTATATTCTATAAACTATTATGGCATAGAACTCTGAGTTGCAGTTGACAGAAAGACCAGTAAGATAGTGTTTGTAAAGCTAAATACTTCCTTCATATCTGTTTGAAGAAATCCTCAATAGTAAGATGCTGAATTATTTACTTTACAAGGAAAATTTTCTCTAAACACCATTTATTACCTACTCCATTCTAAAAATTAAAAATTTTACAAAGTTTGAAAATCCAAACAGCAGTCTAAAAATATCATCCTTTCTTTACGGTACGTTGAAAATTAACTGAAGAGATTTGCCTTATTTCAATCCTATATCCACTCTCTGACTAAATAATGTTGACTGCTAGATAGCATCATCTACTTACATAATTCCAAATGTCACATGTATACTCATTTCATCCCTATCACACTACGAGCTCTGAGGTCTTTAATGAGCCCTGATGTACATCTGATACACATATCCTTCTGGATATTACCTTGATTTGAAATTTGCTTGGTCATTTAAAATTCTTTCAAATGAGAATTTGTTGAATGAAGTGGTGACGAATCTAGGCTCTGGAGTCAGAATGTCTAAGTTCAAATTCTGCGTCTACCACCTCTATGTGAACTTGGCCAAGTTTCTTAACCCTTCTGAGTCAGTTTCCTCGTCTGTAAAATAGTTATAATAACAATAATAATAACACCTTTATCATTAGTTCCTGTGAAGATTAATTGAGATGATATTCGTAAATTTCTTAGAATTGTGCCTGCCTATGTGTTAGCTATTTATCTTATTTGCTGATAGCGTGTTCCCAATATAAATGTCATGGTCATTCATCTCCTGTATCTCCACAACCAATCCAGCACCAAGTCTTGTCAATTCTGCCTCTATCATCTTGCTCCCATATATCCTACTCTTTATCTTTCCAGTGGGATTGCTTCAATTCAGTTTCTTATGATCTCTTCTCTAGAAATCAACAGTAAGTTAATAGACTCCCAGTTTTCTAACAGCTAATCTCTAAAAAAATATTATTAACACTTTCATCAGTTTCATCTTCCAAAGTCATGAATAATAGCATGTCACTCAACTTCAGTGGCTCCTCGATGGCTCCCTATTGCTTACAAAGAGAGCTTGGCATTCATTGCCTCCATAATCTGACTCTCAATTCTTTTATAACAATTTACTCTTTTGTATTTTTAAAATTTCAGTGCTTTTCCTGAGCCTCCCAAAACTTTTTGCACATTATCCTCTCATATTCTTTCTTCAAATAATCTCTCCAACTTTTTAAATAGCAAATGTATAAAGGTCCAGCACAATGACCACTAACTCAGTAGAGACTTTACTATTCCCCATGGTAGACATTAAGCATTGCCTCATTCTAACTCACACAATTATGCTACGTATTTTAGTGCTAATTGATTACATATAGCTTGCTCTGGATAGAGTATAAAATTCCTCGAAAGCATTGTCTTCATTTCTTCATCTTTGCTTCCTCCACAGTTTTTTGCACATAATGGGTATGAAACTTCCCCTATCTTTAGTGATGAGGATTATTTTAGGCTAGCTACTTTTAAAAACTACAAATTGGAAGGAGGATCTGAGGAGTATAATTTACTTACCCTTTGTTAAGAGACATTTACATTGTAAAGGAAATCTCCATCTGTAAAGGTGTCTCCCTATCTGTACCAGGAAGAAGGGGGGATGACCTTATCTCTATAAACTCTTCATCAATGCAAAAGGCAAGGACTCAAATCTGCATCTTGTTTACTGTACTTGTGTGGTAATCTTCCATGATCAACTCCCCCTCCACCCCCAACATCCTCCTTTGTCTTTAGCTAAAAATAATATTTAAGGTGGTGGCTTCAGCCATTTACTTAATCTGGTTTGATTCTCATCTAAAAGTTATAGGACCAGCCAATAACCAGACCCCACCACACTGATACCATTTTAACAACATTTTTTACATATTCTTTCCTTTGTCGTATAAAGAGATAATTCACATACTTATGCCTTAAATTTAGCCCTTCCCTCAACCCATGTTTGTAGCAGCAGCTCTGACTGCCCATGGGTCCTGTCCCCATGCAGCAGCTCCTTACTGCCCATGGGTCCTGTCCCCATGCTATTCCACACTATTCTCTGAATAAAAGAGCACTACTGCCAGACCTTGAGAGTCCAAGAAACCTTCCTTTCAACTCCTTGGCTCGCTGACCCACGTCATTTAGCTCTGATTTTTGATTCATTTCAAGAGAGGCCAGGATATATTTCAGTGACACTTTAAGAGTCACACAAAAGTATGCTTTCTGAGTCTTTGAATAATAAAGCATCTTTTTGTTAATGTTTGGATAAAACTTTCCCTGTTCAAAATCATTCTTCATTCATTTCATTCTTACCTGATTGTTAGTGTTGCTGAGAAGTTAGAGGCCAGCTTAATATTTTTACTTCTCAGGTAAGATTTTTTTAAATTTGTTTTATGTTTTAGCTTTAAAATTCCATCCAAAGAGATCATATAATACTTTTTCCATCCATTTAATAATCAGATAAAGAAAGGCAACATTTGAATTGCTGTGAATCCCTTTTCTTTAATTTTCCTTGTATCCCAGAGAAGCTCTTTCACTTTCCATAGTCATCTGTTCCTTTTCTGCAGAAAGTTTTCCTTAAGTGCTTTTGATTTAACATTTTTATCCAAATCATTCTTGTTTCTTTCTCCTGAATGCCTGTAATTATAAGGTTTAATCTTCATTATTGTTTCTACGCATTCCTCAGATAGCACATTGTCATGTTCATTACTTGCTCACTTTGGTCAGCATTCTGGGAATGTTATTCAGATTTTGACTTCATAACACTGATTCAATTTTTATTGATGTCGCCTTAGACCTTGCCAAGTTTCCCCCAGTTTACTACAATCATCTCATGCTCTTTAACCTGTCATATTCCTCCAAGACTGTCCATTCTTCGTCAAACCTAGCGTACAAATGTACAATTCTCACTGTTTCTTTGGGTCTTCATTTCCTTATGAAGGTTCCCGTGTCACTTATATTAAATAAATTTATGTGCTTTTTTCCTGTGAATCTGCTTTATTGGTTTAATTTTCAGACCCAGCCGTGGACCGTAAGAAGGTTGAGGAAAATTTTTTCCTCCCCTACACTAGTTATCACTTCAGTTTCTTTGTAATTCTTTCTTCTGTCTGTCCATCCTTTTAAAAAATCTTAGCTTCTTGTCTTTACTACTTAGTTTTCTGTTTTTCTGAATATTAATCAAGTTACTTTCCTTTCTCACTATCTTTTTACTTGTTCTTCAGTATTGTCTGAAAGATCTATGTGTCCTAACGTTTACTTACTCATGAATGACAAAAGATCTATAGAGACTGTTTGTGCACAGAGTGTGTATTTGACCTTAGCTCTGCTCACAAAGTTCATTATCTCTCTGTTATTTTAACTATTTCTGTACCTGTTTGCTATAGTCATGCACCTCATAATGTTACTGTCAATGACGGACCACATATATGGCAGCATTCCTGTAAGATTATAATGAAGCTGAAAAATTCCTATTGCCTAGTGATGATAAGTTAAAAGAGTCAAAAAGTTGAAAAAAAATTAAGAAGCTTATAAAGTAAAAAGTTACAGTAAACTAAGGTGAATTTACTATTGAAGAAAGAAAAGTATTTCTTATAAATTTAATGCAGCCTTAGTGTACAGAGTTATAAAGTCTACAGTAGGGTACAGCAATGTCCTAGGCCTTCACATGCACTCAGCACTCACTCAGTGACTCACCCAGGGCAACTTTCAGTCCTGTAAGCTCCATTCATAGTAAGTGCCCTGTCTTTTATGTCATATTTTTACTGTACTTTTTCAATGTTTAGATACACAAAACCTTACCATTGTGTTACAATTGCCCACAATATGCAGTACAGTAACATGCTATATAGGTTTTTAGCCTGGGAGCAATAGGCTATACCACATAGCCTAGGTGTGTAGTAGGCTGCGCCATCCCGGTTTGTGTGAGTGCACTGTGATGTTCATAAAACAATGAAATCGCCTGATGATGCATTTCTCACAACATATCTCCATTGTTAAGCAACACATAACGGTGCTCAAGTTGTCAAAATGAAGGCCCTAAGTTCCAAAACTGTAAGTGCATCTCTAATGTCTTTTGTCAAAACATTCTTCTACCTGGGGGCTAGCCTGGGGGCATAGCAGTTAAGTTTGCACATTCCACTTCAGCAGCCCGGGATTCACCAGTTCGGATCCTGGGTGTGGACCTACACACCCCTTGTCAAGCCATGCTGTGGCGGCATCCCATACTTAAAGTAGAGGAAGATGGGAAGAGATGTTAGCTCAGGACTAATCTTCCTCAAAAAAACAAAAAGAAAGAAAGAAAAAAGGAAAAAAATACTCTTCTACCTGTGTGCAATGGGGAATATGAATTCTTTCTTGAAAATATCAAGAACAGAATGATTTCTGCTCCAATGGGAGGGATTTCAAAAACTCATTTTACATTTAGGTGATAGACATATTTTATAGAGAAGTATATCACACACACACACGTGCACACTCCCATATGTAGAACCAGATCCTCCTTCTTGCTGGTTATTCCTGGGGATTATGAATGTAAATTCCTTCAGTCAGATCTCATAGTCGAGCTATAAATTTTAAGGAATTAAGAAAATCATTAAAATAGTGAAATAACTTTTGAGAAAGGGAAGGAAAGATGCCTCCAATAATTTCCTAATCCCTGTTAGCCTCAAATACTTTTTGCTATTATTTGCTCCAATATAATAAAAAACTCAATGATTTTTAAATCTCTCTGAACTAAATGAAAAGACAACCTAACAATTGGGAGATGATATTTGCAAATGATCTATGTGATTAAGGGTCAATATCCAAAATATATAAAGACTCCATACAACTTAACAACAAAAAATCAAACAACCCAATTAAAAGATGGGCAAAGGATCTGAACAGACATTTTTCCAAAGAAGATATACAGATGGCCAACAGGCACATGAAAAGATGTTCAACATCACTAATTATTAGAGAAATACAAATCAAAACTACAATGAGACATCGCCTCATGCTTTCCAGTATGGCTATTTTTAAGAAGACAAGAAATAACAAGTGTTGGAGAGGGTGTGGAGAAAAGGAAACACTCATATACTGCTGGTGGGAATGTAAACCGATTCAGCCACTATGAAAAACATATGGAGATTCCTCAAAAAATGAAAAATAGAACTACCATATGACCCAGCTTTTCCACTTCTGAATATTTATCCAAAGAACATGAAAACACTAATTTGAAAAGATGTATGCACACCTATGTTCACTGCAGCATTATTTACAATAGCAAAGATTTGAAACAACCTAAGTGCCCATCAACAGATGAATGGAGAAAGAAGATGTGGTGTATATACACAATGGAATACTACTCATCCATAAAAAAAAAGACAAAATCATCCCATTTGCAACAACATGGATGGACCTTGAGGGTATTATGTTAAGTGAAATAAGTCAGATGGAGAAAGCCAAATAGCCCATCATTTCACTTATATGTGTAAGATAAAAAAACAAAACAACCACAACAAAAACAAATACATAAAAATAGAGATTAGATTCATGGTTACCGGAGGGGAAGCGGGGAGGGGGGAGGGTGAAAGGGGTAAAATGGCACATATATATGTGATGGATGATAATTAGTCTGTGGGTAGTGAGCATGATATAGTTTACACAGAAATCAAAATATAATGATGGACACCTGAAGCTTATATAGTATTATAAACCAATGTTACCTCAATAAAAAAACTAATTAAATAAATAAAAATAAATCTCTCTGACTTTTCCTTTTCAAAGACAAAGAGAGAGCATTCAAAGATAACAAAGAGAAAGGATGAGCACAATAAAATGTACATGAAGTAGGCATATGGACCAAGAATCTTATGTAACAAAGGAAAATTTCATCTATGCCGTTGTGTTCAGGTTTTTCTTCCCAAATCATCTCCGGGATCTAGTTCATAGCTATTCAGTATTTCTGAGTTGATTGCTCACATCTATCAATGTGCTTTAAGTATTCATGTTTTTTTTCTCTTGCTTTTATTTCAGGAAACGGAATGACAAAAGAGCCACAAAAACATTCAAATTTCCTTAAAAATTTGGCATTGTCAAAGACCTCAAATATGCTTTACACTGATGGTAATGAGACTCCTCCTGTAGTATCCCCTATTCACTATTTTGAAAGCACAGTAATAAATAAATTGCCAGGTGGTTAGGTAGTTTAAGACAATATCTAACACTACAACAATCCAAATTTTTCAAACTATAATTTTGGTTATTTTCTTGAATGGTTTTAGTAATTGTTTGATGTTCACAATGTGTAAACAGATTATACAGACTTTGGACCATAACAAAGAAATAACGGCATTAATCAGAGTTCTATAACCTTTCACTTAGTCCAAGATGGCTCATGTTTAATGACTAACACGCTTCTGGCAACTGTCTTCATAAGTAAAATGTTGTATGTATAGGTGTTAAAAATTATTTTTAGCTAGCCAATGGTTTTTATCTGAAGTGTCTTAGTCTTTTCAGGTTGCTATAAAAAAATGCAACAGACCAGACGACTTTAACAAAAAACATTTACTTCTAACAGTTTTGGAGGCTGAGAAGTCCAGGCAGATTTGGTGTCTGGTACGAGCTTATTTCCTGGTTTGTGGACAGCCGTCTTCTCACTGTGTCCTCACATTGCAGAAGGAGCAAGAGCACTCTCTGGGGTCTCTTTTATAAGGATACTAACCCCTTTCATCAGGGCTCCATCCTCCTGACCTAGTCAACTCCCAAAGACCTCACCTCCTAATACCATCACGTTGAAGTTAGGATTTCAACATATGAATTTGTAGAGGACCCAAACATTCAGTCCATAACATGAAGGATGCTTAAGCTTTGAAAGTTGTTCAAGAACTGAAAACTCATAACACCTTCAAAATGCGAATGACCACAAGACATTATGAATTTGAAATCCAAAGCATATTAACCATCATTTTTAGGAAGACTTTCCTCAATATTGCAATTGAACTTAGGCATCTTAACTCTGTTTTTTTGTGGAATTATCATTGCGACAAAAAATTAATGTTAATTTTTTCTTCATATCTGTTTTTCACTACCAGATTTGAAACTTACTATGGTATGATTAAGCCAGTTTGTTATATTCCAGAACCAATAATATAGCACCTACTTAATAAATATTTATTAAATGAAAGAATGACTCAATTGATCAACAAATTAGCATCCAATCTATACAAGATGAAGTTAATTGCAGAGCTATGGTCACAGTATTTAAAAGGACAATAATTTCTGAAACAAAACAACACAATTTTCCAAACTTTTTACTCAAAGTTTCCAAATGAGATTATCATTCACATAGATTATGGAATGAAAATAGACAGGTAATGAGAAAAGCATATGTGCCCTAATAATGTAAGAATAACTACAGAACCTTAAACTCCTAACTTTAAAGGTCTGTATAACCATCTTAAAGAGAAATATTCATCCATAATATTATTTGTGTCTAGAAACTTCTTTAAATTATTTACTGTTTGACATTTAAATATGTATATATTGAATGAAAGTAATAAATTAGAACTGATGTGTTAAAAATATGGAATCAGAAGGCTCTATGTAGTTTTTCCTTGACTAGAACATACAAACAATGTCAAAAACTGTATTTATTAAAGATAAAATGAGTAATTTTATGAGGCTTTTTTCTTCACAGTGTATATAAATTGTTAATAGATGCTAAGTATTTGATAATAGATATTACTCATAACATGGGGATATAACTACCACACTAATTAGGTGATCTAGATATTTTTCCAAACAGTAAAACCGAAATGGCTTTTTGCATAAGCGAGACAAGAGTCTCTACATCTGTAAAATAATTTTTATTTGCTTTACTAGCTTTAATGAGACAATATATTTCTTATTGAGACATAGTTTTAAAATGCAAAGTTTTGTCTTCCTTCGAAGAAGTTCTACAATAAAATTTCACTGAAACTGCTGGAGTCCCTGAGGGAGCCCCCACTAAACAGAAAATCTTTTTTCCTCTTGAGTTCTTAACAATTGAGGAAATGAAAGAGTTAATATGGAGGCCAAACTATTACTATTATTGCTACAGAAGATGAAGAATGCGGCTTTCTGTGTTTTAGCTGAGTGGGCCTGATAATACATGTGACTGGCAGAAATGGCCCCCCAATAATGTCCACACCCTAATTCCCAGAACTTGTGAGTATGTTACATTCTATGGCAAAAGGGACTCTGCAGGTGTGGTTAAGGTTATATGTATTAAAATAGAGAGATTATCCTGAATTTTCCATGGGGGCCCAATCTAATCCCACAAGTTCATAAAAGCACAGCACTTTTTCCAGCTAGGGTAAGAAGTTGGGGCAGAATAAACAGTTGGGGAGACAAAAGCTAAGATAAATCCAGCCCGCTGATGGGAACCCACATAGAATTCGTGGGGAGGGATACAGGCACCCTCTATGAACAATGACTCTGCCTGATCGACAGGGATTTCAGTCCGACAACCACAAGGAATTCGATTCTACAAACAACCTCAATGAGCTTAGAGAAGGATTCTTTCCAGAGCCTCCAGATAAGAGTTCACTGGCCTGACACCTTGATATTGGCCTTGGGAAATAGGGAGCAGAGAAAACAGCCTAGCCAACCCAGAGAACCTCCTAACTTAAAGAAACTGATAAAATCTTATGGGTTTTATGCAACTAAATTTATAGCAATTTGTTACAGCAGCAATAGAAAATTTCAGAAATGTATACTTATATTTACTGAAATATTACAGAAAGAATTTTTATTAAATATTGATATACACACTACCATTTAAAACTTCAAATCTTATGTCAACTCCAAATGAGTGTATGTTATTCATATCCAAGTAACAAATGGATCTAATTAATTTTACAATTAACCTTAATTATGTGAAGAAAATTCTGTGACCTTCATTAAATTTGTTTATTATTTAGTTTCAGATTATAAGAGAATTCTTTTTAGGTGGCAAGGCCTTCAGTCCCTAATGTTAATGGTATAAAATAGTAATTAATTAGTACATGCAAATGAAATGCATTGACATACTACTGCAACTCTTAACTCATCCTTACTCTCGAACTTTTATCTTCAATATGTTGTCCAGTGTTTTACTATTATTTTCAAATAGACATGATAATACTACAATTAAATATTAAACAATTTTATCCAAGCATGCTTTTTCAGAAAAAAACTTTTTTTCAGAAAAATATATTCATGTTTCTTGTTTGTTTTATTCTTTTTAATAGTGAGGGGCAAGATAAGAGGAAACCCAGATACAGTGTATCAGTTCACTTACAAACTTTAGTGAAGTGTTAATAGTACATTTTTAGTGGATACCACTACTAGTGCCATATAAGAAAAATATACGAGAATGATGGATTTAGCTATAAATATAGGAATGAATTTCTATCACTACCACTGATCACTTATTAAGAGAGTATTACACGTAAATCATTAGTCTAGGTCTGTGCTGTTCAATATGTTAGCCAGTAGCCCATGTGGGTATTTAAATTCAAATTAATAAAAATTAAGTAAAACTTAAAAATCAATTTACTATTCATACTAGCCACATTTCAAGTGCTCAATGGCCACATATGGTGAGTAGCTACCATATTTGGCAACACAGGTATAGAATATTTCTATCATTGCTGCAAATTCTATTGAACAGTGTTGGTCTAACTGCCAAAGATTCACAACAAATAAAACAGTTTTGCACTCAACGATCTTGAAATAGAGTTTCAAATAAATGCCATAAATACTAAATGCTAATCTGAGATGTCATTATGAATTTAAACATCAGGATGGAAGGAAGCATCAGCACTAAGTGGGATTAAAGGGAGACAAAATCTTATTCTTGTTACACCAATATGGGAGAAATCTTCCCCATCTCCACTTCTGTCCCTAGTCACTCCTTTCCTATCTTTACCCCCCAGGACACTTACCATAATCTCTTAGTGACTTTAGGATTGAAAGAAGGAAGGAAGATGGAAGAACTAGGAAACAGAGAAAGGGAGAAAAGGAGAAAGGGCTGAGAGAGAACTTCATGCAGATTCAGTTTCATGCTGGCCTCTATAGACCTTCCACAAAACAGAGCAGCGCTGATATTAACGATCTGCTGAAATGGGGAGAGGAAAAATACAAGGAGAACACGTGCAAATAGATACCTCAGTAAAGTATTCTTCCGCAAGAAAACAAAGATGCTTTACTTCCTCCTTTCCTTGGTTTCCAAGGCTTTCTTAGAGGGAAGAACTTTTCCTAGAAATAATGGCAATAGTAGCATTTGTATTATTTTTAGTCATCTCTTTATGGAAATACTGAAAAAATGTCATAGGAACATCAAAAATGAGTTAATGTAAATGCAAATTGCCATAAACTAGGCAGGCTTGCAAGGGGAAGGTCTCCCAACTGTTTACTCTTTATGCTGTGGAGGAAAAGGAAAAAGTAATTGCAATCACATCTCTAGTGTCTGGTCTAGGTTTTAACATGATTAGGAGATTTCATGCATTGTGCCCTAAAGACAAGGCAATCAAGAAAATAATTTTATATGCTGTATATTAATGAATGTCACCATATTAATACCAGTAAAGGCACAAATTGCAATTACTTCTTCCTTTTCCAACCCTCATGCATTTAATATTTCTTCCTTGATAAAATAGACTGAAGCAATTTTTGAAGAAAACAAACTGACGTAATGGCTTCTGAAATTCTTTTAGTATTAAAAAATTATCCTAATTTATACATTTAAGAGATAAAATTTACATGATTATTTGAGAAGAAAATGTCAAGAATCTATTTGGAGCTGGTAAAATGATATGCAAATGAAGAAATATATAAGTATCATTGTGGTGGGATCCATGATGGAGAACAGCAAGCAATTTAAAGATGTATAAGGATCTCAGATGTGGAAGTCCTTAAGTCAATGCAGAAAATAGACGAATGACTGGAATGAAGGCTAAAGGATATAAAATCAAACCCTGATAGATTTAATCAAATAATAAACAAAAGCAAGCACAATAAATTACTTCAATGATGAAACATTACCGAATACATTCTTCAAAGAAAATAAAAACTAAAATGGTGATAGCAATCTATTTTTACACACTTATGTATGTAGCCAAGAATTTTTTTCAATAAGAAAAAAAATGAAAGAGGCTATCCGTATCTATTGTGCAAATATATACACATATATGTGTGCATTTATGTATACACACACACCACACACACAAAGCTATGGTAATAAAGATAGCATGGTTATCACACAAAAATAGATAAACATATCTGTGGAACACAATTGAGAATTTAGAAAAAGACTCTTTGTGTCTGGGTATCTGATAGATGAAAGATGATAGGGAAATTTTTAAAAAGTCATTTAACTTTAGTAACAATGGAGATGACTTTTAAGTATAACAGAAAAATCAAGAAGTCACAACAGAACAATATGATGGATTTCTGTAAATTAGAATGAAGACATCTGTATAGTAACATATACTGTAATCAAAGTTAAACGACAAGTGATACACCAGAAAAATATTAATAATCTCTTTGATAAAGAACAGGTCACTACTCTCAATATATAAAGAAAAAAGTTTGAATACGCAATATCTTAACTGAATAAGAAAAAGACCATTTCAAAAGAAAAAGTAGAAAAAGCCTCAATTTACAAAAGAAATCAAAAACAAATATATAAAAGGATGTTCGCTATTAGTAATCAAACGAATTCAAGTTATATAACAATAAAACATTAACCTACAAAACAGCAATGATTCTAGGGAGAGATTAATATCATTCAGCATTGACAAAAATATTGATGAGAAAGTAATCTAGCACAATTTCTTTGTAAAACAATTTTGGATCATCTATCAGTAGTTTAAATATGCTGTCTTTTGTTTCAACAATTCCAGTGCTAGAAATTGATCTTATGTAAAAAATAAGCAATTATCCATGTTCACTGTGGCAGTATTTGTAATAGGTTCTCTCCCCTGGAAAAGTTGTAAACCATATGTAAAGATATTTTAAAATTATTGTTTAATTAATGGAATGCTCGCCAATGTAAATATGTAATTTACATATGTTAACATAAACAGTATTTAAATAAGCCTTAAATAACAATTCACATAACAGTCTGTATAGATCAATACCATTTTTGCCAACACAAAGTCTGCATAGGTTTATGTGTGTGTCCATATATGTACGTATTTAATTTTTGTTCATTAAAGTATGCACATCAAAATGTTTATTGTGGTTAGCTCTGGGGAGTAGGATTTGCAGTGATAACGGAGAAATACCTTTATTTACAACATTTTCCACTGTGAATTCTTTTATTTATAATTAGCATTTGTCATTTTGTAATGAACGATCTCAATCTGCAAAGATATAAACAAAACAAAATAGTACAGACAAATGAGAAGCTGTTTGACTTTACCATCTAAAAAGTGTATTTTAAGTGGTCCTAATTATCATCTGATTCAGTAAAATATATATGCAAAACACTATCAACCCACTAAATTTTTAGAATTGTCATGCTATACTAGATTATGTTTTCAATTGAAAAATTCTCTACTTCAAGATGAAATTCCAGCACGACTATTCTTTTCCCATCACCGGTTTCCTTTTTCTATCTTTATAAAATCCAAGCAAGGTAGAAATGTTCAGAGAGAAGACTTTCAGACTTTGTTCATTTTCAGACTTGATGATCAACCATCGGAGCATCAGATTTCACAGGAGCTATAATTCCCTGTGGCATTTGGTTCAAGCTAAAGGGCCCTTTCTATTTCTGATGATATCAAAAAGCAGACTACCTGCCTACTTTAAACCAGACTTATCCATGTGAAGCTACACCTTGACAGCTCGCTTCAGATATTTCCCCCTTCACCAGTGGCTAAAATTCAAACTGCCGAGGAGTACTTCTCATTGTACTCTGACACACAACATGTTGATTTTTCTGCTTCACCAGCAAATGAAAATGAAATTACCCACAGGGTTTCCCAGTCCAAACGGCATTCTGTCACTCCTGACGCTAGAAATTCTGTCTTCCTGTTGAGTTATATTCCCTGTGAGGGATATTCCATGTGAGCTCCTAGGAGCATACAAAATGGCTTGAAATGGGACCCAAAAAATCCTCACCTTGTTGTTGGACTTGGTTGGCTTAAAAAATCATTTATAAGCCAAGGGACTTTAAATAATTCCATATTTTCAAATTTTAAATATGCGGAAAAGGAAAAATGATGGCATTCCAGTTATCCAGTTATCTGTAGTTATTCCATGTAATTTAAGAAAAAAATGTTCAAGGCAATAAAAATGCCAGTTGACAGTCCACGTTCTTCTCTTACTGAAAAGTTATGGGAGCTCTTGGAAAAGTATCACAAAAGTTCACATTTTTCCATTTCATACACGTAGTGTTTGAACACTATATTTGTATTTTGAGGCACCTACTTTTTGCAATCATTTATTTTGTATCCAGTTCAGATATTAGAAAGTGTTGTCTATCATAGACTGAACATATAACTAAAAAATGATTATCATTTATGGAATCCATCTTGTATGTCAGACATTTTAAGAGCTTTAAAAGCGTTATCTGAGGCTTTCCTAATTTAAGTCTCAAAACATCTCTTTATGTGTAGTAGGAGCCGTTTTGAATTTGAGGCACAGGGAGATTCAGTGACTTGCCCCGGATTATATGGCTTAAGTAGTGGAACCAGGATGTGAACTCAGGCAGTCTGATTCCAGAACCCAGACTTCTAGAAACGTATACGAGAAGTATACTTCTAGAAAAGTATTCTGTATTCGAGAAAGCACACCTCGTATACAAAGTGCTGCCATGGAATTCTCGAGGGGGAGCCACTGGTGCAGAGGAATGCAGCATCTCCAATAGACGGTCCATGGAAGTGAGGACACCTGGAGACAACACTGCAGAGGTGCGGGCTTTTACAAAGGTTCTGCAAGGATCTTCAGGGGCCTGTGCAGCGGTCCAAGTGGCTTCTAACCCTATATCTAGGGACACAATTTCCTTTAATATTGGAGTTTATAATAAGAATATCACATTGAAATTATAGTAAAAAGGGTTTCTACCAACTCACTAAGTGAAATGACTAATAAAATATCAGGACTTCCCTTTATCATCTTTAACATACTGAATAATCATTACAATAACCGACTGCAAAACACACATTGGTTTCTTTAATTCGCTGACAACATACCTCATAAAGAAAAATTGCATGGCAGCTGGTAATTCTATATCTGAAAGATGTGTACTTTTCTTGGATGAAATACTTGGGGGAATTCTCATGGTCTGAAGCACAGAAACTTAGAATTATTCTTTACATTTTTAAACTACTTTAAAATGATCTACCTATAACCAACAGCTGGTTCCCAATGTGCCTGCCAGTTTCAATGAAAACTCTCATCAACAGCCTGCCGTGCCTCGTAAGCCTATTGTTTTTATGTTCAAATCTCTGCAGAAAAAGTCATTTTAAAGCTCGTGGCTAAAATAGGTGTGTTTTGTAAATATGCTGGGAGATTTATGATCATCCTGGCCCCCAATCCTGTCTCTGCCTCTTCTAAGGAATCCCTTTCTTACATCTTTAAATCAGTTCAATTATCTTATATCTTCTCTCCTACCACCTGCACTCCCATTCTTTCCTATTTCCTGCTTCTGCCTCTAACTAGCCTTCTTTCTCTTTTCCTTTTTGCTTATTTCCAACTCCTTGCTTTCATTGCCACTGTAACTTAGATTTTCCTTTATACCACTAAATTCAAAGTTCTCTCAAACGTTCATAAATTATCTCCTAGCTGCAAATTTAATAGTAGGTTTTGAAAACTGTAAGCACTATATGGTTTTACTGATTATTTTTCTTCTTGAACAACTTCTTCCTTAGCTTCCAGAAAACTCCACCATTTTGATTGTCCTCTTACATCTCTGATAATTTTCTCAATTTCTTATGTTGTTTCCCCTTTCTGTTCTTTGATTGTTGCTAACATCTAAATTTCCTTTTGTTCTTGAGATTTTCTCTTCCACTTCATGGTTTCAATTCATACCTATGTCAATGTCAACAAAAGACCATTATAGATTAAATGTCTCCTCAGAATTCCACACTCATCTTTCCCCAAGCCCACTATTCATCTCACTTGGATGTCTGACAACACCTTAGACTTAGCATACCTCAAATTAAAATCTACCACCAAATCCCTGTTACCTCCATCACTCACGCCCTCCTTCACAAGTCTGCTGCTCTGCCTGCTTTCCTATTTCAATTAATGACATTGCTATTCACCCAGCCACTCAGGCTAGAAATTATCAAGTCAAGTTCAATTTTACATTCCCAATACCCTTCCTCACCAATTACACTTCCAGTCAGTCTAAAGTTTTGGACACTTCTATTTCAGAAAAATATCTTTCTCTTTCTATTGATATTTTATCCCCTCCAACTAAACTAAAACAATAATTTCCTAAAAATTACTAATAGTTACTGCCTTATATCACTAGAGAGAAAAGTAGTACATTTCCAAATTATACATCCTCTGTATTTAGGATGTTTTGATGATTCCTCCTCACCTACAAGTCAAAGTCCAAAGTCCATACTCCTCAGGCACTGCATTCAAAATGGTTCATAATCTGGCTCCATGTGCATTTCCAGTTTTATCCACTGTAATTCTCTCCTATGTGTTTTTTAATAAAGCTTTCTATTTTGAAGCAACTGTAGATTCACATGCAGTTATAAGAAATAACACAGAGATCACCCATACTCTATGTTTTTCACAATGGTAGTATCTTGCAAAACTATAGTACAATATCACAACCAGGATACTGACATTGATACAGCCAAGATACAGAACGTTTCCATTGACACAAGGATCTCTCATGTTGCCTTTTAACAGCCTCACATACGTCTCTCTCATCCCTAACACCTTCTTAACATTGGCAACCACTATTCTGTTCTCCATTTCTAGAATGCTGTCATTTCAAGAATGTTGTATAAATGGAATCACACAGCATGTACCCTTTTGGGGTTTGCTTTTTGCACTCGGCATAATTCTTGGGCAATGTTGTTGCATGTATGGATTGTTGCCTTTTATTACTAAGTAGTAGTCCATGGTATGGATGTACCAGGGTTGATTTACCATTCACTCACTAAAAGGCATCTGGGTTTTTTCAAGATTTTTGGCTATTACAAATAAAGCTGTTATAAATATTCACATACAGATTTTTGTGTGAACACAGTCTTCATTTCTCTGAGATAAATGCCTAGGAGTGAAATGGCAGGGTTGTATGTTAGTCACATGGTTAATTTGCTTAAGAAAATGCCAAAATAATTTCCAGGTTGCTGTACCATTTTATATCCCCACTAGCAATTTATGAGCGATCCAGTTTATTTGCAATCTCACCACCATTTGGTGTTGTCACTATTTTCTACTTTAACCATTCTGATAGGTAGGTAGTAATACCTCAAATGAATGTAATATTCATTTCCCTGATGACTAATTATGTGGAACGTCTTTTCATGTACTTATTTGACATTTATATATCTTCTTCAGTGAAATCTCTCTTTATGTATTTTGCCCACGTTTTAATTGGATTGTTTGCTTCTTTACTGTTGCATTTTGAGACTTTTTTAAGTTTTCTAGATACTAATTCTTTGTCACATATATTTTCCCCAGAGTGTAGCTTATCTTTTCATGCTCTTAACAGGGTCTTTCATGGAGCAAAAGTTCTTAATTTTGATGAAGTCAAATTCATCATTTTTTTCCTTTTATGCATTTTGCTTTTGATTTTAAGTCTAAGAACTTTTTATCTAGCCCTACATCCTGAAGATTTTCTCCTGTATTATTTTTTATAAAACTTTTATGGTTTTACCTTTAAGTCTGTGATCCATGTTGATTTAATTTTTGTGTAGGATATGAGATGTAGATTGATGTTTATTTTTCTGTCTACTAATGCCCGATCGCTTCAGTATCATTTGTTGAAAAGGCTATCTTTACTCCATTGAATTGCCTTTGACCTTTGTCAAAGTTGAGCATGTTTGTGTGCGTCTAATTCTAGACTTTCTGTGCTGTTCCACTGATCTTTGTGTCTATCTCTTTGCCAGTACAACACAGTTTTGACTACTATAGTGGTATAATGTCTCGGAAACAGAAGATTTCTTCCTCCCACTGCATTCTTCTTTTTCAAAATTGTTTTAACTATTCAAGTTCCTTTGATTTTCCATATAAATTTTAGAACACTATTGTCTATTTTTTGGTAGGTGTATTAGGTTGGTGTTCTCCAGAGAAGCAAACCAATAGTGTGTGAGTGTGTGTGTGTGTGTGTGTTACAGGGAATTGGTTCACATGATTTACGGAGCTGAGAAGTCCCAAGATCTGCAGCTGGCAAGCTGGAGACCCAGTAGAGCTGGGTCTCATCAGAAACACACCAAGAAACATCATCAGAAACACACCAAGAACAATGTTTAACCAAATATCTGGGCACCCATGGTCAAGTCTAGTTGACACATAAAATTAGCTATCACAATAGGAATTGGTTGAACCTATATGTCAGTTTGGGGAGAACTGACATCTTTATTATGTTGAATCTTTCAATCCATGAACATAGTATCTCTAGTCACTTATCTATAACCTCTTTGATTTCTTTCATCCTCTTGTGTAGTTTTCAGCATACAAATCTTATGCATTTTGTTAAATTTAAACCTAAGTATTTCATTTTTGTGCAATTGTAAATGATACTGTATTTTAATGACTGTGCTCATGAGTTTATTGCTAGTATAAAAATATAATTAATTTTTGTATGTTTATCTTGTACCCAATGACCTTACTGAACTCGCTTATTAGTTCTGGAAGGTTTTTCATAGATTCTTTGGGATTTTTTATGAAGCAAATCACATCATCCCCAAAGAGGGGAAGTTTTCTTCCTTTCTGATCTGTATGCCTTCTATTTCCTTTCCTTGGCTTGTTGTGCTATCTAGAACTTCCAGTAACATGTTGAGTATGAGTAGTAAGAGCAGAAATCCTTGGCTTGTTCTTGTGTTAGGGTAAAGGCTTTCAGTTTTTCACCATTAAGTATAACATTTGCTGTAGTGGGGTTTTTTTTGTAGATGCTCTTTATCAAGTTGAAGAAGTTCCTTTCTATTTCTATTTTATTGAGAATTTTATCATGAATGGATGTTGAATTTTATCAAACACTTATTCTGCATCAATTGATGTGATCATGTGATTTTTTCCCTTCTTTTCTCTGTTAATATGTTGGGTTACATCTCTGTTACCTTGTGTTGGCATCTATTGATTGTCTTTTCCATTCAGTTTGAGATTTTCCTGGTTCTTGGTATGATGAATGATGTTCAATTGAGATATAGACATAGTCACATTATGTTTGGAGATTCTGGATAACATTTAAATGTTCTGTTTCAGCTGGATTTATCTGAAACTTCTCCAGCAGGAGGAGGGGTGGCACTGCCTTGTTACTGCCACATATGTGGAAATTCAGATTTCTCGCTCAGCCGCTGACACTTGGGAGTGGGGGTCGTCATTACTGCTGGGGTGGAGTTGGAGTTTGGGTCTGCTGTGTGGTCTCCACTGACAGCTCAGTGGGGTAGCCTTATTACCACTAGTGATGATGAAAGTCCTGACTGTCTATTAGGACTCCTCTGATATCAACTAGTAGGGAAGGAGAAGGGCTCCTCACTACTGCTGAGAGAGGATGGAAATCCAAGCTCCCTCATTGGCATTCTTTAAGACCACCCAGGAGTGGTGTTGGGGAGCCTTATTACAGACTTTAGAGGGTAGAAGTCTAAGTTGCCCACTTGGCCTTTACCAGCATGGGTGGGAGTGCGGCCACATTTTTTCTGTAGTGTTTGGCTGGAGTAGGACAGTGATTGACTAAAACACTTGTCTTGCTAGGCTGACACTTTCCTGAGAGAGAATAAGACTACCTGATCTTTCGGTCAGACTTTTTGGCTCAGAAAGCAGTCTTAGTGGGGGTTCTTATTAGCTGTTCTCATTGGCATTTCTGGATTGTCGGCTTCTTCAGCTCTGAATCAGAGATATATGAGGCAAAAAGAATTCTTAAGGAACTTGCCTTCATATCATTCCACGAGTCCTGATGTTCCTAGCCAGTCTGCCTTCTTCTCTACATCTTTCAAAGTTTTCTTAGGTTTGTTTTATACATAACGTCAAGGGGTTTTAGTTGTATTTAGTGGAAGGATTCCCATTCATATGTTTTAATCTTTATCCTTACCCAAACATTGTACTTTCTCTTACACTTTTTGTCTTGTTCGAAGAACACTAATCAATTTGCTTCTTCTAATTATCCTCATTTTACAGATTATGAAAACAAGGCTCAAAGAAATTAAGTAAGTTGTGCAGTTAGGAATAGGCAAGCTATGAAATCGAACACAGAACCGTATGACTATAAGCTGAATTCCCCCCACAGCATGCTGCTTCACACTCACATTTATAGTGGAGACTCTCTGAATCCTGCCATGCCTTGCAGCCTCGGACATACACAGGTGTAACTGCAGCTTCCCCATCTGAAAGCTTTGAGGCTTTGTGTAAGTCATTAGTCATTTAACTTTTCTGAATTTCTGTTTCCTCCTCTATAAAATAATAATGGGGATAACGATATCTATTTTGCAGCTTTCTCTTAGGGGTAGTAATAATAAACATATATCACTTATTGCAATGCCTGGGCCAGAGCAGTTATTCAGTACAGGGTGGATACATTACCATTGCTACTACCTACAAAGTATAGAGAACAAAATGTGTGTAACAGAAAACCTTAAAGAAATGGGAGACTTAAACAGTAAATAGCAGCTTGAGCCAGTTCTAGACACTCACAATTGTTTCCGAGTTCTCAAATATTCAGCAGAGAGCATGAGCCTGAGCAGATTATTTATACAACTATTACTGAGGCATTAGAGTTAGTTATGTGTCCACCTCCCTTATCGTGTTACACACTTTTCCGAGAAGGGAATATTCCTTGACTATCTGCAAATCTTCCTTAGGGTCTTATAGATGGAAGATGTTCAATTGATTGATATTTTGACCACCTACTGTTCATCTTAACACTATAAAATTGTCACTTGACATTATATTGACTAGGATATAAATACATTTGAGTTCAAGAGCAAGTGTTGAAAAGAAATACCCTGCCCAGACTAAAGTTCCTAATTAAAGCTCCGAGCACAGGTTAATTTGGTACGATCAGTGCTGGAAACCAATAACTACTTATAAACGACACTAGTGTTACCAAATTCTAACAAATATTAATCTTTTGAATTTGGAAGCAAGAAATTTGAATTCTGGGAATTATTGAGAATTCCTGAAATCATATATATGTGTGTGTATGTGTATAGATATATACACACACATCTATTTTTCATTAAATTTTAAAAATTCTTATTCGATAGAAAATAAGCACTAAAAAATGCCAGATGACATTATTGGCTAGTATTTGAATAATATAGCAATAGGACCTCCTAACAAGTTTGAATAGCTCTATAGAGAATCAATCGTGTGTTGAGCTGTTAACTTAAATACTTGTTTTACTTCCAAAACATTTTTTTGGAATAGCCCTTATGTGATCTATGTAAAATATACAATACTATGTAAAATACACTAAAATATACATATAGAAACTAATTAATATTTGTTTTATTTCCAAGATTGACTCACCATTAGCAGCTGACAGGCCCTGAAACACAGATTTATAAACTGGCAACAGCTACAAACAAGACTAACTGATCAGAATAGATCATGACTGAATCTCCATGTTGTGTTTTTGGAATTGTTAATTTTAACCTGTGACTCGCCTGTCAGCGTTTCTTGCCCTTACTTTCAACTGGAGTCAGGTGAATTCCTCTGAACCATAACCATCTATGTTGATGGTTCAGATTTACTTTCCACAGGAGGATTATAATACTTTTTCTTTTTTCCTGATTTCTTGACTGATATTTTACTTGAGATTCATAAAATTATATAAATTTCCCAAGAAATGCCGATAAAGAATTTCCTAATGAAAACACTAAACAACCATCTGGGCACTAGACTCAATAGTTTCCAATTTTGCAACATAATTTAGGTATGTCATAAGTTTTCTTTCAAAAAGTACTGTGTTACTATCTTGGAAAATAAATAATTATTTTCATATATTTGAACACCCTTGTTGACATATCTAAAAATATAAATTCATTTAGGACCTGAAGATGAGCAGCTGTTCTTTTATTTATTTATTTAACTTTTAAAATTTGTTTGTCATTCATTAAAAATAAAACCAGGTACTGTAAGGTTTTCAAGTTTTTTTAAATGTCTTACTTAAAAAACATAATTGCACTCTTAAAAAATATTTCTTAGGGGAAAGTGAAATTTTGAAGTAAGATGCTTGAATATCACCGCTTTTTATCCATGGCCTTGGGTCACCTCACATGTGCTACATCTGTTTTTTTCAACTGCAAATGAGGAGTTGGAAGGAGTTTTAAGCTCTGTCCTGTTTTAAAATCATTTGAGTTAATAAATTAACTAATTAGCAATTAAAAATAAATGACTAAGTATTTAACTATTATAAAATACTTATAAATACTTATGAACTATTTGCCTTTAGAATTTCTTCTCCATGTCAATATACATATTCTTGAGGATATGAGACAAGCTACTTAAGCCAGAGTGTATGAAATGCGTATGGTATATTCAATGTGGAATCCTCCACTCGAGCTTAATATTTTTAATGAAATATGATGATATCATTAAAGATACTAATTATTGTCCTATTTGACATAGGAAGTAATGAGTCATGGGTCAGTAGGTAGAAGATCTGGGCGTTGAATCAAGGTAACCACTATATTCTCTAACATTTATGGTAGACCATATGAAAATTCGTATTCTTAATGAAAATGACAGGACTAATTCATATGACAAAGTCTTACGAATGTGTGCAAGAAACATGGATGTAATCATTCAATGGTCTTATTAAATTACATGCCTAAGTGCTAATGAGATAGTAAAGTGAATGGATTGACTAAAGATGAATAGAGTTGATCAGGGAAAGCTTCACGGAAGTGAGACCTAAGCAGTGCTTAAAGGTAGGCAAGTTTATAAATGTGTAAAGAGATAGCTACCAAAGGTCAAGAAATTTACATGCATGGAAGTGAGAAAAAGAGAGAGGGATGTTAAAACTCCAGCTAGAACTGAGAGTCTTAACAGGAATTTTTTTCTCCTAATGAACCCAATTAAAGTCTGTATTGGGTGGGGATGGTATTTAGTCCTAGACATTGAAAAGCATCCTAAGTAGATTAAACATGGGATGCATGAGCATCATTACCCTCCAAGAACTTTCAAGAATACATATAAGTGATAGTAAAAATCAAGCTATACTGGGGCCCACCCTGGGGCCTAGTGGTTAAGTTGGGCACGTTCTGCTGCAGCAGCCCAGGGTTCACAGGTTCAGATCCTAGGCGCAGACCTACACCACTCATCAGCCACGTTGTGGCGCAGACCTACATACAAAATAGAAGAATATTGGCACAGATGTTAGCCCAGGGCTAATCTTTCTCAAGCAAAAAAAGAGGAAGTTTGACAACAGATTGTTGCTCAAGGCGAGTCATCCTCAGCACATGCAAACACACACACAAAAATCAAGCTATACAGATTATGGATGAAATTTTAATACATAAAAGTTCTTGAGAAAGAATCATGAATAAAATACAAAGTATCTGCTAAACATGACCAATAAATGGTAGTTACATTTATTTTCTTAAAAGATAAATTATTTTTGTGAGGAATGTAGTTTACTAAAAGCAAGTGGTTAAATAAAACTAAATCATTTCAAATACAATTCATTCAGGCATCATATGGGATGGGGAAGGGAGGAAGCCAAATACTTATTTTACTCAGAATGAGAGAAATGCCCAGGAGGAAATACATATCAGAAAGAAATTCTCTGAGCATAGCGGCAGTAGTAAGAGCAGATGCAACCAGAGCAGCAGATAGAAATACAGCATTTTTCTTTTTTTCTCTATTCATGTCAGAAAAAATAATAGGAATGTAAATGTGCAACTTGCTGGTACACTTACGTTAAACTGGAATTTGTTTAATTGTTTATAAATCAAGTTTTTCACTCTACCAGCATAAATGGTAGGACTTTATTACTCTTTCTTGGCAATGGACCAGTTATGTATAAGAGAGCACAGCAGTCAAACATTGTTAGTACTTTTTCCTTTTCTTTTCAATTCGTCATTTTATTAGTAGCTTCAGTTTAATGACAGAGAGTATCATTGATTTACTCTTTGAGTCTTTATCAGTATATAAGTAAGAATAAATGCTTAATGTGCTTACTTTTATGCCATTATCCAGAATGCTTTTTCACACTCAACTACTTCTCGTTCTGGTTAGCATCTATGTTATTGTTAAGTAACAGAGTGTCTTTTAGTTTGTAAAGAGCACTTTAAAAATTAAGAAACCAAGGCACAAAGAACATTTTGAGGATTTAAACCTCTTTATACATAAGAACGCTTGTCTTCTCTGAGGTATAGAGGGAGGAAATACGATCAAGATTAAAAGGGAATTTTACCCTCTTTCAGTTGTAGCAGAAGTTACATAGTTCAAGACAAGTTATGTGCAGGGTGAAGGATTAAAACTAGGAGGCAAATATTTTGCTTTCTAATGTAATAACCACTAGCATGTGCTGATGAAATATCTGTTTACTGTATTTTTCTAGTTTATACTTTCATTTTACCATTTTTCACTACTTAATTCATTTATTAACACATATCACCAAATGATTACTTGGTGCCTAATTTGTGCCAGTCACCGCACTAGGTCTTTGAATACAAAGATGAAAAAGGCATGACTATTTTTAACAAGTGGAGTGAGGTTGCCTGAGATGGAGTGGAGATGGGGCTTTAGGAATTATATGAATGTGGGCTAACAACTCCAGAGGCTCCAATACTATTACTCCTATAGTGTTTTGATAATGTGATCTTGGTTCTTGAGCTCTATATGCTGAAAATCCTAGGCCATGTCGATGCCTCTCAAGCAATCAAAATGATGGGGAACCTTATTCTACTTCTTACGTTACAAAATCCTGGTGTTAGCCCAGAAACGTATGAAAATAACTACTAACTTTTATCATGCAAAAATATGTCATAAATTTAGCTAAACTCTTGAATTGCATTAAGGTTTTTGGTGTACTCCTTGGTAAAATTGGAAGAGCAAGAAAATTTAACAATTGATGTATAAATATAAACATTATTGCATTTGTACGAAGTTAAAACTTGTTAAATTTAATGAAGTCCCCAAAACTGCCTTGTTAAAATATGATACAGGAAAAGAATAAGCATCTTATTGTCCTGGGAGTAAAAAGTTTGCCAAGGAATTACTCAAAATCATTGCTATAACATAGTTAGCAATGCTAAACTCAAGCCAAGAGGCAGACAATGTAACTACTGATTACTGTCAGTGAATATTTATTGTTAAATGTGGTTCTTTTTAAACTAATCATATTTATCTTCACAATGTATTTAATGAAATTGCCTCTTCACAATTAGAATATATATTATCAGAACATTTTGTAGATCTTAAAGGAAATTTGGTATATTTACAAAAAACACAAATTGTAAATTGTAATTTACAATTACAAACTTGTAATAAAGTGTGTAACAAAATGAAATAAATGGTATGAAACATCTACACATTGGCACAAAGCCACTTCTAAGTGTTTTTCTTAAAATACATATTTTTTAAAATCCTTAATCAAATTTAGGAAATGCAACTGCACAACCACCATTTGTTTGCAATATGTCAAGAACTATTTGAGATCTGTGATATAAGGTGTTGTAACAGTAGCTGAGAGTAACATCTAACATTTATTACTTTGTTACCATGGCATTAAAACGCCACCTGGTTAGGCATTTTACATGTGCTATGTCATTGCACCGTCAGTAACTTCATGAGTCAGGTACAAAACCTGTTACAAAAATAATTAAATTAAGCTTTCAAAGCTTGAGAAACAGTTTAAAAATACTTAGCTGGAAAGTATCAGAACCTTGATTGAAATTTAGTTCTCTATGAACGTAAATCTCATTTTCTTTGACACCAGAGTATAAACAGACCTTCACTGCATTTGTTTAAAACAAACGCCAATAAAGATGAAATATCGTAGAAAAATTGCCAATAAGTTTTTTAAAATAATATATTACACATTATAGTTATATTCATGTTACAATTTATATATTATACATTATAAAATTATATATCATTTACTATATATTATATAATATTATATATGCATATATACATTCACAATATTATATAATGTATTTATTGTATAATATTATAATATTATCAATATATATTTTATATAATATATATTTATATATATTATATAATAGATAATATAATGTACAATGTATATAATATATTAATTTTCCTCTAGGTTACTTGACATCAATCTGGCTTGAGTAAATTTTCACTTACCTTTCAGTTATTTGTCCTCCAAATTTCAAATATGATTCTACAGTCTTTAAGAAGTAAGAATTTTGATCATAGTGAAACTTTTAAAACTCTAAAATCTGGGTTTATATACAAGGTTGTAAATATGTGTCTCATCTTGTCAAAATAATATATGTTTTATGAAAATATTTTAAAAAGCAATATATTTTAATCATGTCAATATATTAAAGTCCCCTCTATGTCTGTATAATTCTGATGTCCACAAATGTTTAGATTCTCTAAAAGATAAATTATGAGTTTTATTTTTTATATACTTACAACTGAAAATATTTCTACTACAATTCCTTATACTGTGAATTTTGTGTTAGAAATGTATAAAATGTAGTGAAAATTGTGGAAATGTTTGGCCTCCTTATTGAAAGGTGAGTTCCTCAACTGTAAAATGGATATCAACTCCCTCTTTTATAAGACAATTAATTTATATGGGTTCTTATTTCTTTGCTTATATTTCTTTCTTTTAGGTTATTACAGTGATCCACTAAATTCACATCTATTAATTGCTCACCTTGCAACATATATACACATGTGCTTATAAGAACTTTGAGAATGAGTAAGAGTGTTAAAACCAAAAGATATTGTTTTAAGACTTTGTCAATACAAGCTTTGTCTGGGCTACAGTCATCCAAGAAATACTGTGGTAATAAATGGATCCATCCCACTGACCCTAGACTAGTAAGACACTCTCAGTGTAAAACTGCTAAATACCTTGTGATAGGAAAAAAAAAAACCCCACATAATCCTTGTTATTGGAGTGCTCCTAATATGAGGTAATTCTGACCCAAATATGACGTTAAAAACATTAAGAAAATCAAAAGCAAGGTACTAAGAAGTGAGAGATCACTCAAATATAACTTTCAAAACCCGAAGGTTTACAGTGAAATTGATGCACAAATTTGCATCGGTCAGCCACACTGTTTCCATCCATCTGGCTTCACCTTTCGTTCCACTCTTAATTCTCAGTGATTAAGGACTCTGCTCTCCCTTCAGCATCCCACAGTAAGCAACCAATATTTTAGAAGGTATTTTGAAGTCACACAGCATAAACTCAGGGAAAAGATTGGTTTGGATGTCAGAATGAAGACAAGACTAGGAAGCACCATTAAAAAAAGTGACAACTCCTTTTTCTATAATTCATATCTGCGGTCAATCAATCAGTTTAAATTATAACTGAAACAACATACTTTCTTCTTCTACTTCTCTCCAGACTGGGAAAGAGAAGACTCTTTTACTAACAATTTAATTGAATAGTTGCAAACAGAAACAGAAAACCCTCCTCAGATCTTGTTGTAGTCAAGGAAGTGGTTATTAAGATCACATAGATCAGCATAAACCCAAATCTTATCCTATGAGGGCCAAAGGAGCACAGTCTCAAAGTGGGATGATGCTCTGCCTAATAATGAAGTACTAACTCCGTGGAAGATGGGTAGCCTGAAAAATGATGGAGTGATTGGAAAATAGTCCTCTCATTCTTAAAGAGTTTAGACAATACTCTGTCTGAAAATTAATATCTGTATTGCCCTGGCAGATATGGGGATGTGTGTTTGTATGTGTGTATGTGCTTGTACCTTGTTTAGGTTATGAACTGAGAAAACGGAAAATCACCGTGACATGCTTTCAATTCTCTCTGATGAAATAACTAAGAAAGAACAGGGCCTGAGAATTTCTAGCCCACTAACGGACTGCTCCATGAACAACTTACAGAATTTCTTACAGAAGCCCCAGACAGGTTTTATTGGTTGGAGATGCCCTTCTGGGGAAGTTGGCATGAATTTTTGGCCTGTACCAACTACATAGGTAAGTGTTAGGTTTTCCCAAAAGTTGGATGGAGATTGTACATTCAAGGTTGGGAGAAGATGTTTTCACAGATAGGTAAAACTTGAAACAAGGTATTAAATTTCGAAACTGAGGACGTGTAAGAGGGAATCTGTTTAGAGGAACAGGAAGGGAAGGATTTATCTCTTTAGGTATTTTTCCTTTGTATTATATAAAAAATTTAGCGTATAGTTCTAAATTGTACGTCCTATGTTCATTAATTACCCTAATACTTATACAAGTCTGCTGTTCTGTTTAGACTTGAATAGAGATGTAGAGGGAAACCAAAAGATGAAGGAATTACGAGGACCATGGCATGCTGACACCTTCACTGCTCTCTGTTCTACAGACACATCATCCAAGTGAGTGCACTGTGGCCAATGCCTTCAGGTGATGAACATCCCCAAAGTCAGCGTCAATCACATTGGAGCTGGGGAGACTTGGGAAAATGTACGGCACGAAGGCAGACACAGCCCAGGAGGAAAGGTAAACCATCTTCTTTTTCCAAATATACAACAGGGCATGAGGAGGTCTGTGAAAATCACTTAACTTCTCTGAACCTTATTTTTGCCATCTAAGGGGAATAAAATGGATATTTTGCTTTGTTCTTAGGTTTACAAATAACCTGAAGTAATATATGAGAAAAAGTTCCATAAGTTAGGATAATCCCTATGCATAGAAGGCATAACTTTGAAAAATAAATGCAAAATTAGTGGTAGAGTTCTTTGTTCATAGACCTAATGGAAGACTCTTTAATATTCCATGACTTACTGCTGGAGCCACAGTGCCACCTAAATAAAGACTCTCTACCATAATTCTGGAACAGTAACGTAATAATCATGCTGGTTTCGGACTGTCTATATTGTGTCAACAGATGTGGATATTTTATTGGCAAGATTCCATCACAAAGTGCTCTGTAGTGGTTGCAGAATAAAATTCGGTTTAGAATGGAAATCTTTCATCGAAGGGCTCAAAAATATTTTAGACTTAAAGGCAAATGTGACCAGGAAACAGAATAGACATAGCATTTTTATAATAACTGTACATTATATTGCTCCCTAAATGTAACAAGAATGACATTTTCAGGAAGTTTAGAAAATTGGATCCTTATTAATTGAATGCGTATATCCTATACTAAGGAAAACCTACAAGAATATATCTGCATATATGCAAGGAATAAAGGAAATAGAGGAGACTGATTTAATGCATCGTTAAGAAGTGGCTTTGTGTCTTTAGTCAATATTCACCAAGGACCAACACAGTTTGTGTCCTCATAGAGGAGGAGTGATAAAATCAGAAAACGTGAAGATCAGTCTTACTGTAAACATAGATGATATAAGATAGTAAATGAAACACATCTATTACAGTTAAAGACAGAAAACCAACTGGAAAAAATATAATTGGCAGTCATTCCTTGAAATTCTGCTTCATTCCATAAGTAAGGGATTCTACGTTTGTTAGCTCCCTCAGCAATGCATTTTTATTTGTGGTCCCATATGTCTTCTGTCATTTTACCCTATAAAAGCAGGAACAGCATATATGTTATTAAGCTAAGGGTCATAGGTAAATAGACGTCCTTATCAAAAATTATAATTAATCCTTAAACAACACAAGATAAAATAAGCACCTAGGCTTCCCTAGAGAGAAGTCTCTCCGGCTCATGTATTAGGCTAGGCAAGCTTATGAAAAGCAGAAATTCTACATAAAACAGGGTTTGGGGGCAAAATCCTATGTAATAATCAGTGTGCATTGTACTTTTCCTTTGTACTTGATTATCTTTTTCCGGAATGTCAGTAGATAGGCAATTTACAAGGAAAGCTGGTGAGTAGGGAAGAGTAGATCTGAGTAGGACTCAGATCCCACCCATTTGCCTTGTTTTAAAGATCCTGCAGAACAGCCATTCTCCATTCCCAGTCTGCTGCCCTGAAGAGTGGGTGTGGTCATTACCCACACTCCAGTTGACTCATATTTCGACGGAATAACAGACAAATTGGTACAAAGTTTCTGAAGGGTTACTAAAAACGTCTATAAATTAACCTACTGTAGCCTAATTGGCTCATTTTGCTTTTTTAATTGAACAACAGCAATAAAAAGGAATGAAAATCTAAAGAGGCACAGCTTGGAGATACTCTAATAAACGTATGAAGTAATATATTTTTTTAAAGGAAAACTCTAGGAATTTTATAATCCTAAATTGATTAACAGAGCCCTTTTGTCTGATAACACGATTTTGTCAGATTGTAAGGCAGCAGGAGTCTAAGAAAATGCTGTACCTATAAAATTAAACAGAGCCCAACAGCCTTAATTTGTACTCAGTTTGAAAGTGTTTATAAATTTTTATTAAGATTCCTTCATTAGCCTTTAATACTCAACATTCTACTTCTTGTGGATATATTATTACCAGAGTTCCTAGCCTAGATGACAGCAAAATATAATTAGAATGTATCACATTTGGTTGTCACTTTTTATACCTGAAACTCGTCATGCCTCCATGAACAGGCATGGGCTTAACCCTGAGGAGAGTTTGAAAATTCATCACAGGAGAGTCACGGAAGTGAGACCAAGTGTAGGGTGAAAAAAATAATTATCAGATATGGCACTCTCAAATTCCTTGGCTTTAGAGATAACAGCATCTTGTTTAGCCAGAATGCCTGGGGAACAGGATATTCTGATTAAATTGATTTTCTGCCGAAATTATGATAAACTCATAAACTTTTTTTATTCATTATATAAAAAAAGAAAGTGCACTGAGTTATTAATAAGAATCACACTTGACATAATGGAGGAAGAGGTGATGGTAGTAAAATATTCATGATTCTTGTGCTTTGGGAGGCACAGGAGATGTATATGCTACATCCATATACATATGAGCATAGAGATAGAGAAACAATGTACATAATATCACTGTACACAATATCAGATATGAATACATTGATTTAAGACAATGTATCAATATTTCGTAAATACAAGAAGCAGCACATACTCAGGTAACAAAAAGAATATAGGTTGACCCTTGGTGGCTGACCATTGGAAGTGGTCCTAGATACATATTTCAGAACATGTTAAAATATTTCTAAATACAGTTAGAGATATTCTCGGGTTAAATGGAGAGTACATCAAATAAAACTGCTTTCCTGGTGGCTGAGGTAAAGCAAGAAGTAATGCATCATGAATGATTTTTTAAAAATTAATCCTTGCTGAAGAAGATGTAAGTTCCCAAAGAAAGATCTTCCAAAAACAAACATCAAGGGAAACTCCTGATTTTTCAAATATGTAGAGCATATCCTAGAGATAGAATAAATCAATTCTCTACTTGCTTCTCCCTGCCCTATAAAGTTTTAGAAGGAAATATGTTTCAAGTTTATACATTTAAAAATTCTCCAATTTCAGAATTAAAATAATTCCAGTTAAAACACAAGCTGTTATCTCTAATTTTAGTAAATGATGATACAGAATGTTTTAATTCTTCATTTTCTTTCTTTTATGTCATTATTATTGATTTTTTTCATGTGTGGTGAGAACATTTAAGATAGTCTCTTAGCAACTTTTAAGTATATAATACAATATTGTTGACTGTAGTCACAATGCTGTGCATTAGCTCTCCAGAACTTACTCATCTTCTAACTGCAAGATTGTACACTTTGACCAACATCTCCCTAATTCTCCCCTAACCCCTGCTAACCACCATTCTACTCTGTGTTTCTATGAGTTTGGCGTTTTTAGATTCCACATATAAGTGATACCAAGAAGTACTTGTCTTTCTGTCTGACTTATCTCACTCAACATAATGCTCCCAAGGTCCATCTATGTTATCACAGATGGCAGGATTTTCTTCTTTCTCATGGCTGAATAATACTCCTTCTCTATATGTACGCCATCTTCTTTATTTATCCATTGATGGACACTTTGATTGTTTCCATATCTTGGTTATTGTGAATAATACTGGAAAAAACATGAGAGTGCATATATCCTTTCAATATCCTGTTGTCATTTCCTTTGGACATATACTCAAAAGTGGGATTGCTGGATCATATGGTAGTTCTATTTTTAATTTTTTGAGGAACCTCCATGCTGTTTTCTATAGTGGCTACACCAACTCACATTCCAAAAACAGTGCACATAGCTTCCCTTTTCTGCACATCCTCACCAACATTTGTTATCTCTTGTCTTCTTGATGACAACCATTACAACAGATGTGAGGTGCTATCTCATTGTGGTTTTGATTTGCATTTCTCTGATGACTAGTGATGGTTGAGCATCTTCATGTGCCTGTTGGCCATTTTGAGATCTTCTTTGGAAAAATGTCTCTTAAATTACTCTGCCCATTTTTAATCAAATCTTTGTTTTGTTGTTCTTATTGCTATATAAATTCTTTATATATTTTGGATATTAACTCCTTATCAAATATATGGCTTGCAAATACGTTCTCCCATTCCATAAGTTGCCTTATTTTGTTGTTTCATTTACTGAAGAGAAGATTTTTAGTTTTCTGTAGCCCCAATTATTTATTTTTGCTTTGTTGCTTGTGCTTTTGTTGCCAAGACTTATATCAAGGAGATTTTTCCTATATTTCCTTCTAAGAGTTTTACGGTTTCAGGGCTTCTGTTTAAATCTTTAATCCATTAGAGTTAATTTTTGTGAGTAGTGTAAGATAGGGGTCCAATTTCATTTTTCCGCATGTGGTTATCCAGTTTTCCCAATACCATTTATTGAAGAGACTATCATTTCCCCATTGAGTATTCTTAACTCCCTTGTCAAATATTAGTTGACCATATATGCAGGGGGGTTTACTTATGGATTCTCTATTCTGTTCTGTCGGTCTATGTGTCCATTTTTATGCCAGCACCATACTGTTTTGATTACTATAGCTTTCTAGTATAATTTGAAATCAGGAAGTGTGATGCAGCCAGTTTTACTCTTCTTTTTCAGGCTTGCTTTGTCTATTCAAGGTGTTTTATGCTTCCCTATCAATTTTAGAATTGTTTTTTCTGTATCTGTGAAAAATATCATTGGACTTTGAATACAGATTGCATTGAATCTATGAATGGCTTTGGATAGTATGGACATTTTAACAATTAATACTTCCAATCCATGAACACAGGATATCTTTTCATTTATTTCCATATTTTTCTATTTCTTTTTCCTCAAATTCTTATAGATTTCATTGTACATATCTTTCAATTCCTTGGTTAAATTTATTTCTAAGTATTTTATTGCTTTGATGCTATTGTGAAGGGGATTGTTTTCTTTATTTTTTTTGTTAGATATTTTGTTGTTAGTATATAGAAACACAACTGATTTCTGTACATCAATCTTATGTCCTGTAACTTTACTGAATTTCTTGATTAATTCCAACAGTTTTTTGGTTGAGTCTTTGGGTGAATAGTGTACCCTGTAACATTAGGTTACAAAATCCATTTGACTTGGTAATGTGTACAAATTACAATTACAGAAATAATAGTTATTGCCTTAATCTGTTTTTATGGTGTATGTTGAGTTCGTACTAACAGCCATAAATCAATAAGTTAAAAAATAAAGGCCATCTGCTATTGTATTTTTGACTGTGCTCCTCAGACATGACCTCTGTTTCTACCATTGTGATTCCTCAATTGGTTTTACATGTTAAAAGTCTAAAAAAGTGTATGTGTTTTTGTTTTGTCCAACCTGGCTACTTCAGGAACTTTAAGTTAGTGGTGCCTTATCTTATAGTCTCTGTGTCTGAAAGTCTCAGCCCAAAGCCACAGAGAAGCCAAGTATCTTAGAAACGGAATTCATTAGAAAAATTCTTGTACATTCCTTAATAATAATAAAATATGTTTAGCTCAATAAGAAATAAATAATATACATTTTTTTAAGATTTAGATTTTTAGTCTATTTTTTAAAAGGGGGTACTATAGATTATTGTCCCTTTGTTTTTGGTTGAGTTACCTAAGTAATTAATTCATCAGTGGTTCGGGATGATTTATAATGTGCCATATCTTTGTGTCAACTACAAGAACATCACATTTTAGAATAAATTTCTTCATAGACTTGTCCCTCCCCTTATGAAAACCTCTCATTCCACAGAAATTGCTACACTGTGTAATGCGTCTAGGTCACAAAGTGGATTCCAATTGTTTATGTCATCCTGGGACGTGAGATCAATACTAAAAGGAATGGACTGACCCAAATTATTAGACTACAATTTCTTCAAAGTCGAATGATCAGGTTCTGAGATTAAGAGTAAAATTCACTTTAGTCTATCAGAACCATTGAAAATAATACCTACTGGGTAATGTTAAAACATATTGATAAGAATTTTGGAATATCAAATTGACTCGTAATTGAATGAAGCAGAACCTGCATGAAGCAGATTTGGCAACTTTCAGAAATAAGTATTTTCTGGTACTCATACATTCACTATATTCACTAAAGTCTTGTAAATGCTTTAACAAATGAAATGCAAAGAGATGAAGATGTGGATGAAGATGTGAATGTTGGTGGAATTCTCCAATAAGAAATCAGAAACTGATCTAAAATCTGAATTAGTGAAAGCAATGTATTAATGGCAAAACCAAGCCCAGGGAGAGCAGAAAAAACATTTTTACCTTCATTAAAAGGAAATGAACTGATACAAAGCAACATGTTACCTAACACCTAATGTGTGGTGGCTTTTGTCAGCCCTCTCTGGACACTTCAGTTAATGTCAACAAAAAACTGAAAGAAATTTCTCAACATCTAGAATATTTGTCATGAGACAAAGACCAGATAGGGTAAGTAATGCTTTGTGTATTCTAAAATTCCATTTTAAAAATGGTAACTTTTAAATATTAAGTGCATGTGGTGTTATCTTTCATTTTAAAATGATTTTTATTTGGCATTTATTTTATTTTGTCTTAATGTTCCATTCTTTTGATGTTTTCTTTATTAAGTGTTTAAATCAAGTACGAATATGTTTACATGTTAATGAAATATACAATCTTATCACTATATATCAGTTCATACTATTATTATATTAGTGCATTATTACATTATTTCAGTTTGTTTTACAGAAAACCTCTGAAACTTTTAGTATTGCCATTTCAGAAAAATAATTCACTGTTTATTAGTATGCTCATTTATTATTGTCTAAACATACTTAAACAAAGAATAAATTATAATTTGAAAATTTCCTAAAACTCCCGGGAATTCTGATTTCTCATTTCCAAATCCTGAAGATGGACATTTGCTAGGAATTTGTAAACATTACCTGCAGGGAGCTTCGAGTTCCATGACGTAGAGAGGTTGCCAATGGAACCTTCTCTTACTGTCTTCTTTTGAAGGATTGTAGTTTACGTGGGCCCACTCATCTTCCAGTTTTAATTAAACTTCTCTCACAGAGTAGACAAGTAACTTAAAAAAAATTCCTGCTAAGAAGGCATGAAATAAGGCCAAAATTAACAAATCCAGCTGAAACAAACAATAAACAAGTGGTAGAGGGAATGAGAGAACATTGTATGAGAGCCATTTTCTAGCCACATTACTTTGTGGCCTGCATGTGTGTGAGGGAAAGGATTTAATAAAAACTGAGAGAAAGACAAAGACTCAGTAGATGAAGAAATAAAATGTTACTGATAAGAGCTAAGTTGAAATACATACTTTTTTGGTTTTTGTTTAAGATTGGCACCTGAGCTAACATCTGTTGCCAACCTTTTTTTTTCCCTTCTTCTCCCCAAAGCTCTCCAGTACATAATTGTATATTCTGGTTGTACGCCCTTCTGGCTCTGCTATTTGGGACGCCACCTCAGCATGGCTTGATGAGCAGTGCTAGGTCCGCTCCCAGGATCCGAACCAGCAAAGCCCTGGGCCACTGAAGCAAAGCACACAAACGTAACCACTCGGCCATGGGACAGCCCTGAGATACAACCAACGTGCAGTTGAAAGATTCATCAATCCAGGAACTGGCCTTGCTGGCCCAGAGAATGCCTCACCCAGGAGTGCAGAGCCTGGTTCTGGAAGAGAGAGCAGAGGGTCTGTGCTGTGAGGAGAAGCCAGCTGCTAAAAAGAAGAAAGAAATTGAGCTGGGCATAGCCAGATTATTTTTCCCAAATTGACTAATCAGATCAGTTACTCAACTTCTGATCCTCAGGGATGAAGTAAATGAAAGAGATCAGAGTATGATAGAGAATTCCATGATTCTAAAGAGCTCTCTGTTTTTCCCATTTTAACATCTCTGAGATATACATGCCTCTATAATCGATGATGTCTTAAGACTACTGTTGGACAAGCAGCAGAAATGATATAGTTGTCAATGGCTAACTCATGGTTAACGCCGCTGTTATATTAGAGGACTTAGCTAGACAACTACAACTATTCAAGAATCATTTGAGAAGAGAATATAATCCTGTTGTTCTCTGAAAACCTTTCCTTGAAGTCAACTAAGGAAATTAAGGAAATGCCGGATGAACATTTTCACGATGAGTGTGAATGGTGTGGAAGAAATTGCAGAGATGATAAGGTACCACCCTTAAGAAAAGTAACATTAGTGATGTCTTTGATGGCTGCAAGAGCAATATATGGTTGAAAACATCTAGACATCAATGATCCCAAATCAAATCTTACTCAGAAGAGTTGGACCCTGTATGTTAAGAAGTTTTGAAATAACCTATCCAATGTATTCCCATTATGTCTCCCTTTTTATGTATGCACAAGAGGCACACATGATTAAAATCTACACCTAAGTGCAGAAGAGCTCTTTCAATAAGTTTAAAATACAAATTCTGAGTCGTAAAGCATGTTGTCATAGTTTAATTGGCAGCACTTTTTCCTTAGTGATGCATACATATAATAATAGTGTATCTTACAATAAATGGCATCTTTAATTCAATGAAAGAAGAAGAGTGATAATGTGTAACTTTTACTGAACTCTCCCTATATGCCAGACACTGTACTTTGCATGTATTAATTTCATTTAATTATTACAAAAATTCTATAAGGTAGAAGCTAATACTATTGCTACTTTACAGACTAGAAAACCAAGGAACAGAGGAGTATATAATAATTACCCAAGGTCATATAGCTCATAATTGTACAAATGAAGCTCCAAATGCAGTGTAACTATAGAGGCAGCCAACTTAAACACTATACCATATTGTAACACTCAAGATATGCTATTTACTTGGAAGTAACTATCTTGTTTGGGAGAAAATGAATAGCCTTAGTTCTGACACTAAAATAGAAGATATTGTCGCTTCTCAGAAAACCTCATCACCCTCTCTTATTTTAAAGACTTAACAGCATCCTGTCAAACATATATTTTTTAAAAGAGATTTTAAAGTTCTGTTGTCGAATACTTCAAAAGTTATTGCTAAATAAGAAATATTGACTCAACTTGTACCAGTCTTTTAACAACTACACTTTCATCTTTTATGTATGAATGTGAGGCTGAAAAGTGCTACATTCTGTATAACTAGTGATGGAAGGAAACAAATTAGCCAACATTGGATCCAATTTTTTATGGAAAATTAGGTTTTAGTTTTCACTGGCCATAAAAGGTAGTGTTTACAGTCTCTAATTAAACTTAATCAGAACTTAAAACATCACCACTTTCAATATTTAGATATAAGCTGGCTCTGGACACCATTCCCAAACAAAATTAATTCTGTATATAAATGTGGGATAATGTTATCTCATACAGCATGCAGAGAATTACAAAAGAATTTAAAAAATTATGAAGAAATAATGTGAGAGCGCAAAGTATTGGAAAGAAAAAAAGGTCAAATTTATACCTATTAATCTCATTTATCAAAAATGACCTCAAAATTTAGAAACATGTTATGCAATTCACATTCAATGTATTATTATTTATGAGTCATAAAAAATGTTCTTAATCATGGAACATTACCTACCATATTCTGCATGAATACATATTTCCTTTCTCAGAATTAATTGAAAATTCTGCTTTTGCCAATTTGTATTTCCATCCCATTGTATATCTAAAATGCTTTTGTGATCCTGCAAGAATGTTCCTAAGAACTCTTAGGATGGAGTTAATGCAAACATTTGCCTAGGTTCCTTCAGCTATTAAGATATTAATGTGAGTAGGTTTGAGCAGACCATTTTATCCTGGGTAGAGCATTGCTATCATGAGTTTGTAATTATAATTGCATTCATGCCTAAATGTAGTGATAATGAAAACATCAGCTGGGGTTAAATGTCCGTGATACTGGTTAGTTTTTCTTACTGAATAGGTTTTTTGCCATAGTAACCCCACGTCTTATGTTAGCATAGCAGATCAGTGGTGAAAAATGTATGTTCACCCCAGACCAATCGACCTGTGTAAGAAGGGGTCATGTTCTACATCTTGGTGAGTAAAGTTAGTTTGGGAAATAACCATCCTTTGGATCAGAGCCATCCAAATAGGACTTTTCAGTGAATAAATGGAACGGTTCTTATCATACTTGGGAGTATTGATTGACAGAATGAAGTTTAATTCAGTTCATGGCAAAAAATATAATTAGTAAAAAATATATTTATAAACATATAATTTATAAATAAATAATATTAAAATATTAATATTACACTATTAAATATACTATTTGCCAGGGAGTGTGCTAGGTGATGCACTGGAGTAGCAAAAAGTCACACTTCCCACCCTTGAGAAAGCAATAATCGAGTGGGGAAGATAGACAAATGCAGCCACTCAGGGTATCACCAAGTACAAGACACACCTTGACATTTTCATGGATATAAAATGAATTCTTCTTTATTGATGAAATTTTGGAGAAGATAAAATGTGATATCAGAAGTCATTGCAAAGAGTCAAATAATTTTTAATGCAAACTTATTTGCTTATATTTGGATAACTAAGCATATGCATCTGTTTGTACTATAAGAGTAGGGAATAATTTTATGAACAGCCAAATCTCATACAGTCAGGTACTAGAGCAAGTATTTAGACTCACCATTAAACAACAGTTTGATCCTTAGTTCTGCAAAATATTCAATATGAAATGTCAACTGTAAAATAAACAAACATCACACAAGCAACATCAATTCCTTTTTCAGAAATAAGTTTTCCTTCAGAATCCACAATTTGATATTTTTAAATTTTGCATTTGAAAAGATCACTAAATTTCTGTCATAACATATTGTATACGTGTATATAGTAAACACGCACACACAGAAAGAAGATTTTGTTTTCATGTAATTCAAGGATCTTCACACCGACCAAGAGTGATTAAAATTTCATGTACGTAGCGTAGTCTCTCTAAGAGCTTCCTTCCCAAGCTCTGGCTGAGACTTTTCTTTTCTCTTTGCTCCGAGGAACATATTGGAAAACAAAGATTAAAGAGAATTCTCAAGTAAGTCACTTATTAACTGAGAATTTAATTGTGAGGTTGCCAACCATGGTTTGATTTTTCCTCGTCTTGTTCCAGGGTTATAAACCTTTCAGTTCATTTATATTTATAAACAATTCCCACCACATTACGTGCATGGATTATTAGGAATGCCTCCCAATAGAATTTTGTCAACTTTCTGTACACAATTAATTAAAAGCCCTGGTTCATTTTTCATCAAACTTTTACAGTGGGTTAGAATATCTGAAATCTAAACGGAAAGTCTCCTTTAGCCCGAATGACTACTCATTCCCTAGTTTGGAAGGCTCTTTATTTCATGGATTTGAAAAGGGAGATTAAAGCCACTGGAAAAATCACCTTGGGCAGAATGTGGTTTTGCTGATAACAGAATTATGTTTCACAGCAAAGGAAGCCAGACCCTGTATCTAATTAACAAACCAACTGTGATAAAAACAAGTCAAAGGAGAAAACTTTTAGCCTATAACTATGATACTACCCGCAAAAGAAAGGAGAAAGTGTAATAGTTGACCTCTGACCATGCAGTGTTTGCAAATCACATTGCATTTCTAAGATGGACTCAAAGAAGCACAGTCTTCATATCCTCTGCTGCGGAGTAAAATCCCTAATCCTACAGTGTAACCCAGCTTCTTCACAAACGCACCTTTGAATCATGTAAGAAGCTTTGAAAATGTATCAGTGCCTGGGCTCTAGCACTCAGAGATCCTGTGTTAGTTAGGATGGGAAGAGAGAACAGTTTCTTTATAAGATATTTATATGTGTATCTCCAGGTGATTATACTGCGCAGCTACTGTTGAAAATTTTGAAGTCCTAATCTGTTAATTCTGAGAAATTTGGAGCCATTTGAAAATATACGTATTGTGTTACTCTTTATAATATTTCCTTTCTTTAGCCCATCATTTCCTCAGCCATTACTTGAAGTTTTGAAAGATCAGTATGAACTGAGTGTGAGGCAGTAGGTAAAAGACCAAAAGTGCAGAAGGATAAAATTGGTAATGTTAATAAGTATGTATTTAAAGAGGCGTGTTCCCAAGTAAAGTATTTGAAATATCGAAGACCTTTCATATCCATTGTCTTCTGGTACACCTGTTGTTGTTGCCGTTGTTTCTTGTAGACTCAGGTGGGGAGACTTGAGTTAATTATATTCCTCCATCCACGGCACTTTTATACGTTAGGTTCATGCAACATTCCTCCTATCTGTTTATTTCCTCTCTTAGCCCTCTCCCATTGCCCCCACAACATAATGGACAACTTTTCTATCCTAAATGGTGTTTTGTTCCATGTAAAAACATTTTAAAATAAGATAGAGCAAGTTTTATTATTCTCATTTTTACAAGTGAAGAAGCTGCAAATCAAGTAGCTTTTTTATACGCATATTTTTTAAAAATGGAAATATTGGTTCAGAGGATAGAGACATCATAAAGTTTTAGAAACACATTTCTCTGCAGAGTTTGTACCAATTGCCATTCTCACTAGAAATAAATGAGTGCTTTTTTCACATATAGTTGCTAAAACTAGAAATTATCATTCATCCTGTATTCTTACTAACAGAAGAGATGAAAAGTTCTTTCGTATTGTTGCTTTAATTTAGAACACTTGATTGCTAGTGAGGTTGAACATATTTGCATATGCTTAGTGGCCATTTGCTTTTCTTCTATTTTGAAAATAGAAGTTTCTTTATTTTGAAAATAGAAGTTTCTTCTAGTTTCTTTGCCTATTTCTCACTTAACATTTCTTAAATTATAGTTAATATACAACAAAAACGAAAGAGCTTATGTATTCAGCCAGATGAATTTGGGCAATTGTGTCCGCGTGTGTAACCACTAAGCAAAACAAGATCTAGAGAGTTTCCACCGTACCAGAAAGCTTCACGTCTCTTCCCAACTGACACCCGCTTTGACAGGAGCTTCTTCCCACAACAGCTTTCTCGTTTGTATCACTTTGGATGAGTTTTTTTCTGTTGTGAGACTTTATATATAAATGGAATCATACAGGACACACACATTGTATCTGGATTCTTTTGGTTAATGTGATATATTTGAAATTTGGCCATGTTTATATCGATAATTTTTTTTCTCTTTTACTGCTTATTAGTATTCCATTATATAAATACACAGAAAGTTTTTTATATATTCTTCTATTGATGACAATTCTTCCCCCCCTTTTTTTTTTGGTTACCATGAATATGGCTTCTATGAACACTGTTGTGCAAATTCTTTTCTGGGCATACGTTTTCAGTTCCCTTTGCTAAATACCTCCCAGTGGAATGACATGGTCATACCATAGACATATGTTTTGTTTTCTTTAAGAATTGCTATATAGTTTTCCAAAGTGACTGACCATTTTAAACTTCTACCAGGAATGTATGAGAGTGCCAGTTGCTCCATACCCTCACCAATATTTAATGCTTTTGGTCATTTTTATATTAACCATTCCTGTCAGTGTGAAAAGATAGCTCATTGTAATTTTAATTTGTATTTCCCTGGAGATCTTTACGTGTGTTTCTTGACCAGCTATATTCTTTTTTTAAAGAAGTGTTTTTGTAAAGAAAACAGGTTTTTTGTAAGGAAAAACTATTCAAGCTTTTGCCCATTTTTTAAAAGTGGGGTCTCCATCTTTTAATTGCTAATTGGTATATCCTAGACAAAAGTCCTTTGTCATACATGCGTGTTGCAAATAATGTTCCCCTGTTGTGGTTTATATATTCATTTTCTTAATTACGTCTTTTATGAGCATAAATTTTCAGTTTAGATGAAGTCCAGTTTATTTATTTATTATTGTCAATGATTCTAGTGTACTTGGTCAAGAAGGCTTCTCTTACCCCAAGGGAAAAAAGTGTTCCCCTAGATTTCCTTCTAGAAGTTTCATAGTTCTATGTATATAATTAGGTCTACAATTTATCTCAAATTAATTTTTATTTGTTGAATGACAAAGAGATGAAGTTTTATTTTGTTTGTCTTTTGCATAGATATCCAATTGTTCTAGGATCATTGTTAAAAGGAAAAAAATACTTGCAAATCACATAGCTAACAAAGAACTCATGTCTGGAGTATATAAAGAATTCTTAAAACTCAAAAGTAATAGGGGCCGGCCCGGTGGTGTAGCAATTAAGTTTGTGTGCTCCATTTCGGCAGCCCAGGGTTCCTTGGTTCGGATCCCAGGCACGGACATACACACTGTTCATCAAGCCATGGTGTGGCAGCATTCCATATACAAAGTAGAGGAAGATGTTTTCCTCAGCAAAAAAAATAGGATTAGCAGCGGATGTTAGTTCAGGGATAATCTTCCAAAAAAAACCAGTAATAAAACAAACAATCCACTTAGCAGGTGGGCGAAAGATACGAAGAGGTATTTTACCAAAGAGGTTATAGAGATGGCAAATAAGCTCATGAAACGTTGTTCAGCATCACTAGCCACTGTGCAAATGCAAATTAAGATCACAATGAGTTATCACTAAATATTTATTAGAATGACTAAAATAAAAAGCGGGACAATACCAAATTCTGTTGAGGATGTGGAGAAACTGCGTCTTTCATACATTGCTTGCAGAAATGCAGAACGGCACAGTCACTCCGGAAAAAGGCTTGGCAGTTTCTTACAAACACTAATCATATTTAGCATATAACCCAGCAATCATACTGTTAGATGTTTATTTCAGAAAAATGACAACTTACGTTCACATAAAACATGCACATGTTTGTTCAAAGCAACTTTATTTGTAATGGCAAAAGACAGAAACAACCAAAACATCCTATAACAGGTGAATAGTTAAAAAGACCTGTAGTTTAGACATACCGTGAAATATAACTTAGCAATGAGAATGAGTGAACCATTGATACACATAACAACTTGAGTAGGTCTCAAGAGAATTGTGCTGAGTGAAAGAAGTCAACGTTAAAATGTCATACACTCTATATTCCACTTAGGTAACATTCTCCAAGTGACGAAATTAATGGAGATGAAGAACCGATTAGTGGTTGCCAGAGACTAGAGATGGTAGAGAGGGCAGAGCAATTATAAATGAGTAACACGAGGGAAATCTTTGTGGTCATGGGATATTTCTGTATCTGCAGTGGTGGTTATATAAATGTAATGTGATAAAATCACATAAAACTGTACACACACTTTGTACCAATGTCAAATCCATGGTTTTTACATTATATTATGAGTATTTACAATGTAACCAGTGGGGCAAACAGGTCCTCTCTGTACTATCTTTGCAATTTCCTATGAATATATAATATTTCAAACTAAAAGAAAAAAAGAAAGACTTTCCTCCTGCCATTGTATTTGCTTGGCTCCTTGTTGAAAATCAGCTGATTTTCATATACATCACAGTTTATTTCTTGACTCTCTAGCGTATTCTCTTGGCTTATTTGTCTATCCCTATGCTAATACCACACTATATACAATAGAATTATTTTATAGCCTGACTGGGAGAGCTCTCCTCTTATCTTCAGGAGAGCCAGGGTCTCTGGCTTTGACTGTTACACCAAATGGTACAGAGTGCTAGCCAGGTGTGGCTCGCGTGCCAACCACCTCACCAATCATCAGTGATGTGCTGTTGAAAGTCGTGAGCTCCCCTTGCTTAACCTGTTTTTTATTTTAGGAGAAATTTTTTTTAGTGTTTCTCCATTAGGCTGCATATACTTTAGCTTTAAGTTTTTTTAAATGGTCTTTAGCATCTTGAGGAAGTTTCCTTTCAAATCCTAATTTGATGAAAGTTTTCAGAGGGAAGAGACATGAAATTTTGTCAAATGCTTTTGGTGCGTAATTGAAATACACGTTTTTCCAACTTTATTCTGTTAAGGTGGTGTTTTACATTGTTGGATTTCTTGAATCAAACTTGCCTTCCTGTGATAAACCTGACTAGGTCATGACGATTTACTTCTTTAATGTATTGCTGGATTTGAGTTGCTAGTATATTGTTGAGAATTTTTACATCTGTGTTCATGCAGAATTTTGATATATAGTATATTCTGTTTTGTTGTAGTATTCTTTCAGATTTTGGTATCAAATTAATATCAACCCATAAAATGAGCTAGGAAATGTTCACTCCTCTACGTTCTTAAAGAGCTTGTGAAGCACCGATATTATGTCTTCATTAAATGTTGGGTACAATTCACTGGTGAAGCCACCTGGGCCTAGAGACCTCTTTGTGAAAAAGCTTATCATTACAAATTCTATTACTTTAATAGATGATGAGTTATTTGGGTTTCCCTGTTTCTTCTATGTCAATATTGGTAATATATGTCTTACAAAGGTTTTATACATTCTATATAAGTTGTCAAATGCGTTGATATAGAATTGTTTACAATATTTCTGTATGGTCTCTTGCTTCCTATAGGATCTCCACTTATGTTCTCTTTTGGATTACTCATGTTGATAATTTGTTTTTCTCTCAATTTTTTCTTAATCATCTTTCTAAGATTTAGCAACTTAATCTTTCCAAATAATTAACTTTTGACACTGTTGATTTTGTCTATTGTGTCTATTTTCTACTTTCTTGATTTCTGCTTTTATTTCATAATTTCCTTTCTTTTATTTACTTAGGTCTCATTTGCTCTTCTTTTTCTAGCTTATTGAACTGACAGCTGAGACCATTAATTTTATATCTTTACTCTTTTATAATATAAATGTTTAAATGTATATGATTTCTTCTAAGTATTGCTTTCATTGCATCTCACAAAATTTTAATGTTATGTTTCATTACCGTTCAGTTCACAATAATTTCAAATCTCCCTTATAATTTTTTTGGTCCTTGGGTTATTTAAAAGTGTATATTTGTTCAAATATCTAGGGATAGTTAGGTATCTTATACTATCGATTTCTAATTTAATAGTGTTGTAGTAAGAATATACTCTGTATGATTTCATTTTTTAAAATATTTATCAATACCAGTTTTATCGGAGAGCATATAATCTTCCTGGTGAATATTCTATGTGTGTTTCAAAAGAAAAGTGTGCATTCTTCAGCTTTTGAGAGAATTGTTTCATAAATACCAGTTAGATCAAGTTGGTGATGATGTTGTTTAGATATTCTCTATTTTTCTGATTTTTGGTCTACTTATTTTATCAGCATCAGAGGGATATATATTGAAAATTTCTAACTATGTTTGGGGATTAGTCTATTTCTGCTTTCATTTCTGTTAATTGTTATTTCAGGTATTTTAAACTTTGTTTTTACTTACATTCATAACTAAAAATATTTTATCTTATTGTTGAATTGGCATTTTTTTCGTTTTCAAATGTTATCTTTTTTTGTCTCCAATTATGTACATTATCTGACATTACTATAACTCCACCAGGCTTCGTACGCTCAATGTTTGCATGGTACATCTTTTTTCACTATTTTATTTTTAACCTATCTGTGTCTTTATAAATAAGCTATGTTTGTTGTAAATCACATAAATTTGGGTCTTGATTTTTAGCCAGTCTGACAGGCTCTGCCTTTTAAGTGGAATGTTTAGTCCATTTACGTTTAACATAGTTATTTATACGGTTAGGTTTGAGTCTCCTGATTTGCTCTTTTTCCCCATTTATCCACTTTGGTTTATTCTTGTGTTCTTCAACTTCTTGTGGATAAATTGATAATTATTTAATTTGAATTTTATCTCTGGTACTGATGTTTTCAGTAGTTACTCCAGAGCAGTATTCCTCAACATCAGCACTACTGACATTTTGGGCTGGATTATTCTTTGTTGTGAAAAAGCTGTCCTGCGCATTGTGGAATATTTAGAAATATCCCTGGCTTCTACTTCAGATGCCAATATAACCCCCATCCCAGTTGTAACAATCAGAAATGTCTGCAGACATTGTCAAATTCCCTCAGGGAGAAAAATAGCTCCCAGTTGAGAACCATTCTTCTAGAGATTACAATATTCATCTTTAATTGATTACAGAATACCTTCACCATTGTTATACTATTTCAAAAATAGTGTAAGAGACTTCTTATAGTCTAATTCCATTTTCCCACCTTTGCCCTTTAGGGATGTGTTTTATAATTTGATTTTTTATATGCAAAAACACTATAATACATTGTCTTTTTAAATTTTATTTATTTTTATTATTATTCCTGCTTTAATTAGTCAAGACTCATTTAAAGATAAACACACACACACAATTTAATTATCTACCAAATATGAAGTATTTCTGGTGTTCTTTCCTCTGCATATCCTGTGTTCAATTGATCTGATACCATTTCCCATCAACCTTATGAACTCCTTTTTTTTTTTTTTTCGGCTGAGGAAGATTTGCCCTGAGCTAACATCTGTTGCCAATCCTCCTATTTTTCTTTTTTTTTGGCTTTAGGGAGACGAGCCCTGAGCTAGTATCTGTGCCAATCTTCCTCTACTTTGTATATGAGACACCTCCAGAGCATGGCTAATGAGTGGAGTAGGTCCACACCTGGGATCTGAACCTGCAAACCTGGGCCGCCAAAGCCAAGTGTGTGGAACTTTAACCACCCAGCCATGGGGCCAGGCCCCTTAAGAACTTTTTTTAGCATTTTTTATAGTTCAAGTTGGCTCATAAATATTTATCTTAGCTTTAGTATCCCATTCTGAAAATGAATTCTCTCAGCTTTATTCTGGCTCAGAATAGCTTTATATTATTTCATTTTTGAGAGATGTTTTGCTGAATATAAATTTCTAGGTTGACAGTTCCACCCCCCCATCAGCATTTTAAAAATGTCATTCCGTTGTTTTCTGCCTTCCATTATTTCTGATGAGAAGTTAACCATTATTAGTAACATCATTCCCATCTCTATAGTGTGTTTTATTTCCATTGGCTGCTCTTATAATTGGTTCTTTAGCTTTACTTTTTTAGGAGTTTGACCACAAAGTGCTTGGGAGTGGTTTAGTTTTAGGGGCTTTTTTTTTTTTTCGTTTATCCTACTTTGGTTTTGTTGAAGTTTCTTATTCTGTGAGTTGCTGTTCTCCTTGATTTTGGAAAGATTTTAGCTGTTATTTCTTCAAATTTTCTTTGTTCTTATTCTTTCTCCTTTTTGGGCCTCCCATTACATTCTTAGACATTTTGGTATTATCCCACAAATCTTAGGTGAGTTAACTGTCTTACTATATTTTAGTCATTATTTTCTCTTTGTATTTACATTTGGGTTCTTTCTACTCACCTGTATTTAAGTTCACTGACACTTTCCTCTGATGCATCTAGTTTGATTTTAGCCTACTTAAATAAATACTTCATTTCTGAAATTATATTTTACATTTCTAGAATTTTATTACATAGTTTCCATAATTTGTGAAATTTCCAATTTCTTCATGAAACTTTCCTACTTAGTACTTTATCATGTTCATTAGAGTTAATTTAAAGACTTTGTTTGATGATTCCAACATTTAGCCCTCCCTGAGATTAATTATATTGATTATTTCCTCCTTGAGAATGGGCTATAGTTTCTTGATCTTTCATATGTCTTGTAATCATTGATTGTATGTCAAGTATTTTGCAAAAAGGAACAGTGGAGACTGAAATAAACAATATTTACCTCCACAAATAGACAAGCTTGTTTTACTCTCAGGCTGCCAGTGTAGGGGTTCAGTCAATATAGTTGGTTCAATACATTCAGTTGGTTCTGGACTTTGTTAAATCTGTAACTTGCTTCAATTTATTACCGCCTGAACATGTTTTGAAGACAGGATCAGCACTTTCTTTTCAGCAGGTCCTGGGGTCGAAACATTGGTGGGGTGCTAGAGACATATCACTTCATTACAGCCAAGGCTCAAAGAATTTAACTGACCTGCTCAAGTTTACGCAGCTACTAATTTATAAGCCAGCGACTCTGAACTTTCCTATTTTCACAGCCAGCAAACACTTAATCCTTCAAATGAATAAAGAGAATTGCATAGCTTGGAGGAGTAGCTGAGGATCTAAGTCTTATACATGATGACAAGTGGTTTAATTCCCAGACCAGTCAGAGGGAATGCAACGAAGACAATGCAAGGCAAAATGTAAGAAAATTTTGTGATATGTGACATTCAGGAGCAGATCATTTAGGTTATTAAAACTGAATGAAATCTAAAGAACTATAAACTATATTTCATCTTTAAATTCCTATTATTCATCATAATATTTTTTCTATTATGTTTCATTCAGGTTACTGACTTTGGATTAGTTTCTACTTCAGATTTAGGCAGATGCTGATCAGGAGTAAAATATGTCATTATTATCTTCTTAATTCCCCTTCAGCTTCATCTTTTTAGTACCCTCATGATTTCTCTTTTCATTTTCATTAGAATCCCCATTAATAATTTCCTTTTGCTTTGTGACTAGTTGTTTGAACTGCTAGATGTGACTTGGTGTGCACTCTTCCCTATTTTTTTATTTCCACCTTTCTGTCTTCTTTAATCTTAACCAACTCACCTAGTACAATCAAGAAATCCCAGTCTCAAATAGAGCATGCAAATATTTGTGTCAGGGAGTTCACTGCCAATTTTGCTATGAACTTGACAAAAATCCTTGACATAAAATCAATTTAGTCCTTTGAGTAAGTAACTGAGCAATGGACTCAAGGTCACACATAAAGAACAAACTCTTCTTTAAAAATTGCAATAAAATTTTATTGATGACATATACATATATTACTTATGGATTTAAAATGTTAGAAACAAGTTTATATAATTTTTCCTAAATCTTGGATATATTTTGCTTAAATATATTTTAAAACTAATTATATTTTAAGCTTAGTTGTTACACAAAATTGTAATTAAAAGTGTGCTGTCCTTCTATTATGCAGAAAGTATCTAGTGCCATCATTTGCCTAGAAACAATTTATTCTAATTCAGTTCTTAAAACTTCTTACTTTTTAGACTCACTTGAAAATATTTTAGACAATTCTAAAGTCCAAGCGTCACTCTAGACTAAATTATAACTGTTGGGTTGAGGCCAGGCATTGGTAAGTTTTTTAAAGCTCAGCTTATTCTATTTGCAGCCTGGGTTGAGACCACGACTCCAATTTAAGCAAGGGCATAGCACTGGGAACAATGTCCTTGCAGAATCAAACTTATAAATTTACAACTCTAATCACATTTTTGCATTATATGTTTATTTGCTTGGTTTATTAATGTTAATATTACTAAGTGAGATTGATTAGCTTAAACTAACTTTCAAGTTGAACAGTATCTGACAAACTTAGACTAACAAGAGCTTAGTTCATTACTCATAGTAATGCGTTTTACTAAAGACATTCTCAATCCAAGAGAATGACACTCTGGGTTCAATTTAAAGAACCAGGGTATGCCCAGCTGAAGATGTCTGAGGGATCAGGATACTACAACCATTTTCTATCATACCACCAAGTCGCATTATATTGTTATCACCTTCTTCTCGTATTTATACTACGTGTAGTAATATTTCAGATTCTATGGTCAGCACTATTTAAATTATCTCCTTTAGTCTGTATAATACCGAGTTATGTATCATTATTAACAAAATTTAGAGTTGAAGGAACAGAGGCTTAAAGAAATGAAATCCCTTATCAAATGCTTCACAGTAGTAATTGGCCAGGTAGTTATGTTCCAAAGACTCCATTGCCAACCACTCTAACAGACAGTCTAATACACACCATCTAGAACACAGTATAATTTTCCAAGATACATAATTGAAATTGTTCCAGGCTAAGCAAGAGTCAGTAGATAAAATATGTGTGGTGCAGTGATAACTACACAGCAAATAGTTGATAATTACCTTATGATTGGCTTATAAAGATGTATATCATTGCTAAAAAAATGACTAAATAAAAAGAAAGAATTTAGCATCACATTTAATATAGTGCTTAGCAAGACAGAATAGATTTGTTTTGTGGGGTTTGTTTTGTTGGTTCTTGTTTCCCCCTCCTCAGCAAACTCTTTACAACTGATTTTGTGTACACAGACTATACAATGTATTGTATGTTAACCTACAGACAGGCATCTCAGCTCAGTTGTATGTAATGGCAACACTTTTGTCATGATATAATGTGAACAAAAGAATATAACTTCACACTCAGATAATGCAACCTTTCCAGCTCCTTATTCAAAGTAATATCATGTAATACAAGTCATTTTTATTCTTGTGTTGACATCTAAGCCTTTAAAGACTGCCCAAGCCTACAGCATTTGCAGGAGTAACCATTGATATTTCTCAAGTCACATGGATCCTTTTTTCCTTATCTGTGATCTTTCTCACTTTTTTGTTATTAAACATTCTTACTAAGAAAGGTCACAACGCACTTTGTAACATGCCATGAAGCATCCAATCAGGGTACTCGCAATATCATACAGTATAATAACGACATATTGACTGAAATAAGTGGTGTGAAAGTCATCTCAGTCCACTTCCTTTTTATATTTATCAATACACTTATTCTGTCATAGCTAATTTGTCATTATTTATCTTTGACAATCCTCATTGACATTTCTTCACAAGTTGTGAATTCCCGCTAATATTTTGTATGTTTAGACTATAATTAGAAAAGAAAAAATTAAGTGTACTATTAACTCATTTTACTTATTTCATAAGGAACCACTTATTTTAAACATCATAGCCATGCTATTTTCCTATCATCAGCTTTATATTATATGTATATTTTCAAAATGCATCTCTCTGCTATACCTGCTCTCATCTGACTCCATGGCAAATCACACTTCTCACTCATATTCCAACCTTCTACAACATTTACTGTCTGATTCAAGCTTTAACTTTGTCTGGTGGTTTAGTCATTGTGGTAGGATAATGTATTAATATAATAATACAAAGAAGTACATATTTACTTCTTTCCAGGAAGGTAGCCAGGTGCTTCATACTCCTTTTTCTTAGAGAATCTGGCAAGCTGAGAGTAAAAGAAGCTGAAATCATGAGCTTTTCCTATCTTTTGTGCCCGTCAGTTTCTGGAAGGGTTGTCACAGAAGAGGGAAGAAAAAAGAGAGGCTTTGGGAATAAGAATTAAGACAGATTGAGTAAGAAGAAAAGACTGTAGATCCTTCCAACAGAGGCCGTTGGTCCTGTTAGCTGGCAGCACCCTGAGGAATTGGAAATCATCAGAGAAGAATAGCCACCTTATGCTCCAATAAAGCTGATATTGAGGGTTTTTGCATGGACCTCAAAGATGACACAAAAACAGCAGAGCTTCTGAACCTAAAAGGACCCCGAAGACTGGGATAATGGGTGTTTCAGACGATACCAGTGAGGGCTAGTGAACGATGACTGACTTCAGTGGAAGATGCTAGAGTAATTGTCCAACAAACACTGGTGGAGTGGAAGAAGACACCAAGCCCTAAGACTGAGCCTGAATCATAGCTGAAAGCTTGGATAGGGCTTAGCTTTAGAATTAGTTCATTTAAAAAATAAAGATACATCAGTTCTGTACAACTGAATCTATGATTCACATCCTCTGTAATATATTAGTGTTTCATTACTCTAATTTAATACATTCCTATCACTAGTTTTCTCACTTATTTGCAGTGCCTTTAACACCTACCAAAAATATCTTACGTATAATAGGTTGTCAAAGACTTGCTGATTTGTCTATCTACAGTTTTTAGGTACAAATGAAAATTTATGACTTACAAATGAAGTGTTTAGAATTCTTAAAATAAAAAAAAATGATATTGTGCTGCTAATCCAAAGATCAAAAAGCTGGAAATATGTCTTAGCACATAATATTTAATGACCTCAGTGGCATTCTTTTGCTCAAATATATTTATATATCTATATCTTAGTTTTGTGAACAAAATTTACAAAATCTGAATTTTTAAGTTAAATACTGAATGCTTACATTAAAGATTGGCTGAAATAATATTAGAAGGCTTAGCAGTTTCACAGATGGATGAGAAAGGCTTTGGGAAAATCACACTTTTCTTTCCAAGAATAGTTTCTCCACCATAGAAATATGTTTTAAATTTTTTCATGGAACAATAATTTCTTCATAATAAAATGTAATATGCTTCATCTATTTGTGCACAGATTGTGTTGACGTATCTGTGATTAGATATATAAAACTATATACAATAGCAATATTCCTGAAAAGTCATACATAAACAGAATTTATTCTCATTCAAGTAGCATGACTGCAATCTCAATGAAATTTCAATATATAGGAATTTCTTTGTGTTGAAATTAGACAACATCCTAATTAGAATATTTTAAACATTCAAAATACTTATTTTTCATAGAGTTTAATTAAATCTGGCTACTCCTAAATCATAGCAAATCAGCAATTGCAATCAACAAACAGGAACCATCCCAAAAGCACTGTGTAAGCCCAGTATTACCAGCAACAGGAGATCATTTGGGGGCCCAGCTAACAATAAGCATCCAGGACAAGCATTTTTATTCCCTAAGACTGTCCTCTTCCACCAAGAGATGCCAGGGTTGCTGGACAACATGGCAAGGCAAGAGAGATCACGTCACAACATGCAGCCTGTACCAGAAAGTCTCTTTGTCCCTGTGGATCTGAGACTCCCCTCACTCACTGAGAGACAGACGGGCAGCCTAGCCTAGGGAAACTCCCCACCTTAGGCAGCACCAGCAGGGACCAATGAAGTCCTAGACGTACCAGATAAACCAAGCAGACCAAAATAAGACAACTTTTCTATACTCATAATTTTAAAATTATGTTTACTAAAAATCAAAATAGAAACTCAAGTAGTCCAATGGATTTCCTTAAGGAAATCTTAGTGTAAAGGGCATTAATGAAAGAAGCTTTGTCATAAGATGAGAATGGGCAGTAAGGTCAAGGAAGATAGTTCTCTGGAAGTACTTGTCATGTTCTACAGTATTGAAAAGGGTGATTCATTATGACATTATATATGAGTCCGTTCTCAGTTCTTTCTGCTCACTATCTGAGCTGAAATGGATTGCAATAATCTGCTTCAGTTCGAAGACTGTTAAAAGTGATGACTTGGAAATTTTAAGCAGAAAGGGCTTTAATACAAGGAATTAAGTGCTCACAAAAGTATTGGAGAGCTCCAGGAAAAGAAGTAAGGTCTTTCAAACTTAAGGACTGTTGATGCTGTATTGACATGTGGAGATGAGAAAGATACTATTAGTCATCACGCCTCCACTAAAAGGGCTTCTTACCTTCAGAAAGTGAGTGGGGCTCTGGCATGGTAAATATGGTTAATACAACTGTTTCTAAACACCCAAGATTTTATGATCTTGCCTTTCAGCAGAGGGGAAGAAACATGTCTCCCCACTTTTTCTACCTTCCCAATATTAAGTGTATGTAATTAGAAGAACTCAAATTGCATCCAGAATTCTCACTTCAAAGGAGTCTGGGAAACATGATTTTTAGCTTTCCTGCTTCTAAAATCAGGAATAGTAGAAAAGAGGTTGAGGAAATCAATCCACAATATCCAGTATACAGGTTAGTTCTTTATATTTATATGCCTCTCCATTCCAACTAATGCCAGCATTCTTCTTGGCCATGTCTCTAGAGCAACACACTATTTTGAAACATAAAACCACCTGAATTTACGTCCTGCTACTGCCTACTTTGGAAAGAGAACTGTAGTCCTACATGTGTGCTTCCTGTTCTCCACACAGAGCAACCTTGCCCATACTTGAGTCGTCACCTTTGCCATCTCTCCATCTGAAAAGTCTTCACTTAGGTTTCCTCGTGGCTTATTCCTCATCATTTAAGCATGGGCTCGTATGTCGTCCCCACAAACATTTCTTCCCTGACAACACTGTATGAAATTTTAATTCTCTTTAATTACCGTTTTGTTCTCTTGAACATTTTTTTCTTCATAACATTTGTAATTACCACTTATTTTCATTTATAATAATCACCTCTCTCTCTCTTTCTTTCGTCTAAAATTTATTTATGCTACCATCCAGAAGAAGATATCTGGGTAAATGTATTTTTTTAATAACAACTACAGCAATGTAAATTTTTCTTTCTCCAAGCTTTTGTCATTTTTGGAGGTCTAAAGTGGTTTTGGTTACTTTTTTCTGAAATATAAAAAAAGTACATATAAGAAAATATTTTAAAAGTATTACTTGTATTTTTTTTTAAGATTGGCACCTGAGCTAACATCTGTTGCCAATCTTTTTTTTTCTTTCTCCCCAAAGCCCCCCAGTACATAGTTGTATATTTTAGTTGTGGATCCTTCTGGTTGTGACATGTGGGACGCTGCCTCAGCATGGCTTGATAAGTGGTGCCATGTTCACATCCAGGATCCGAACCAGGGAAACCCTGGGCCACCAAAGCAGAGCATGTGAACTTAACCACTCAGCTATGGGGCCAGCCTGGTATTATCTGTATTTTAAGAATTTAGCCATGAACTAAGTAATTTTTTAAAGATAAATTACTGTATTTTAAGGAAAAGTAAACTTCTAAGAATTTCTAATTACATTTAAGATCAACTCCTTGAAGAACACCCTTAAAGAGATTCACGGCGGTGATGAAAGTAGGCAGTGTAAAGTGAGAGCAGATGTTCTAGTGTGATAAATGGGAAGCATAGGTAGGTAATAGGGATTTGAACACTAATACAGAGTCACATTTTATGAGAAATTTCCCTATTAGTCTGTAGAAATAAGATAGTATTATTTTGTTTGGAATAATTTTTTTTATGCTCAATCTGTTTTTAAATGGTTATTTTATAATGACCATTGCAACGGGCATCCTAAAGATGATTTTCCTTATATATCCATTCAGTTACTTATTCATTTGTGCTTTCCACAAATATCTATTTAATATCTACTGTATACCAGGTAATACAGTTAAGATGGATGCCATTTTCACATTTCTAGAGCCCATTCTGTTGACCACTCAATGATGATTAAGAAAGTCAATATTCTTAGATTTTCCCCGCTTATATGCTATTTCTCATCAACTACCTGATAAGATTTCACAGAACCAAAAATGTTTTCTGTTCAAACCATCATTTTCCACTAAACAGGTTTACTTTATCAAGGTAGGTCATGGCTGGTGAAGCACAAATTTAACCAAACAGATAGAACCCCTTTGGATAAAGTTGCAAATTTCATATTCCAGACGCAAGATTCTCACTTGGAGATATAACTGAATCAAAAATTGCAAATTATTGGCATAAAGCAAGAGATGTTTATTTTTCTTTGCTATAAATTATCTGTAAAGTTAAATTTTAAAGGATTTATTAAAGAATAAAGATGGATGCATTATATTTATTATGTTAAACTAAACTTGATTATTTAGTACAGATCCTATTAATACATACTCTGATTTTAATATGAACACAAATTTTTAATTATAAAATTAACAAAAAATTAACTTATTGAAATTGCAAACTATTTCTAAATTATAAATTATTTCCTTTATTATTTCATCTAATAATATTTCAAGAATTAGCTTTCTCCAAGACTACTCACAGTGTACACTTTTTTTTTAAAGATTTTATTTTTTTCCTTTTTCTCCCCAAAGACCCCCAGTACATAGTTGTATATTCTTCGTTGTGGGTCCTTCTAGTTGTGGCATGTGGGACGCTGCCTCAGCGTGGTTTGGTGAGCAGTGCCATGTCCGCACCCAGGATTCGAACCAACGAAACACTGGGCTGCCTGCAGTGGAGGGTGCGAACTTAACCACTTGGCCAAGGGGCCAGCCCCCACAATGTACATTTTTAATTAGAATTATGGAGTCACATACTGTGCGATTTAAAAAAAAAAACTACATGACAGAACAGTTCCAGAGAAGCATATGACTCTTGACACATCCTAAATTAGTTGGAAATTATAGTGTTTTAAGATTCAATTCTGTTACATGACCCGATTCTCCCAAAGTTATAGCATTTCCAAGTAATATAGAATTTAATTTGAATGTTTTCTAAGAGAAAATGACTCCATTAGAAGTATTATATTAGTTCTATTGGAGTGTGTAATTCAAAAGCATCATAATATATTAAGATACATGTATTTTCACTATATTAGACTTAATACGGTATTTGTTTTTTCTGAAACATTTAAATCCACTCTGTCCTCAGAAAGTCTTCTAGTCCCCAGTGATATGCTTGGACATTTTAAAGAATGTCACAATAGAATACACACACATTATTTGTGTATATATAACACATAAAAGATGTTAAGCATATTAGTTCAATAATCCACTTTCTACAATATACATTAACTCAAATATGCATTAGCTCAAAACTAAAGTTATATAATTGTCATTAAAGATAATAATAAAAGGGCTATGACAATAAGATATAGAAAACAGTTTTAAACAAAGTTACTCATAATAGAACTCTCTAATGCATGGAATTTTAAAGCTAATCAATCTCATTCACATTTCATAACCTTTTAGAACATAGTTGATATAAAGTCACAAAGATAATGTAATCCAAGTATCAATTCTTTGTATAAATATCCTCTAAATATTCCTCAGCTAAATATACACACTCTCTTGACTAGGTCTAATGATGAAGCATTTGTTACTTAATAAGTCAAATCATTCCATTTTGAAATCTAAATACGCAAAATAGATAGAATAAATCTATCCATATAAATTATTTAGTGCCATTCTTGCTTCTTAGTTTTCCACTTGCAGAATGTGAGATTGAGAGTTCCTATGGCTACCTGGCTATTCTATGATGATTCAGAAGTGCAAGTTAAACCTTCCAACCTTGTGTCACTGAACTGTAATGCCGCTTTAGTCCTATAATCAGCAACTTGTTTTGTTTTTGTTTCTCATTTAATTCTAAAAACTCAAAAACAGACTACATTCAAGTCCAGTGTAGCTGTCCATGTCTACGTGCCTGCATATTTCTTACTCTTTTAAAAATATTTTTTAAAATTTTGAAATAATTCAGACTTACAGAAAAGTTACCAAAATAGTACCAAAATCCCAGATTTCAAAAATATGCTTAAATTTTACCATATTGTCCTTGTCTCTCTGGATGGATAGACAGACAGACAGACAGATAGATAGACAGACAGATGGTCAGATAGGTAGATCTATGTATGATTTTTTTCTCCACTGTGTGAACGTTGTAGACATGATACCTCTTTACCTCTAAATACTAAGGTGTCTATTTCCTAAAAGCAAGAACATTTTCTTCTATAACCACTGATACTCTCTATCTAATGATTTTATCTAATTTAAAGACATTCACATTTCATCAATTGTCCAAATAGTGAACTTTATAGCAGCAGAAAAAAACATCTGGTCCAGGATTTAATCCAGGATCACAGGCTTCATATAGTTTGCAATTTATTTCAAAAAATACATTTGAGATTTATGTTTATTTTAGAAGATATGCATGAGAAAGAAAATATCTCTATTCCTATGAGATTTATATGTATTTTTCCAGGTTTTATTTGTTTATAAGAATTGTAAGGAATTTTACATTCAACTTTTCCCACCAGAGTGCATTAACCGGGAAAATCAAATGTGCTAAGAACGACACCAGCCCCCCGCCACAGGACACGAAGAGTGAGAGAATTCTCCATGAAGAGTTTCAGTGATTAGTTTTTAGTGGTAATCTCAACAACCAGGTCAGAGGTTTGGGTGTCAAAGGGATACCGTTTGGTAATCCCAGGCGGTGACCAGCAGGGAAAGGCAGATAGCCCCATGGAAGAACGCCTTACGTCTAGGAGCGGCACTAAGACACTACGCAGCAGCTAGCGAGAAGATCAGTTGGCAGAGGCTTCAGATGAAACCGTCACTTTTCTAGCATACTAAGGAAACTAACTACTGAAGAGAGGAAAGTAGGTATTTAATTTGGGTATAAACATATCGTAAGCGTGTACACATTTGATTAAGTGATATTTCAAAATGTGACTCTTTTTAATTGCTAAATATTCTGTCAAAAGGATTATGCAATTAGTTTGTATTTTTATTGAAGTTTCTGCTATTATCAATAGGGATGTGATGGAGATATATATAAAATATTTAAAAATATATAAAACATAAGTATATATCTATTCTATGTAATATGTTTTATAATAATATAAATATACAATTTTATACAATATAATATATTTATAATATTTGATAACAGAATTACATAATATATATTTTACATAATATAAATAGAAAACATATATTTTGTATATATAAATTTCTAGAAGTGAAATTTTTGAGTCAATAAGAACAAAAATTGGTATTTTGCTAAGAATTTCCAAATTACTCTACCAGATGGTTATGTCATTGTGTTTGAGTATGAGTGGGTATGTGCACCTGTGTTTTCTCCCATCGGCATTCTGTGAAAATATTGTTCACTGATAATTTGGGAAAATTTGGTGATGTTTTACTAATATTATTAAAAGAGAAATAACATATCAGCTTCTTTAATTTTCAATCTTTGCTAAAAATACTAAATTTTTTCAATGTTTATTAGATATTTGTATTCATTTTATCACAAATTGACTAGTATGTCCTTGACCATGTCTGTCAAATCTTAATTCGTAATTCGACACAGCTTTTTATGTAGTACGACTAATAAGACTTGGTAGCATGTTACAAAGCTTTTTTTTTCCATTTCATTATTTAATTTTTAGTATTCTTTATCATACGTATACATGCTATGGACTGAATTTGTGTCCCCCACCCCCCAGAATTCGTATGTTGAAACTCTAACCCCCAGTGGGATATATTAGAAGGTGGGGCCTTTGAGAGGTAATTAAGTTCAGATGACGTCATGAGGGTAGAGCCCCCATGATGGGATTAGTATCCTTCTAATAAGAGAAAGAGACTGGAGCCACCTGCAGACCAGGAAGAGTGACTCACCAGGATCCTTATCAGCCTGCTCCTTGATCTTGGACTTCCAGCCTCCAGAATTGTGAGAAATAAACTTCTGTTGTTTAAGTCTCGCAGTCTACAGAATTTTGTTATAACAGCCCAAGCTGACTAAGACAATACATATATTAAATTCACTAATTAATATAATCAATTGTACTCGTATGCTTTACAAGCATGTCTCTCTGTGCAAGAATCATAATTGAATACCTTCAACAAAAGCTTGATTTAGATTTTGAAGGCAATGTTGTTCAAAGGCTATACAAGTAAATTCCAAATCAAAAGAAAACTCATGGGTGAGAAGTAAAGGAATTTTTGTCCTTCTAATCCCCTTTACCCAAGATCTGGCCTTTCACAGTCGGAGATAAACTGACATCTCTTATCAGATTGACCTGCCCTTGGTAAAGTCTAGGCTTTTCATAATCATTTTATATAAATAGTGATCACTTTTTAACAATTCTTTTTTTAGATATGCCTGGGGATTTTACCTGGTATCCGTCAGTCAAATTTGCTGCTGTTTCAAATTGGTTTCTATGAATCATAATCTATTTTTTGTCATAGATATGGTGACAATATAACTTATCATCTAAAGCAGAACACTTTTGAAAGTGAAAGAGGACACAGTTAAGAATTATACCAAAAAACAGGCGTAAACTTTAACTTTCCTATCAAAGTGGGGCATATTGTAATTTTAATCATTGATATTACAAATAGTTAAACAGTATATCTTTAAATGCATGTTTTTTCAACTATGAGTATTTATATTCCAGAAAATATTCTAAATGTTGGGAATATTATGTATAAGAATTAGTCTTTGCTTTCTTTGCTCACAGGAAACAAAGTCTAACAAAGACATAAAAAATAATTACCTGAAATCTAGGTTATGTCACGTGTTATGACAAGCCTGGACAAGTGAGGTCTCATAATGTCACCAAGGAGAAAGGAGGTCAACAAAGTTATTCCTAGGAGAAGACCATAGACTTTTTGCCTTTTGCTATGTATACTATTTTATTTTTACATTTATCTTTGTCTGAAATATGCTTTCTCCCTTTCCCCCCAAATTTGATTCAGTCTCTAAGACTAATGTGTCACCTCTCACACAAAAGCCCCCCAAGTCTGAGTGAAACTCTTCTTTGGTGCTTGCCTAGTTCACCCGTCCAAACCCACCTAAGCTTTCATTGACATTACTATGCTCTCTTAACCTGCGGCTTAGTATTTACCCTAGTTTAAAACTTATATTCTTGTTGAAGAACTAGACCTTTCAAGTTTTTTTTAATCTGAATATCTCCAGCACCACGCAAAGTGTCTTTATGTGTTCATTTGCAACTGTTAATGAGGGTGTACATAAGTTCAATACACTTGATTGTAGCCAGAAGGCAGAGAAGCTTTATCTGCCTGTGTTCACAAGGTTCTCATGTTTACAGTTACCTTATTGTATTTCTTTGGAAGCTATTTGAGAGTAAAGAACATAACTGATAATCTAGTACTTCTGATAGTAAAGGTTTTATGACAGCAAAGATTCATCAAAGCCACAGTCCTGATCATTTCAATTCTTCTGATACTATAGCCCCAAAAGTTAATCTGTCATTTGTGAAATAATTACTGATAGTATTTCAGGAAAAGGGCTTGAGGTTACCATAAAAAAATTAAAAGCATCTAATAGAACTTTGTGAAATCTATTCTTCTCTACTCAGGATTATATATTTTCGTAAGGTTTCTAAAAGAAGAATCTCAAGTTACACAGGTGGACAGAGCAGTTTATTTGATAGTCAGTGGATGAGATATTTAAGGGAAGATGACACCTTCCTTCACAAAGGCACCCAGAACACAACATACTCCTAGTTAGCCTCCCACCTTCCCAGCCACTTCTTCTCATCCCCGTTACTGGTCTTACTGCATCTCTCCGACTTCAGAATGTTGGAGTGTCTCCAATCTCAGTCCTTCACCCTCTGCTATGTCTCACACAGTCCTTTGGTCATCTCATCCAGTTTCATAGATTTAAACACTATCTGCATGCTGACCACTCCAAAATGTATATCTTTCGCCCTGTGCTTTCCTCTTAACTCAAGACTGATATTTTCACTTCAATGGCTAACGCATGTGTTACATTTAATGCTCCAAACTGAATTCTTAAAATTCCCCCAAAACTGCTCCTACATTTCCCACCGGATTTCAGGAACAGCAACTCTGCTCTTCCAGTTGCTCAGCCCAAAAAGTTTGCAGTTGTTCTCTAATTTCCTCTCTTATCGTCAAAGTTAAATCTGTTGGCACAGCTCAATCTTCTAAATGTATCCATATTTCAACCACTTCATTTTACCTTCCCTGCTATCACCCTGGTATAAGTCTGGGTTATTACAATAGCTTCCCAACTATCTCTCTGATTCCACCGTTGCTCCCATAGAGTTAATCATTCCAATCCCTTTGGCAAAACCCTCCAGTGGCTATTTTTCATACTCAAAGTAGAAGCACAATTGCTTGTGGTAGTCAACAAAAACTAATATGTCTGCACTTCCATAACCACTCTGACTTAATATGTGTTTCTATCACCTCCGCTAACTTACTTCTTGCCAGCTACACCTTCCTCAGTGATGCTCCAGGGACAAATAAGGGGGAACGGTCCTGCCTCAGAATATTTGCCTTGAATTAATGCTCTTTCTTCAGATGTACATACTCAGGTTCTCAGTCCTTCAGGTCTTCAGGAGGCTTTCTTTGAATCCTCTCTTTACTAAAACACTTAAAAATCTAACTACCACTATGCACTTTCTGTCTCTTTTTTGGCTTTCTTTTCTTCATCATTCATTATCTCACCATCTGACATATTACAAATTTTACCTTTAGTTTTTAATTTTCTCTCTTCTTCAATTGTGTTGATTTTTTTGCTGTATTCATATTCTAGGACCTAATATGGTCTCCAATAATATTTATTAAATGTTGAATGAGCCTTTCAGTTCTCCTCAAAAGAGACTGTGTGCATATTCTGAATCAATGTTTACTCTAAGGGCCATACCTGAAGCGAGTCCTGAATCTATTTCAAATCAAAAACCCTTCTTTCCTGATTTTTTTTGCAATGTGTATTATGAAAGTCAAAAAAAGAACATTGTTCCCTTTTACTTGACATTTCCTGCATTTGAAACAACATCTGAGTTTACACAAATCTAGTCTTAGTTTACCCAAAATAACATTATTGGTAGAGAATTGTTAAAAACAAGTATTTTTATCCATAATATTGTTACCAAGTTTTTTATGGACCACAAGGGCTGTCAAATATAGGATGTAACCCATGTCACAGAGGTACTATAATTAACTAATAAAATTAGTGCATTGACAAAAGACCCAGAATAGCCAACACAATATTGAAGGAGAAGAACAAAGTTGGAGGACTGACACTACCCAACTTCAAGACTTACTATAAAGCTACAGTAGTCAACACAGTGTGCTATTGGTAAAAGAGCAGACAGATCAATGGATCAAAATAAAAGTGCAAAAATAGACCCACATGAATATAGTCAACTGATCTTTGACAAAGGAGAAAAGCAATACAATGGAGCAAAAACTGTCTTTTCAACAAATGGTGATGGAACAATTGGACACCCACATTCAAAAAAATGAATCTAGGCACAGACCTTACATCATTCACAAAATTAACTGAAAACAGATCATAGACCTAAATGTAAAATGCATAACTATAAAACTCCTAGAAGATAATACAGGAGAAAAACTAGATGACCTTGGATATGGCGATGACTTTTTAGATACGACACCAATTTGCTGTGACACAATCCATGAAAGAAATAGCTGATAAGCTGGGCTTCCCTAAAATTAAAAACTTCTGCTCTACTAAAGACCTTGTCAAGAGAATGAAAAGAGAAGCCACAGACTGGGAGAAAATATTTGCAAAAGACACATCTGATAAAGGACTGTTATCCAAAACATAGGAAGAACTCTTAAAACTCAACAATAAGAAAACAAAAAACCCAATTAAAACATGGGTCAAAGATCTTAACAGATACCTCACCAAAGAAAATATACAGATGGTGAATAAGAATATAAAAAGATGCTCAGTATCATATGCCGTCAGGAAAATGAAAATTAAAACAATGATGGAGATATCACTACCTACCTATTAGAATGGCCAAAATCTAGAACAATGACAACAGCAGATGCTGATGAGGATGTAACAGAAACTCATTCATCCCTGGTGGGAATGCAACACAGTACAACTACTTTGGAAGAGTTTGGTGGTTTCTTACAAAACTAAACATACTTTTACCATACAATCCAGCAGTCCCGCTCCTTAGCATCTACTCAAAGGAAATGAAAACTTATGTTTACACAAAAACCTGCACGTGGATGTTTATAGCAGCTTTATGCATAACTGCCAAAACTTGGAAGCAACCAATATGTCTTTCAGTAGGGAAATGGATAAAAAACTGTGGTATATTCAAATAGTGGAATATTATTCAGAACTAAAAAGAAATGAGCTAACAAGCCAGACAGAGAATGCATATTAGTAAGTGAATCTGAAAAGTCTTTATAATGTATGATTCCAAATATATGACATTCTGGGAAAGCCAAGACTATGGAGACAGTAAAAAGACCAGTGGTTGCCAGGAGTTCCGGGGAAGGAGGGATGAATAGACAGAGTGCAGAGGATTTTTAGGGCAGTGAAACTACTCTGCATGATGCTACAGATAGTGACATAGGCAACCACTTCTCAACCCAACAGTAAAAAATAAAATGAGAAAGTCTTCAAGAGGTGAAAATTAATTAAAACTCAGTGTTGCAGCTAGGGTAAAATTAATAGGATGGCTGGCACACACACTATGAACAGCTCTGAATGGATTAGATAATAACAGTTAAATAAATCTATTTCCTATTATTAGAAACTAAAAATCTGTTTAAACTTACAGTACTGTTTTCAGTTTTCTTTCTCCCAGACTTTACCAGAAATATGTTATATTTTAGTTCTATCAATTAACTATATGTTTCCATAATATACAAACAGGGTGATTTTTCCCAGAGATGCCTCTTGACTGCTCTTGACATGTTGACTTTGATCTGGAGCACTCCCAGAGCCACTGGCTCTTTGAAGTATCCTCAACTGGTAAACCTATTAGCCTCTCCTTTCTCTAGTTTGCTTCTCCATCATTTTGATCCTGTCCTCTTTTATTCACTGCTAAAATTCTTACATTAAAAAAAAGGTATTTATCATATACAGGTACTGTTATTAAGTCATTCTTTAAAAATATCTGAGAAAGAGTGAAGCTTATTAGAAACTATGAGCCGTGGGTGATTATGATATGTTGATGTAGGCTCATCAATTGTAGCAAACGTACCACTCTGGTGGGGATGTTGATAATGGGGGATGCTATGCATATGTCAGGGTAGGGAGTATACGGGAAATCTCTGTACCCTACTCTCAATTTTTCAGTGAATCTAAAACTGTTATAAAAAATAGTCTTAAAAAAACAAACTAAAATAATACACTGGACCCAGATTTAAGGAATTCTGAATTGAGTTTGCTAACTTTATGAGGCCAAATCTATCCTAAACTAATATGTAAATTATAATTACTTTTTGCACAGGGAAAGGAACCACTCAACTTGATTCAAGTGAAAATGCAAATGACTATGAGAGAAACACTCTACCAAATTCTAATTACCACCATGGATGGTGAAATTGTGATTATCTCCCATGGAGGGCCAAGGAATTAGTTAAAGTGATTTATTTACAATATATATTATCTCTCAGTATGTGTAGCCTTGTTTCTACATGATACCTTACTGCAATTAGCACTTCTAATTCTTTAAGCTGAAACTGAAGTCTAACCTAATCTTTTCTAAGGCACTAATTTGTTTTTTGTTTGATTTATGAATGTTTAACTGTCATGTGTTTGTTTTAATAATTGTTTAAAAACTTCATATCTACTAGTATCTGATGAGCACAAATGATCACCCAAGTGAAGCATTCCTACTGCATTTGCCCTGATGAATTTCAGAAGGTCCCCAGACAATAAGCTAAGAAGCACAAATACTTTCACTGCCCAATTCTTCAAAAGTTGGCTGTGGCCTTTAGACATCCAATAGCTGAATACTTGGCAGCCTTTAATGTGTTTCTGTTTTCTTAGAAAATCATTACCATTAACCTCTATATCTCTATTTCTTAGCCATATCCAAACAGTGAAAATGTCTTTCCTAAGTCTTAAATCAGACTTTAGTCTTCTGACTTATGCTGGTGGAAATGTAGGATGTTTATCACATTTTTTTTTCGCACTCCTATTTAATCTCATGCTACTTATCAATCCACAAACCTAAGAGTCCCCTGTTGAAAAGTCCAACTTCTGGGCTCCATAAGGCTTTTAAACATTGTTTATATCTCAGAGAATTGATAAGCTCTCCACTAAAATCCTCTCTATGTCATAGCAGCAAGCTCTCTGTATGCGTACTATATGCCAGCCCCTGCACCAGGTCTGGGCATATACAGGTGAATTAGGCATGGCTTAACCTCTAGGAGCATAAAGATAATACCTTTGTTTATAATGCTCTTTCACACATATTTTTATTTAATCCTCATCATGTCTTTTGATATTTTACTAATAATTACATTATGATCTAAAGAATTATAGTCTATAGTGAATTAAAGTTCTGAGGTAAAAGATTTTTTGATGACATATAATTATATGTACAGTATGATAATGTTTAAAAATCATATTATATGCACATATAATCTAGAAGAGATTATCACAAATTCATCATTCTTGCTGGTAATCAGAATTTGGTAGAATGTTTCTTTCATAGTCATTTGCATGCATAAAAGAAGTTGTTATATCATGGTATGTAGTTTCTAAAACAAATGATGGCTATCTATTGTCTCATTTGTGTTTTCATTTATTTTTGATTTTTTTAATAATAGACATCTATTTCATTCATGGTCAAGATTTTAAATGTGTCTTGTTCTCACACTCCTAGGCAGACACGTTATTCAGAAGAGCCAAATGAGGTCACATTGACCTGTCTACTGGTGACTCTGTTGCCAACAAAAGTAATGGACAGATTCCCTGACCTCCTATAATTCAAGACAAATATTCTCCAATAAATTAATAAGCAACTGCCAAGCAAAATCTTCCCAAGTTCCTTTCTCCACACAAAAAAATTACTTTTGTGTGTTTTACATACATTCTAGCACAAAGAACATTTCAATTACAATTTTCTTTATAAAATAATCCAAATAAATAAAACATAATTTAATCATGTTTCCATAAATAGTTCCCATAATGAGCAATCTGTTAGTCTATCATTTTATCAAACATTGCCTATAACCAATATAGCCATCTTTATTTTTTGCCGTTGATAACATTTAAATAAAACGAAGTACCTGAAAGTTAAAATCCTTTTATTAGCAATTTTGCTTGGTTATTTAAGTAAAGATTGCGCCAGTGCAAATGTCAGATTGTACTAGTTTCATAGATAATTATTTTGGGGTTAAGAGAAAGCAAATTTATAGACTACAGAAAAAAACAAAATAATTATATTAAACTAAATGTAATTGAAAGTGAGTTAATTTGAACTTGGGTTGCCACTAACAATGAAGAAAATTGACTGCAAGAGAAACATTTTTTTGTGCTATATGTGAAAGCACACAGAATTTATGTGTATGTAATCTTCCTTCCTTTTGATACATGTGTGAATGTGTGAGCATTAAAGCATATGTGTTCATGTCTGCATATGAATCTTCCTTTTTTTTTCTTTTTCTTTCTCTTTTTACAAGGAAAGCTTCTTGATTCCCTACAACCGAAGCTGTGTCACCATGAAATGAAGGATTAGGCAACTGGTGGTGAGATTTTGATAAGAGTGGTGAAATTCTATGATCTTAAAGAGGGAGGTGATTTTTAAGGCTCAGCCAAGATAAACAATGGTCTCCAGGAGCTGGGGTTTCAATGTAAGAAAGACTCCACAGGCCTGCTGTTGCTAAATGCCAAGCAAATCTAGAGGCAGGCTGAATACACTCCACAGGTTTTTGAAAGTACCTTGATTCATAACAAAACAGTGCTTAAAATCGTGAAACCTCCTTTTCTTTTCTTTTGTAAAAATTGCATGGAGCCTGCTGAGGTATTACTATTGTTCAAAAAACAGTTTCATAAAGAAATGTGTTAAAATCAAACAGGTAGATCGACTAGTGTTACCACTTAAAATAAGAAAATATATTACCACAAAAATACCCTTAGGCCTTTTCCCGACTACTTATGATGGGTTTCTAAAATTAAAGCACGGCTCAAGGTAACATGAACAGAGCCACCCTCAAAAGGCTTTGCCTTTCTTAAGACCTCTTCTCTCCACGACAAAATTATCTTCTCCCTCCTGCCTCTAGAAAACCATCTCCTGCTAGCCTGTCTCAACAGATGTTAGCTTTCCCATCCCTGTTGACTCTAAAAGACCGCCTAGTACCGAAGTGTATTTAAGGCCAACTCTGATAACAGACATCAGATTTTACACCTTCAAAATTCACTTTGTCTGTCAATAATACCAGGCTGACATCTAAGAGGTTTCTTTATTGGAAGTGAGAAATATCAAATGTCTAATATGAAATTGCCCCCTAGTGGAGTAAAAAGCTCTCATGATAACCACCTTTAAGAATACGGGTCAAATCAAGTGTGGTAAATTTATTTCAGTTCTCCCACTTTCCATGAGGTGTAGGTCTGTATAGAGGTGTAGGTCTGAATAAATGTTAGTAATCAATTCTTGCCCTTTCTAAAAGAGTAGCAATCAAATTCTACTTCTCAATCATGAGACTCTGCCAGGATGTGAACCAGCTACTTAACCTGCAGCCCTCTTACATTCCTTTATCCCTCACTACTCTTTGGTTAAAGTCATGTTCAATCTGACACGTGGAACACACTATAAAGGCATAATAGCATCCTATTAAAAGATACAATATGCCCAAATTAGAGATTCTATCCATCTTTATTAACATGTAATCAATAACACTTCTTTTGCAAAATTAAGTCAATATAACATATTTTGCCCTGAATCAGATGAGTGATATAACTTTTTAATATGAAAGAAATATAGTCTTTTCCCAAAATGTCTCAAGAAATTTCATTTTCCAAAGAAAATTCTAGTATAAGTAACAAACCTGTAAGAAACACTATAAAGGCAATCTGGTTTTTTTGATGAACTAATTACTAAAGTCTTAAAAATCGTTTTTCAAATAACTTAAAAGAAAGCGTGTATAAATAATTTCTGCTCCTTTCAGTTCAGAAATATAACTCATGGATATCTTTATTAACTAGCAAAGAAAGGAAGACCAACAAGATAATAGGGCATCTCAATTCTAGAAATTATTAGACATTATTGAAAGAAACTTATAAGTGACAATTAATAAAATTGATGGCCCATTAGCATTCTTACCATGTGCCATTTTGTTTTCTTTCTCTCAGCCTTTTGTTTTTCCTTCTCTTCCTTCTGCTCTTTCTTTTCTTTTAACAATCTTTCTTCTCTCCCTTTTCCTGCTAAAATGGCTAGTAATAGCCTTGGGAATTTTTTTTACAATACTCATAATTCAGACATTTAATATTTCACATTAAACTCAAATTCTAAACAGCAACAATATTGGATTCGCGTCAGCATGTGATCATGAATATGCTTTCATTATTTCTTCCGTGTTCTTCAATCATAATACCGATGAAATATTTGCAGTAACACATTTGTAGTTATTTTTCAACATTAACACATTATAAAAATAGAGGAGAAGGGAGTAAGATTTTAGATTTAAAGCAGACCATAGGTTTCTGCTAGTTTTGGTACCACAGGTAATACAATTGCTTTCCCTACTGACCTGAACCATAAACAGACAGAGCCAGACCCAGATAGGGTAATAAAGCATAACGTGTATAGAGACGGAGCTTTTCAATGGAGCCAGAATACAAATGAGGAGACTATTTTTAAATGTTTGGGAAGTGAATAGGGACCTATAAGAGAGCCATGTGAAGGGATTTCTGCTTAGATTTTTAATCACCTCTCTAGACTGAACACGGTTCAAAGCAAGAGAAGAGAGTCCTAACAAACATGAAGGAATAGAGCTGAAAGCTGGACTCATTAATTTTACCTGCTTATAGTCACAAGCACAAAAGCATTAGGAACAGGGACAAAAATGCACATTCTCTAGCAAAAGTGATTAAAAGAGCTGGTGATAGGCTTAAAACACGGGAAGAAAAAAGTTAAATGCACATTTTTGCATCACTGAATCTGAAAGTGCCAGGAATGTCTATTTATTCATATCTAGTTCCAAATGTTTTCTTTATGTTTATCCATTTCTTCTAGTGTGTTTGAGACAAAATCGATTTTAAAATTCATTTTATAGGCCAGAAATCAGAAGATGAATTTTGTACATAACTGCTTCATTGGGTACCCAAGATAGCATTGCTCTTTGTTGAGAAATCTCTGAAATTTACTCACCTTATCTACAGGAGGGCCTAGCTAGTCTTCAGGATTGTGTGCAGCAAATGAGTCTTTAGTAGTGAGACAGATTAGATATGAACAAGGGGTTTTACAATGTCCATTCCAGCGCAGGAGTATTTATTAACCCAATGATATGTCTTACAATAAAGCTCAATTTAAAAAAATGGAATTATGGTAATTAAATCCTAGAAATTGGTTATGAAAAAATGAGCTTCCATTTGCACAACTCAGGTAGTATGGACATATTTAGCAAAAGGAAGACATACTATCCAAAGTCTGCCATACTGTAGATTATGGAACAATCAAAAATAGGATTAATGTGTAAACTATATGGAATGTAAAGCACAATTTTAAAAGATATGGATAACCATAGCTAATAGCCATAGATCAACCAGAAATGGAAAAATAAGACATTCAGTAAAAATCATTTACTTGAATTATAATGATTACAATTAATTGAATTATAACAATTTGCTTAGAAACAGATTCCTATTGATAAATAAATGCATATATCAATCCAGTTAGAGAGATTTTGCATTATGCAAGATTTTTCCGCATAGGGACCACACCGGCTTAGAAAAGCAGTGTACTGCTTACCATCATTGATGCTCTCAACACCAAACCTTTACCAAAACAGAAAAAAAATCTACAAAGATCAGATAAAATAGAATATTGAATAGAGTATTCAGTAGGTTGAACTTAGGTATCAGCATTTCTCTATTTCTTTAATACTTTGGTCTACTGGTTGATTTGGTTTTTTGTTCCTCTATTTTTTTATATTTGTACCAGCCTTGCAGTTTGTTAACATGTGCTAATGTAATGGTAAATGTAGCAAAAGTAAGAATGCATTGTAATATAAAATAATATATTTAGAAAATTTAGATATTCTTTTGAGGCAAATGAGAGGCAGAGTGGCTAGGAAGAGCAGCTCTAAGCCAGACTGCCTGGGTTTCATTCAGCTCAGTCACTTACTAGCTGTGTGACATTAAAAAGTATATTTAACCACGCTGTGCTCAGTTTCCTCCTTTGTGAAAACGGGATGTAATTCTATACTTCCTCCTTTGCATAGCTGTTGGGAGAATTAAATGAATTAGGGAGCTAGAGCAGTGAAAGCAGCACTCAGCACAAGGTAAATACTCAGTAAGTCTTAGGTCTTTTTATGTAATTATATTATTCATCATTTTCCTATCTCTGACGATTTTTATAAAATGCTTCTAGAATAGTGATAAGCATAGAAATTTTAAAGAAAAATTATTGGAAAACTGTAATAACGTTCTTCTGGAACCTAAATTAGAAGACGTTGAAATTGACAGGCAGACACATTCAATGATCAAATAGTATATTTCAATTCCAAATTAGCATGTCTGAAATTCTTGTTTGCTAAAAATGTTGAGGAAACTGACGCTTTTACTTCCTTTTGAGAGATTCGCAGTTCTTATTGCACCCATCAGATTGTACTTTCTTGTCAGCAAGAAATAAACTTAATCCTTTTTCTCATGACTTTATATGAACCTGCCAATTGATCTTAGTGAACCTCATTAGAGTGCTTCACTTGAGTAAGACAATCTTCTAGAAAAATATTATAATGCTGAATAAGCAACAAGGATTATAACCAATATTCCACAAAAGTCAATATATTTTCAAGAAATGTCTAGAGATTACAGGGAAAAGAAGCACAGCTGTGATGACTGTACTGAAAGTAGAAATGTCTATATAACATCAAAACATCCAAAGTGAAAGTGAATACTTCAGTCAGAATTCCAGATGCTTGCTCTACATGACAATCAGCTCCTATATGTCCAAATAGCATCCTGTGTTCTCCTCATGGCAACAGGTACCAAACTGGATTATAATCATTGAGTAGAAGCCCATTGTCAGCCCCAAGAAGCTGAGACTATGTATTGTGTCCACCCTCATATTTGTAGGGTCGGCTTTATTGCCAGAATAGACACTTAACAAATATTCTGATGTAGTGAATAAATGACATCAATTATAAAAATATCTGACTGCCTGTGCTAATTAGAAATAGATATAAGATATCTGATCACCTCTAGAAATTTGACACTAAATCAATACAACTTTTAATTTCTTCATCTTTATCTTATTCTACTCAATATTGTTTTTTCAGAGGTCTGGTGCATGAAAAGTCAAGCAATAAGATTGCAAACATTCAGAAAGTTCAATAATTACTGATCTAACATTTATATCGATTTTAATAAAATAGTACAAATTTTGGCTGAGATTGAAGACACAAATGCATTCTTATAATTTCAATGTGTGTATGTGTTTGTGTCTGTGGGTATGAACATTGGCACAAAGTATTTTCATCCCAAGGAGGCAGAAGGCTAACATAGTTGATTTTATGTTGTTTTGCTATTTGATGCCAGAACATAGTAATTGCAGAAATATTTGCACAAAATGCATGCTATTCTGCACATATGATGTTTGGCTCAAATTTAAACTTTGGTTGTGAACTTCAGAAACCATAACTAAAATCTGAACAACCACAACAACTTTAAAATGAGAGATTCTCCCAAGAAAACTAGTCTAAATATGCCTATCATTCTGTAATGTGATGTTTCTAATTTTTCACACAGTCTTATTAAAAATTGTGTGAATACATAATATAATTTAGAAGGGCTTTCTTTTCATATGTTTGGCATCTGCAGAGAAGTGAATATTTGTTCTGGAGATCAGTGAGCACTAGAGATAAAATTAAAGCTAATGCGTAGATCTCTTTTTCATCTGAGAAATCCCTTCTAAGCCTCATTGACTGAAGGCCCAGAGTAGATGTCAGGATGCAGGGAACAAAAGAGGAAAACAAAAATGAAAAGTTTGAAAAAATAGTCCTATAATTCAATCTCCCACTTTCTATAATTTTATTTTATGTATTAAAGTGCTATTCATGATAAATATGTATCTTTTAGTTTTCTGTAAAAGCTAATTTGGAAAAATACAAATTTATTTGTTGTTTAAGCAGCTGTTTCACCATAAAAACAGAAATGAGAAGAATTACCAGTTGAGGTACCACAAAACACTGTCAATATTAGCATAGCTTATTAAAGGAATATCTCAGTCTCATTTCCATTTGAAATGAACTTAGGCAGTTACAGGAATGTTTATGAAATACTCCGTTGAGTTTGGTTTTTATCACAATTTATATGGTAGTCACAAAGGACGTAAGTTCAGTGAAATATATTTTTATTCTTATTTAGTAAATTTCCTACTTACACAGTAGGAGAATTCCAAGTTTTGTATTTTAACATTTCTGTGAAGATAAAAAGTTGGCTATTTGTACATAGGATTTTTAAAAACATGTTGAGCAAATCACTTCTGTTTGGATGTACTTCTATAGCATATAGAATTCTTATTTACATTTTTTAAAGGCTTTTTCCCTCAATGTTATTAAAAATGAATTCAAAAATCATGAAATTGAGTTCTTTTTCCCTCCAAACAGTATAGAATCCAGGGCTTTTTTACTGCTATGTTCTAGTCGATTGATTGATTGATTGATTGATTTTTTGAGGAAGATCAGCCCTGAGCTAACATCTGCTGCCAATCCTCCTCTTTTAGCTGAGGAAGGCTGGCCCTGAGCTAACATCCATGTCCATCTTCCTCTACTTTATATCTGGGACGCCCACCACAGCATGGCTTGACAAGCGGTGAGTAGGTCTGCACTCGAGATCTGAACCAGTGAACCCCAGGCAGCTGAAGCGGAACGTGTGAACTTAACCATTGCGCCACCAGGCTGGCCCCTCTAGTAACTTTAAATGCTGAAAATAAAGACGTATTTTAAAGTAGAAGTCCAAGACACTATCTGGCATCATAGTCTACGTCTTGCAAAAGACTGTGATAGATGTTATATATGAGGCTTGCTCTTACCAATATTTTTTCCAGTGATGAATTTGTGAGTATATAATATAGAACACTGAAATTTCAGAAGTTTACATCTAGAGATTTTTGTCTTTATTATTAGAATATAGGATATAATCTATATATATGTGTAAATATATACACATACGTGTGTGTATACATATATGAAAAGTTGAAATATATGTCATACACCTTACAAGGTAAAGAGGTACACCTGTTGCAGGCTGTTTAATGTGGTGTAACCATGTGACAAGCTGGGCTGCCTTCCTTCCAGAGATTAGTTGGAAGTACGCAAGCCTGCCTCCCAAATATCTCCTTAGAGGTTGACTAATCTTCTATTATCTCAGGTTAATTTTTTAATATTGGATATAAAAAGTAGAGTGATTTTAAATTAACTTGGATATATTTAAACAATATTGGATATATTGAACATGCATATATTTAAATGGGAGGAAAGAATTGTGAAACCAGCAAAACAAGGGAGCCCTCGCTTGTGTTACAAGGAAGGCAACGTCAGGCTGTCTTGATTAGGTGTCCATAGGAGATACAAAGTTTTTTAAAAAAGAGAGAGAGAAAACTAAAAATGATAAAACTAGAGGGAAGCAAGCACAAACTCAGCGATTACGTAGTGGTGATCAAGGAGACAGTGCTAATTCAGACAATGTCCGCAACATGCTAGACATACCACTCTCATCTATCTCAATATTTAAATCAATAGTAAAATACAGATATGTTGACTTAGTTGAATCATTCATATCATGGCATGGTATTTTGTTAGTACAAATTTTACCTTTAGGAATATTCGTGTACCTGTTGCAAGGAATAAACATGAGGTGTGGGATCTCACCAAAGTCCAATTTTATTTTTATCTCTATTGTCCATTTGTAACGCATTTGGTGAGGAAAGCTTTTCCCCTGCCACTAGATGAAAGTTCTCCAAGCTCCATGATTACTTTATGTGCACTCTTAAACGACAGACGGTTCCATGGCCACTTTAAGATAGATGGTAAAAAGTAATCAGCATTTAAAAGCGTCCAGTCCAAGATGTTAACCAATCTTTATTCAATAAAAGGACCCTCCCTTTGCCCCAGAGATGGTCAACAGTTTGCTGGCAACCTACTTTGGGCAAGAGACTGTGCTTCTTTATCTTTCATCCTCCATTTTGTATTCACCACCTATCTGAGCTGCCTTTCTGATCCACAGTAAGGAAAAGACAGGGAGCTGCTAAAGATAGGGCACAGAAGTTCTCACATGGCTGGTAAAGGGTGCTCTCCTAAGCAGGCAATGGCTCTCCTTCATCCCATCATCCTCATGTTTTCCTGAATGTGGTGATCCACTCTACACTAGACTTTCCCTGTTGAAGCCTCCTCACCCATTAGGAGATCTTGTGGCCAGGATTAAATATGGCACCAGACCATTTCTCTCCTCAGAGAAGTCCACATATAGTCAGTGGGAAACACTACTACACCCCTTGTCCAGGCTTTGGTGGAAGGACAGTTATTTCCCAGCCCTCTGTTCACTCTCCTTATCATCCTCCATGGTGAGTCAGACAAAGTCGATGGTGCCCTCCAATGTAGAGAACATCTCAAGCTCTCTAAGTGATCTTGTTGAAGCCCATTTTATTTATACTTGACATAAAGAAAGCAGCACCCTCCACTCTTCTCTCTTTGATGAGAATAGGGCCTTACACAGGGAAATAGCTCACCTGAGAAAACCTGCTCACAAATGCCCCCATTTATTCTTTCTATCAATTTACTATGCCCATCCAAATGAGGTTTAGTTTTGTTTACTTGTATTTTCAAGTCACTGAGCTTTTCCTCAGTAAATTCTTTTGAAAGTTTAAGTCTTATCTTCCTCACAACTAACTTTGCTATATGATATTTATTGAAATTGGATGCTTCTCAGTCTAAACTTCAAAATTAACACCTTTTCCAATAGTAAGGTGCTAGTATCTCTGTGGAGAAATTGCCTTTGCAACGTGTAACTAATATCACCTTCATAAAAGTGATGAATTAAGCATAGCTGGGTCTCTATTAAATGAGCCAGTGCCCAGGTGGAGTCCAAGAGAAAAGACATGGACTTCGGAGATGTTTACAGGAAGTGGATAGAAATTTTAAGAGTCAGATGAGGCATTCCGATTACCGAGTGCTAAGGATCAACCAATTGTGATTGTGTCAAATGCAGCAGGTGGGGAAAAAGAACTGGAAGTAAGAAAAAGAGTAAAGATCCAGAAACCAGCAAGAAATGAAGATCAGGGCCAAAAGCAGATCTTAATTAAGTGAGATTGAAATACTTTTCAACCCAAAGGGCCAGACTGCTTACAGTCTTTTTCAGTTGACAACTGGAAGTATGACATGGAGCTGAGACCAAATTAAAGACAACAATTCAAGGTAGATAGACTTTCTGTTATATCTTTGTTTTTGCTGACGCTGATGATTTTCTTGAATTGGATTAGCAGCAAAATAAAGAAGGAAGTGATTAATATATTGATGACAAGGATCATTTGCAGCTTCACAAAATCAAGAAAACTAACCATGTTAAACTACATTAAATTATCTGTTACCAAATAATTGTAATGTAGGATAGGAAAACAGAAGAGAATTCAAAGTCAAATTGTGCCCAAGTCCCAACTTGAAATTGGAGAGATGGTATTTGTCAACTTGGGCAAATCATGTAACCCCTCCATGATTTATTTGCCCTCTTTGTCAAATGAATGAGATGGACCAGATATGCCCTAATCCTGGTCCCAGAATCCTATTTCTCTCATGAATTCTAAGCTTATGTAGGTGTCCAGGGCAGTAAGAATTGGACAGATGTTTTTCATTTCAAATAACTTTGACTTTTCATTTATTTATATTTATATACTCCTTGACGTGCATCTAACACTCAGAATCTAAGAATTTGGGAGGGGGAATAGACTTCATTTTTCATCTCCAATCAGCAGTCAGTGAGATACATATCTCTTTGTCTAATTCAGTATTCTTCATATAAAGCCCATAGTTTCATTTTCCTGTTCCTTTTTTCAAGTTCTGTCTTCCTCCTAAAACGCCTTCTTCCAATATCAACAAGTACCAGCCTACAACGTCCTTCAAAAATAGGTCAAGAATGTTAACATAGCAAGGTTTGTTAGCCTATATTATTGTGAATAACTTATAGAAACGATGCATTACTTAAAATCTTCTAAACTGTTTCTAACCTCCGTTCTAATGACAAATAAAAATGGCAAGTAATAGGATATATTGGAGTATATGAGGAAGCCATTTGGTGTAAACCTAATTCGGCCTGACCTTGTCTTTCCAAAAGGGCCTGACCATGGCCATTGAGCATGCATTGTATATCTGCTTTAGATATTCCCTATGGCAAGAACAAAGGCCCTTGAGATAAAGGTGCAACTTCCCTCCCCCTCCCAACGTTGGCATTTCCTTAAGGATTAAGCATCTTTCCTTAGGCTAGGAACTGATTGCTGCACTCACCTGTGACCACCCAGCTCCAGACAATAGACTTGCCTCCTGCTACGCCCTTGGAGATAGCAGACCACTACTTGCTGTGTCCATCAAGCGCTGTGCCGACAGGGCAATCTTGTGACTATTGTTGGAGGGGGACATTTCAATCATATGTGAAACATCCTGTTTGGGGGTATATAACCACTCTGTGCACCCCACTTCTTTGGTGCCCTTTCTTCCTTCAGGAAGAAAGTCCCCAGGCCATGGTCCTCAGATTTTAGCTCAGAATAAACTCTCCCAAATATTCATTTATAGATTGGTTATGGATTATTTTCGTCGACACTAATTAGTCTGCATTAACGAAGAATCAGTGGGTTTCCTAGCACAGCCAGAGGGCGACTGAATGCACCCTAAGAAAACACTGAAATGCTGCAGTAATATCAAAGCTTTCATTGCACCTGTGCTGCAATTACAGTTCCTTTAGATTTAATCTAATGTAATCATAATAATTAGCTATTATTGATTAAATCTGTTATTTGCAACTTAAGATAGGTATTAATGCAATGACCAATTTTACCACACACCTGAGCACACTGGTTTAGGTGTAACATCTTTAGAAAATAAAGACAAAAAATAAACATAATTTACCTTCAGGGTTTATATTTGAGCTTAATTTTTAAATTATTTTCTCCATTAAACCAAGTGAATTAAGAGTTTATTAGCGAGATCTCAACAAGATGGCAGTGTGAGCAAATGTTGAACTCGCCTCCTCCCACGAACACAACGAGGTTACAACAATTTTTGGAAGAATTACCCTGGATTGAAAACTGAAAACTGGATAAAAAGAACCCCCACGACAAGGGACAGTCCTGACGAAGGCAGAAGAGGCAGTAATTCAGGCTGGAGAGGAAAAAAACCCACCTTTGGGAGCAGTGGAGCTTCTCAGCTGGCCAGGCGGGAGCCACCCTAAGGTAAGAGCCCTCCCTGGAGGAGTGAGGTCCAGAGCAGGGGCGATACTGCTATAAGCATCCTTCAGATTCAGCCCAACTGAGACGGGGGTCTTACTGTCTGGCTTTGGTGGCTATTAACTGCAGGGAGGACACCCCCAGAAAAGCTATTGGCCAAAAGCCGAAAAGACCCAGGTCTTAAAGGGCCCACACACAAATTCACTCATTGCAGCAAACTAAAATCACCAGAGAGAAGGCTGACTGTCCTTTGGTGAAACAAGACTCACCTGGTGGGCTCTGGGGGCATCTTGGTGAGAGGAGGGTCCTCTCCGGAGACTGAGACATTGGTGGGGGCCATTGTTCTGAGCTGGTCCAGGTGTGCGGATATGGACACTGGTAGGGGCCATTGAGGTGCATCCGTTAGGCTGTTAACCCAGGGGTCTGCCACACCCACTATAGCACACATTTAATCCCATTCAGCCAGGGCAGACAACCACCTTAGGGAGTGGCCCCACCTAACAGCAAGCCCTCAGGCTACTCTTCAGCCTGCATTGACTGGGTGCCTTGATCCTCTACAGGCAGGCAAGGGTGTCTGCCTCTGTGGGGCAGGGCCTGTGTGAGGACCAGATGAACTGTGGGGGACATTGGGGGAGTGGTGGGGGCCTGTGCAGTGTGGCATTGGAGTATAATCCAGGGGGTTGAGAAGTGTGCATGGACAAGGACTGTGTTGACAGTGTATGTGGTCCTGTGGGGGGGGGGTGAGGCTTATCAGTGGCAGAAGACTTGTGCTTCACAAATAGCCATAAAAAGGATCAGCCCCACCTTCCATAGCCTGAAACAATTGAGTGCCCCCATGCCAAGGGCTAGCCCCACTCAGCTGCTCTCCTAAGAGAACTGACAACAGCCTTGTTGGCCTCAGGCCTATCACAACTGTACGCCCCTGAGCCTAGCAACCAGCTACACTGGGTACCAACCCAATTAAGAGGACAATTGCAATAAGAGTGTGCTGATAGACTTTGTAGCGAACAGTGCTGAGGCTCCCCAAACCGGATTTACAAACAGCTGGCCAGGGAAGGAAAGATCAGACTCCCTGGGTACCTGCAGTGGGAGCAACCCTGCCACAGAAGAAGGACACAAGTAGCCCACAAAGAGTCACTCCTGGTTCTTATGGACTGGTGATGAGATGGAAGCACACTGCTGGGCCTCATAAGACATCTCATACATAAGTCCACTTCTCCAAGATCAGGAGACATAGCCGACTCACCTAATACAAAGAAAATAGCACAGAGAAAGAGGCATAATGAGGAGGCAAAGGAATACTTTCCAAGCAAGGGAACAGTACAAAACCCCAGAAAAAGAACTAAGTGAAACAGAAACTAGCGACCTACTCAACAAAGAATTCAAACAAAATATCATGAGGATGCTCACAGATATGCAGAGAAGAATGGATGAACACAGCGAGCACATCAGCAAAGAACTGGAAGATATAAAAAAAAAACAATCAGAAATGAAGAATACAATACTCAAAATGAGAAATTCACTAGAGAGACTCACTAGCAGAGTAGAGGAAGCAGAAGAATGGATCAGCGAGCTAGACGAAAGACCAGAGGAAATCACCCAAGCAGAACAGAAAAGAGAAAAAAGAATTAGACAGAATGAGAACAGTGTAAGGGAACTCTGGGACAACATCAAGCGTGCTAACATTCGGATTATAGGGGTCCCAGAAGGAGAGGAGAGAGACAAAGGGGCAGAAAATTTGTCGAAATAATAGAGGAAAATTTTCCTAACCTGAGGAAAGAAACAGACATCCAAGTTCAGGAAACACAGAGAGCTCCAAACAACAGAAGCCCAAAGAGGCCCACACCGAGACATATTATAATCAAAATGTCCAAAATTAAAGACAAAGAGAGAATCCTAAAAGCAGCAAGAGAAAGGCCACAAGTGACATATAAAGGGAAGCCCATCAGGCTATCAGCGGACTTCTCAGTTGAGACCTTACAGGCAATAAGAGAATGGCACAACATATTTAAACTGCTAAAAGGAAAAAACCTACAGCCAAGAATACTCTATCCATCAAGGTTGTCATTCAGAATGGAAGGAGAGATAAAGAGCTTCCCAGACAAGCAAAAATTAAAGGAGTTTATCACCAACAAACCAGTTCTGCAAGAAATGCTGAAGGGACTTATTTAACTGGGAAAGCAATGACCACAAATAGAGATTAAAAAAACAATTATCAAAAAAACAAAACAACAACAACAGAAAAACAGGCAATAAAATCACTTGTAAGGTCAAAATATAGTAAAGGCAGCAGATCAACTACCTCTGAAGATAATATGAAGGTTAAAAGACAAATGTACTAAAATCACCTGTTTCAATGATAAGAGGGTAATGGATAGACACACACTAAACAAAAGACTATATATGATGTGAAAAACAGATAATGTGGGAGGAGGGGAGTGAAAAAGTAGAGCTTTTAGAAAGAGGTCAAGCTAAAGAGTCTATCTACTCAATATAGACTGCTATATGCATAGTATGTTAAATAGGATCCTCATGGTAACCACAAATCAAAAACCTATAACAAGCAGGAAAAAAAGTAAGACAAAAGAAATCAAACATATTACTAAAGATAGCCATCAAACCACAAGGGAAGAGAGCAAGAGAAAAAGAAAGGAACAGAGAAGAACTACTAAAACACCCAGAAAAACAAGAAAGTGACAAAATGGCAATAAATACATATTTATCAATAGCTACTCTAAATGTCAATGGACTAAATGCTCCAATCAAATGCCATAGGGTGGCCAATTGGACATAAAAACAAGACCCATGTATATGCTGCATATAAGAGACACACTTCAGACCTACAGACACTCACAAACAAAGTGAAAGGATGGAAAAAGATATTCCATGCAAATGGCAATGAAAAGAAAGCGGGGGTAGCAATACTTATATCAGACAAAATAGACTTTAAATCAAAAACTGTAATAAGAGACAAAGACGGGCACTACGTAATGATAAAGGGAACAATCCAACAAGAAAACATAACACTTGTAAATATCTATGCACCCAACTTAGGAGCACCCAAATATATAAAGCAATTATTAACAGACATAAGAGGAAGAATCGATAGTAACACAATAATAGTAGGGGACTTTAACACTCCACTTACACCAATGGATAGATCATCCAAACAGAAGATCAATAAGGAAACACTCACCTTAAAGGACACATTAGACCAGATGGACTTAGTAGATATAAACAGAACATTCCATCCAAAAACCACAGAATACACATTCTTTTCAAATGCCCACGGAACATTCTCCAGGATTGATCACATATTAGGCCACAAAACAAGTCTCAATAAATTTAAGAAGATCAAAATAATACCATGCATCTTTTCTGACCACAAAGGTGTGAAACTGGAAATCAACTACAGAAAGAAAATCAGAAAAGCCCAAAAATGTGGAGACTGAACAAAATGCTACTGAACAATGATCGGGTCAATGAAGAAATCAAAGAAGAAATAAAAAATTCCTGGAGACAAATGAAAATGAAAACACAGCATGCCAAAATCTGTGGGATACAGCAAAAGTGGTTCTACGAGGGAAGTTTATAGCAATTCAGGCCTACCTCAACAAAGAAGAAAAATCCCAAATAGACAATCTAAAAGTGCACCTAAGGTACTGGGAAAAGAACAACAAACAAAGCCCAAAATCAGCAGAAGGAAGGAAATAATAAAAATCAGAGCAGAAATAAATGAAATAGAGACTAAAAAAACAATAGAAAAAATTAATGAAACCAAGAGCTGGTTCTTTGAAAAGATAAACAAAATTGACAAACCCTTAGCTAGACTCACCAAGAAAAAAAGAGAGAAGGCTCAAATAAAATCAGAAATGAAAGAGGAGAGATTACAATGGACACCTCAGAAATACAAAAGATAATAAGAGAATACTATGAAAAGCTATACTCCAAGAAATTGGATAATCTAGAAGAAATGGATAAATTCTTAGAAACATACAACCTTCCAAAACTGGACCAAGAAGATGTAGAAAATTTGAGTAGACCGATCACCAGTAAGGAGATCGAAACAGCAATCAAAAACTTCCCAAAAAATAAAAGTCCAGGACCAGATGGCTTCCCTGGTGAATTCTACCAAACATTCAAAGAAGACTTAAAACCTATCCTTCTCAAACACTTCCAAAAAATTGAAGGGGAGGGGAGGCTTCCTATCTCCTTCTACGAAGCCAACATTATCCTGATAACAAAACCAGACAAGGACAACACAAAAGAAGAAAATTACCGACCAATATCACTGATGAATATCAATGCAAAAATCCTCAACAAAATATTAGCAAATCAAATACAACAATACATTTAAAAGATCATACATCATGATCAGGTGGGTTTCATTCCAGGGATGCAGGGATGGTTCAACATCTGCAAATCTATCAACGTGATACACCACATTAACAAAATGAAGAATAAAAATCACATGATCATCTCAATAGATGCAGAGAAAGCATTTGACAAGATACAGCATCCATTTATGATAAAAACTCTAAATAAAATGGGTAGAAGGAAAATACCTCAACATAATAAAGGCCACATATGACAAACCCACAGCAAATACCATTCTCAATGGAGAAAAACTGAAAGCTATCCCTCTAAGAACAGGAACCAGACAAGGATGCCCACATTCACTGCTCTTGTTTAACATAGTATTGGAACTCCTAGCCAGAGCAATCAGGCAAGAAAAAGAAATAAAAGGGATCCACATTGGAAAAGAAGAAGTGAAACTGTCACTCTTTGCAGACAACATGATTATATATCTAGAAAATCCTAAAGAGTCCACTAAAAAAATTTTATAAATAATAAAGGAATACAGTCAAGTTGCGGGATACAAAATCAATGTACAAAAATCGGTTGTGTTTCTATACACTAACAACGAAGTAGCAGGAAGAGAAATTCAGAATACAATCCCATGTACAATTGCAACAAAAATAATAAAATACCTAGGAATAAACTTAAACAAAGAGGGGAAAGATCTGTACACCGAAAACTATAAAACATTGTTGAAAGAAATCGAAGAAGACACAAAGAAATGGAAAGATATTCTGTGCTCTTGGATTGGAAGAATTAACGTCGTTAAAATGTCCATACTTCCTAAAACAATCTATAGATTCAATGCAATCCCTATCAAGGTTCCAACAACAATTTTTACAGAAATAGAACAGAGAACCCTAAAATTTATATGGAGCAACAAAAGACCCCAAATAGCCAAAGGATTCCTGAGATAAAAGAACAAAGCTGGAGGTATCACACTCCCTGATTTCAAATTATACTACAAAGCCATAGTAACCAAAACAGCATGGTACTGGCACAAAAACAGAAACACAGATCAATGGAACAAAATTGAGAGCCCAGAAGTAAACCTACACTTTTATGGACAGCTAATATCCGACAAGGGAGCCAAGAGCATACAATGGAGAAAGGAGAGTCTCTTCAATAAATGGTGTTGGGAAAACTGGACAGCCACATGCAAAAGAATGAAAGTAGACCACTACCTTACACTATGCACAAAAATCAACTCAAAATGGATTAAAGACTTGAATGTAAGACCCCAAACTTCTAGAAGAAAACATAGGCAGTACGCTCTATGACAATTGGTCTGAGCAGCATATTTTGAAGTCCCATGTCTGACTGAGCAAGGGAAACAAAAGAAACAATGTACATATGGGACTACATCAAACTAAAAAGCTTCTGCACAGCAAAGGAAACCATCAATAAAACGAAAAGACAACCTAACAATTGGGAGAAGATATTTGCAAACCATATATCAGATAAGGGGTTAATATCCAAAATATACAAAGAGCTCATAGAGCGCAACAATAAAAAAACCAACAATCCAATTAGAAAATGGGCAAAAGATCTGAACAGAGATTTCTCCAAAGAAGATATACAGATGGCCAACAGGCATATGAAATGATGCTCAATATCATTAGCTATCAGGGAAATGCAAATCAAAACTACAATGAGGTATCACCTCACTCCGATCAGAATGGCTATAATTAACAAGACAGAAAACAACAAATGTTGGAGAGGGTGTGGAGAGAAGGGAACCCTTGTTCACTCCTGGTGGCAGTGCAAACTGGTGCAGCCACTATGGAATGCAGTATGGAGTATCCTCAGAAAATTAAGGATGGATCGACCATATGATCCAGCTATTCCACTGCTGGGTATTATCCAAAGAACTTGAAAACACAAAAGCTTAAAGACACTTGCACCCCTATGTTCATTGCAGCATTATACACCATAGCCAAGACCTGGAAGCAACCTAGGTGCCCATCAAGGGACGAATGGATAAAGAAGATGTGGTATTTATACACAATGGACTACTATTTGGCCATAAGAAATGACAAAATCCAGCCATTTGTGACAACATGGGTGGACCTTGAGGGTATTATGCTGAGTGAAATAAGTCAGAGGGAGAAAGTCAAATACCATATGATCTCAATCGTAAGTAGAAGATAAAAACAATGACAAAAAAAACACATAGAATTGGAGATTGGACTGGTGGTTACCATTGGGGAAGGGGGGAGGGGGGAGGGCAAAAGGGGTAATTAGGCTCACATGTGAGGGGATGGACTATAATTAGTATTCGGGTGGTGAACATGATGTAATGTACACAGAATTCGAAATATAATGTACATCTGGAAAAAAAGAAAAAAAGAAAAATTTTTAAAAGAAGAGTTTATTAGCTATTTAGGGATAAATGTGGTCATTATTCCATTCTTCACATTATGAAAAAATATGTAAAAATTTTATGCATCTCTGCACATATATAGCGTGATAAAAAAGCAAAGAAATCCACTAAAAAATACAAAGTAGAAGGAGAGAGAGGGAGGGAGGGAAGGAAGGAAGGAAAGAAGGAAAGAAGACTTGAAGGAAAAGAAAAGTAGAAGGAGAGGCAGGAGGAAAGAAAAAAAAAAAATAATGAAAGAATGAAGGAGGAAAAGAAGGAAGAGTGCTCCGTTCTAGGTGCTTTTGTGAAAGTTATTCTATTTAATTGTGCAAAGTAAACCAAATTGTCTTATTTTTACATTTAGGAAACTGAGAGCAATTTAAGAGGGTAAACCAAGATTACAATTCCAATCCACTGTGCAGTTGAGATTATTTCATCTCTCCAATAGGAAGTTTAGTAAATACTATCTTTTCCTCAGCACGTCCCTTTGTGAGAAAAAGGATCAAAACGCCAAGATAAAATGTGAACTAAATCACCTAAAAAAGTTGAAACTGATGCCTTGCTTTGACCTATGGGTCAAGACTGGACAAATCTGTTAATTAAACTCAATCATAACAAGATGAGAATGAAAGTTTTCACGCAGACATATAAGTTTGTGTTAGAATCAAAGTGTGCTTGGTGCCAGTGCCTTAAATCTTCTGAAATCTTCTCTACTTCACATTAGATCTCCTCTGACCCCAGATTCTTTCAAGCCCCAAGACCATCCTTGTATCATAGTTGTAGTGATAAAGAAGGTAGGCTCAAAATATTCATATTCTTTTCCTTATCCTCTTGTAGATAAGGGGGGAAAATACTCATGCCACAATAGTAAGAGATGAAGGGTGAGAGTCATGATGTAGAAAGATGTGTATCTTCCCACTTAATACTGTCAAAACTGTAGTGAATACCTGAATGACAACTAAGCATCTGTAGTAAACAGAAGACTCAAGGTAGAATTTAAAACCCTTCACCATTCACACTGCTTTGGTCTAACAATCATTTACACAAAAATGACTTAAGGGCTGCATATTTTGTATTTAACCAGTACAGGATATTTAAAGAAAAATAAGATATATTCTTTGTCTTTAAATAGGGAGAAACCATATTCAATAGTAACTGAAACAAAGAGGAGCTCAGTATGAAGTGCAGATGTATTAAGAAAAAAACAAAAATGCAAAAGTAGTAAGCTATCATGGTCCAGATCATTCAGATATGCAATGAATTCAGCAGCTACATTAGCTTCAGCTTACACGACTTAAGTTCCAACAAAGAGGAATCAAGGCACTTTTAGCCTAAAATTGTGGGTAGCAAGAAAAGTGCTCTACATAAAGAGGGACATATAACTTGAGAATTTAAACAATGGGCGGTAGAATGCGAAATCTGATACTAGAGTGGTTTACTTCTGTTGATAGAAATAGGCAATAGGGGTAAAAAAGACCTTTTGCCTTTTGTTAGTCATCAACCACTAGCAAAGAAGGTAACAGAGATAAATAGAGAATGTGAACTAAATGGCAGGTAATTTTCACCGGAGAATGGAATAATAGTCATTTTTACCCACGATTTGATGGAAAAAGGAGAAGTATACCTCACAAGTAGTTTCAAACCAAGGCAAAATGTGTACCATATATCAAAAAAGGAGAAAATTGCCAAGAAAAAGTAAAAGAGAGCAATACTAGAGCACTGATCTGAATGAACTCCAGCTGTATAGATTTATTCAGCTCTCTAAAACAGTGACTTAACCCAGGAAAACGTAAAATGCAATGGGATTTAAGCAACCCAGTTCAAGATTAATAAAGAACAGCAAATCTCAAATATAAAGCAATCTAATCACTAGCTTTCTTATTTATATAGTTTCTTCCAAAAAGATGCATCAAAGGTAATGTGTCTCTGAAACAGGAGACTCAGAATCTTATTAAGATAAGAAATGTCTATGATAAATTGCAAATTCCCATATTTAAAAATGTAGTGGGTGAGTATTAAGGAAGGAAAAAGAGTTTTGGCGGATTCATCTTGACATTACGCCAATGAAATGTAAACACAATGTATCCTCCCTTAATTACTGAGCAAGAGAAGTCCTGAATCTATAAGCATACAGCTTGTAAACACACACAGATGCACACACTGCTTGTGGCAGAATAAATAGTATATGGACTTGTTCTAATCATCTGGGTTTTTGTTTCATTTTGCTTTGTTGATGAGGAAGATTGGCCCTGAGCTAACATCCGAGCCAGTCTTCCTCTATTTTGTGTGTGGGACTGCACCACAGCATGGCTTGACGTAGGTTCATGCCTGGGATCCAAACCCTCAAACCCCAGGCCGCCTAAACAGAGTGTGTGAACTTAACTACCAAACCACTGGGCCAGCCCTTTATCTGGGTTTTAACAGCAAATCCTGCCTTTGTCTTGGCCAAAAGCAAAGGTTTGAAAAGAATGATTTGAGTTAATATTTATTTCAATGCAAACTATAAAAATATTCCTTTTTAGTTTCACTTACTCTGAAATTCAAAAACATTTCTCTGGAATATTACGAGTAACAGTAGCATAAAAAAAAAAAAAAAGATGGCCCATAAGAGATAAGAATAGAAAACAGTAGCTATCTACACAGACCATAAGTAAGAAACATAAACTTTCACAGGAACTAACGTTTCCATGTAAATTAGTTTCCAACAACATTGTTTTTAAAACCCATGGATGTCCTGACTGTCCCCAACCACAGGTGTTCTACTCTCAAAACAACGAATCTGAGCACAGAAAAATAGCACTTTATCTCAAGTATACTGAAAGGATCACGCACACATCACCCAGCCCAGTATGTGAACAGATAGTCAAACGTTCAATTACTTGTCAGTCACAACCATGAAACCTTGGATGGAACAGAAACCAGTGGGTCGTAGACTGGTAGAAAATAACCTTGAACATTTTTTGCCATGGTAACAAATCCAAGTTGTCTTTTGCAAAAGACTAGTAACATAGCATTTTTCATACATTTATGTAAAAACCAAGTATTTATTGGCTTATCTGGAAACACATGGATATGATTATTTTGCAAAATAATTTATTATTAGATTAATTTGGTCTTTTCATCGCATGTTCATCACAGGATTAGATTTGCTTAGCTCATATAATGATCTATCTCTCCTTATTAATTGTTCATCTTACCATACAAATAATAGCACAATAACCAACAAAACTCCAGTTACTTCAATATGAGCCATTTCATGGTTCAGTGAGTTAAATCATAACTCGAAATATTCCCTAATTGAGAAAATTTACAAAAGTTACTTAGTCGCTATCCTCTATCTCTTGTTTTCATTTATAAAATAAGCAAATCTTTGATATATTTTATTTTCTAAATATGAAACATAAGCTGCTTTACATTTAACTGCACATTTAAATGGCTCTTTCTCTTTAAATAATGTTAGGAATGTCCAGTGGAATAATTATTTTTGGCGCCATGGGATTTTTTTTAATGTTAATTTAATAATAGAAAACCAAGATCGCTTTCATTTTATAAAGAGCTGCATTTCAAAGGTTGTTCTTTCACTTACATATTTATAATGAATCTTAAAAATAGTTAATTTTTATTCCTTTAGTTTCTGAGTTCAACTGGGCACAATATTATCCTAGCCTGCAAAATTCTAACAGGTGTATTATGGAAGAGATGGAAACGGTAGAAGAAAATTATGTACTATGGTTGACTTACATCTTTTAAAGTGTTCCCTGAAAGTCGAAAGTGAGCAGTTTTCTACTAGAACATTAAATTTCAGTACAACAATGTTTTTATTGAACTAATATGCAGGAAACTGTTTGCCGGTAGAGACAATATCTTCCAGAAAGCTGAAATTGGGGTTATAACAATTCGCTGGAGAGAAGCGGGGTGGGGGAGGTGTGCAGTTACTATTCCATGGAGCTATTTTCAAGAATGGGACAAGTACTTCAAGACGCTGATGAGTTTCCAATGTTATGGTAAATTCTCCAGGGTATGCTTAGGATACACTATAATTCCAAGTTTGTCCTCTGAAGATATTATTTATATAAGCCTAAAATTTAAGTTGATTATTTTAGAATAAGAACAAAGTGATGGGGAAAAAGGAGTGAATTAAATCTAAAGGTATCCACATTATATATTGTTTCCTAAATAAGAGAAGCTCATTAATCATCGCATCAACCTAATGTGTAAAACATAAAGGACAACAAATAGTAAAAGTGAATTCCTCTGTAAAAGAAACAAAACGAGCATAGTGACCAATTTCATTGTGCTTGTATGGAGGTACATAACTCTTTTAGTCCTTGAATTAAAATTTTGATGATAAAATGCAATGCAAGTCATAAGAACTTGATTTGAGAGAGTAAAAAGTATTTTCATATTTTTTCTCGCCTTGGATGCAAACATGGTATTGCTTATAACCTGGGTATATTAGCAAATGATGCAGAGATGCCGTGTGTATCTGAAGATCCTTCATCTTGGCAGCAGGGCTACAGGAACAGCTGAATGTTAAGCACCGCTGACACACCCCCAGTCTGTCTAGAATGCAGATACAACTGAACACTGGCACTGGGGTGGTGCTAAATGTTGTTTTGCTCAAAACCTTGAGTATTTTTTAAATGACAATTAATAATCTGTGAATCAAATAAAATTGAAAATTCATGTTCTTCTTCTTGATACTATCTGACCTAGATCATTTCTCACTATAACTAAAGTTTAAACTCTACTCATGTGCTGAACTATTTAGATGGAGTCACCCATTACCAATGAATCCTGTCTGGGCTATTTGAGTGCATTAGTATCCTGCAGATTAAAAACATATCTGACCAGCAATTCGGCTTGCTAACATTCAGATTCATTTCAAGATAAAATGAGCAGTCTTGGATACAGAATCATTGACAATGTTCAAATATCTGTTGCGTGACTACTTGATAGAAATATTGGTTTGGTGTATGTGACGTTAAAGTTAATGTTTAAACCTGATTTCAGGATTTTTCTCAGTAACCAGATGTTTTAGAGTAATCATTCTTCCTGTTCATTCTTTCACAATGTACATGTTTTGGTAGAGTCTGCATTGTTTAAAAGAGTGGAATCAAAATCTTAACATTGCATTCTTGTTTTTCAAATGAGTATTGCCTCCTGAAGCTATTTCTATGATGGCATCAAAGGCATAACTTTTTTAAGAAACTTGTTGAAATTGTAGGTGTCGGTTAGCTTAACAATTAGCTCAATGATTAGTATCATGCCTGAACTCCATGATACTAACAAGACATAATACTAACAAGACTAATTTCTACTGGAATTTTCTATTTCTGTTTTAATCACTTATTGTCTCTTCCTTGATCTATATACTACAATAGTCCCCCCTTTATCTGCAATTTTGCTTTCCACGGTTTCAGTTACCCATGGTCCAAAAATATTAAATGAAAAATTGGCTATCTCACAATACCTACCTTGTTCACGCACTTCATCTCATCACCTGGGCATTGTATCATTGCACATCATCACAAGAAGGAGAAGGATGGGTACAGTAAAATAAAATATTTTGAGAGAGAGAGAGATCACATTCACATAACTTTTATTGCAGTATATTCTTTTAATTGTTCTTTATTATTGTTGTCATTAATCTCCTACTGTGCCTAATTTATGAATTAAACTTTATCATGTGTATGTATAGGAAAAAGTAGTATATACAGGGTTCAGTACTATCTGCAGTTTCAGGCATCCACTGGGGGTCTTGGAACGCATCCCCTGAGGATAAGGGGAGAGCACTGTACACCCTACTAGTTTAAGGATTCTTTAAAAACCATAGCTTTTTGAGGGCTGGCCGGGTGGCGTAGTGGTTGGGTTCGCACACTCCACTTCAGCAGCCTGTGGTTCACCAGTTTGGATCCTGGACACGGACCTACACACCACTCATAAAGCCATGCTGTGGTGGCATCCCACATAGAAGAACTAGAAGGACTTACAACTAGGAAATAAACTATGTACTGGGGCTTTGGGGAGGGAAAAAAAAACCCTAGCTTTTGACTGCTGTATTTACTTCACAGAAAGATAGAACAGTAATGTAAATTGACATTTTGCTTTGTCCAGGAGAAATTTTGTTATACCGTTAAATAAGGATTTGTCCATTATTATAGAAACAACTTAGTACTACAAGCATAAATCATGTATCAGACAAATGTAGAATCTCTGAGCTTCTAAGCTAAATTCTACTGGCAAAAATTTATTTTATGACTCCTATTCTTCATGATTAAATTGTCTAAGTGATTCTAAATGCTTTGTCTTGATATACATTTAAGATGATCCTATCTACCTCTAATCTACACCTGTCCAACTTCTAAAAATGAATTAGGAAAATAACAGAAATCTAACTTCCGCCTCTTCCTTTATTTTTGACCTCGCTTATATTTTTCACCTTTATTTTATTTCTTAACATAGTGAGTGCTACACAGACCCTCAATTTCTTAAGTTCTTAGTTCTTGCAGGGATGCTCAACCTCTTCACTAGTAAGTGGAGTTGCAATTTCATTGTGGCTCCAAGTAGCTAATAAATCCACTGTTGTAAATATGTGGCGCAATCCAAAATATAGAAGCAACATGTTCAACTGCCAGAGTTGAGCACTGTTATTTTGTTTGTTTTACTAATTGCTAATTTTTTGGTTCTCTTTTCCTTCTAGGAAAAATAAAGATCAGCCACGTTCTTTCAATGTCTAACAACCCTAACACTAACTGACCAGGATGGTTTATGGTAAAGGCTTTTTCTATAAAAACTCATTTGAATCATTAACAAAGAAAAACATACATCAAACTTCAAAAGCTGAGATAATATAAAAATTCTCGTAGCAACACTAACATAGGTGGGTAGAATTTTTATCCCCATTGTTTAGGTAGGACAGTCTCAGAGAAGTTGAATATGTGCTCTAAGTGGGAGAGTAAGTCAGTGGCCACTCAGAACTAAAATGCCATGGCTGGATTTCTGAACTTAGAGTCTGGACAATTTTATGTGGCTTATGAGGCACTGCCTGGCATTTCAGTGCATTTCGCCTTATATGTAGAAAAGCTTTTTATCTGGTCACCCAATAAATTCACTAAGTTATGCCAAAGTCACTGAATAATGTAATTCTTTCTGTAGGAGTAAATGGACCAAATAGGTTGTTTATTGTAGTAGAAAATATGCCATTAGTTAGACAAAGGCCATGTGTCAGTAAATTACCCTTCCAGAGAGTAATTATGAAGAACCAAATCTCAAGGAGTACACGGTTGAGTAAAAGATAAAAGGGTAGAATAATTGACTTACTTTCATGGTCTCTATTCTCTTTAATCAATTGATGGCTAGAGTTTAGTGTTTAAAGTTCAAATGAGTCTTCAAAGATGAATCAAACATGATATTAAGGAAAAAATTTGAGCACATTTTCAAAAGTTAAAATTATTATGAAAAATCATATGAGAATTAAGTATAAAAAGTATAATAAAAATAAAATTTAGAATAGTTTTTATTTAATTTAAATTTGCTTATAGTCAAATTATTTATTAACTAATAACTATGATATATTAGTTGAAGTTTTCCTTCCTTCATTAAGTTTCCCATGTCAGGAATAATATTTTGCAGCTTAAGATCTTTTAATGATATAACTTAAAAATTGAAGGTACATCAATATCTAAAGAGGATAGTTATAGTCACAAAAGTATGAGAATTAAAAATTAAATTTCTAATTAACATCAAAGGTGAATTTAGAAAGAAGATACAGTAAAACTTTGATTAACAGAAATCCATAGCCAAGGCTTCAATTAATCAAGAATTTCCTTAACTTTAAGATAAGAGCCATATTATAAGAAAATGATCTTATATTAAAAATTTGGTAAAAAATAATTTAAACAAAATTTTGGAGTAGCTATATTGCAGTTCTGTCTTCTACATCACATACTGTCTAAGAGTAAGTGATATAGAGATCATAATCCCATAGTTCTGTAAGCTCCTTAGTTCTCACCGAGGATCTGAACTATACTCAACTCGTTAGAATGTCTAAAATCCAGTCAATGATTAACGCTCAGTTCACTTTCAGACAGTGATGCCTACTTCACCTTTGTTAATGCTGATTAACCAAACTAAGAGAAGAGCACTATCTTTGCAAAAGTGTTCTTAGAGTAACAGGCACAATACTGTCTATGATTATACTGAAATCCTAAATTAATGCAAAATGATCTACACACATTTTCATCAATTTCACATTCAAATGGTAAAATAACATTTTGAGTCTTAATGATCTTTTCAAGCAGAGATACGTCATTCTTTCACCTTTGTTAATGCTACTTGTACAGAAGAACTGATTTCCACTTAGGAAATATAGAGGTTATGAGATAGTTGATTTATTGCTTTGTTCAAAAAGTCAGGAAAGCGGTACCACATGGGTACCATGTGCATGCCCTACTTCTATGGAAACAAAATATTCATGAGTGTTTCAAGGACCAGACATATGCCACGAGACAGAGATAGTTGGAGCCTTTTAAGGAGCCATCTAAGTGCCATGGAACAACCAGAGATTCCAACGGTGTAAGTCTCTGTGGGGTAGATGACCAGTGATTCAAGTGGAGGAATCTCTCATTCACCATTTTCCAGAACTTTACACTCTCTCCAAGTGTTCTCCTGGGAGTCCCCTGTTGATATTTCTGCCAAAAGAACTATACACCTCCCCCTTACAAACATGTGGCAATGGGTCCACGGAGTCCATATTTTTTCAGAGATAGGCATCTCATGAAATATCCTTTCCTCTCATTTTCCACTCTCACTCATTTCTACCTCTTGAAATAGGTGAGTGAGTTGAAAAGTCATGTTCTGTTTTGTTTTTAATACTTTCCTCTGCAAATTCTGCATATGGAGATGTGTCTTATTCATATTTTAGTATGTCAATGATACCAGCTTCTCAGTGAAAAAAGGAAGGTAGAAATAGTTTCATACTAATATCCTCTTACACCAATTCATTGCATTATTGTGGTATTTATTCATTGGTTCGACATAATTATCAATCACTAATTATATACTGCTTTCTGAGAATAGAATTGTGAACAAAATGAAAGTGGTCCCTGCCTTCATATAACTTCCAGCCTCGCTCAGAGATAGTACTCACGCAGCACCCGTGAGTCCACACCCCACTCACAACAGCTCAGAGGGCAGAGATAATTGACCCAAGTCTCAGCTCAGCACAGCTTTCTAGATAGTCACTACCAATCTATCAAAATTGTTACCAGACATGAAATATTTTTTCATCATCACTTGCTAATAGCGGATTATAAGCTGTGGAAGCAGAGAGCAAGCATTGTCTAACATTATATGCCACAGAACCCATAGCGCCATTTTATCAATAAATATTCCTTTATTTGTACAATAAGTATCTTTTGAATTAAATAAATAGTGATGATCATGGCTTTTAAAGTAATATGAAACATATGGTTGGTGCATAATAAATTACAGAAAAGGATGAGCATATATATATTCCTGAGTAAATTTGGAAAAGTTGAAGAGGGACTTGCTGCTATAAATGTATAGGAATTATAATTGCATTCATTAATTCATTTTATTGAGCACCTACTCGGAGCCTAGCAATGCTTTAGGCTTTTGGGAATCATCAATGAACCAAATACACAGGACTCTGCTCTTGTGGGGCTTGTATCAGGGTGGGAGAGAGAGATAACACATAATACATATAACAAATAAGCAAAGTCTAAAGTATATAAAACACAGTAAAAGTAGGAGGAGTGTCTGGAAAAATAGGACAAGAAAGGGCGAAATTTTCAGGACTAAATAGGTTGGTCAGTGTAAGCATTATCGAAGGTGAAACTTAAGCAAAGACTTGGAGGAAGTGAGGGAGGTTTCCAAGTAGTGGAAGGAAGTGGTTTGGGAGGAAGAACATTCCAAAAAGTTGATCAATTAATATTTACTGAGTACTAGCTAGGAGCGGGGGGGGGGGGGGGAAAAGAGGGGCAAAATTATGCTCTAAATTATACTTCTCTTTGCAAATTGTTGATATAATTATAGAATAAGGAATTGAGGATAGAGAAGAGAAGGTAGGTAAGGTAGATAGCCAAATAGAAAATGTATTTTAACAAAAATAAGTAATCAGAAACCAAATACACCATGGCCACATGTCGAAGTGTTCAGATAAGGGAGCCGAGAAGTGGATATTTTAATGGGCTTTGAAATGCTCTATTATGAGCCCTTAGAGAAGGAATTGGAGGCTATAAAAGAGAGGAGACTGAAAAATCCGTGAATATCTCCTCGTGAATATCTCCTCTTTTGCTATGCTATACAAATTGTGTCTAATTAATTTTGTCTGTTTTCAACACTTTCCCTGTAAACCAGTATTTATTCACCTATATTCTGCCTTGCCTCCTTTAGTATAGTTTAATGATCTGTTTTTCAAATTTAATCCAACCCCTCCACTTCTGCACTAGATTGCATTGCCTACTCTCTCCTGCATCATTTTTTTCTCTCTCCATCAGGTCTTCCCAGTCAACATACAAAAGTGCTCTATTTCCTTCTTACAAAACAAAACACCTCTCTGACCTCCCCATACTCTGCTTGGAAACTGCTTCGCTCTTTGGCTCTGCTCTCCCACTGAAACTGCTCTTGTGAAAGTCATCGCCGCTGGTGCTGAATCTGTGATCATTCCTCGTCTCTCATCACGATCCGTCAGCAAACTTTGACCCAGGTGATCTGTCCCTATTTTTGAATGACCATCATCTTTTAGGTTGTAAGGAATGACACTTTCCAGATATTCTCCCACTTCCCTAGATGTCTTCTTTTCTGGTTTTCCCTCAAATCTCCAACCTCTAAGTTCTGGAGGGCTTTCAATGTTCAAGTCTTGGACCTTATTGCAGGTTTGGTTCTCTAAAAAAAACATTGAAATAGAGTTTAGCATGCAGAATATTTATTAGGGATCAATACCTGTGGAAGGAAGAGGGCGGTAGCCAATTTTCATGGCCAATCTCAAAATGATATACCACTTCGAACAAAATATACTCCAAACTAAACTCCTGGTCCACTCACCCCAATATGTTCCTCTCACAGTCTTCCCCATGTCAGTTACCAGCAACTGTGTTATTCCAATATCTTAGGTTAAAAAACACGGGCTTCTTTTTATCCCCATGGTGCTATTCTGAAGTCCTCTCTTTCTCTTGTACTCCATACTCAATCTACACACAAATTCTATTGGATTTATTTTCAAAAAATAATTAGACTTTTACCACCTGGTTCTGCAGAGTGAACCAGCAGGGTCTGTGGGAGGCAGGCTTTGTAGTAACAAAAGGAGAAGATGACGCCTGGTTCCGACAAGGGACTGGCTTGTTTGAATAATTCTGTGAGCTGGCAGGAAGGTGAACCCCATTCAATTAAGCATCAAGTGAGGTACAGCTGGTCTGTGACGCTCACAGATGTCCAGGCAGCACATGAAATTTTAGACCTTGTAATACGTAACTCCACACCAACTTGTCTGATCCAAGCCACCATTATTGCAGTAGTCTACTAACTAGTCTTAATGAAGTAATCACAAAAATCCTGGTAAGATATAAGGCAGATCAAATCCCATAATGCCTCTCATTGCCATCAAAATAAAAGACAAAATCCTCACACGGCTTAAAAGACCTAACATTTTCTGGCTCCTGTTTACTCCCCAACTTTATCACCTAAAATTCTCTTTCACTTGCTCACTTCAGCCACATTGACCTCCTTTCTGCTTTTGGAGCACATCAAGAATATTCTCATATCAGGAACTCTGCTCTTGCTTTTTCTTCCACCTTGAATGCTTTGTCCTCCTTTAAATCTTTGCTCACTCATTCACCTCTTTTAAATCTCTGCTCGTATGCCATCTTTTAAAAGAGGGCTCCCCAGACCTTCCCATTGTAAATTCCATACAGTCTCATTCAGCGCATGTTGTTACTTCACTGCTTTATTTCATCTCCATACAGTTATCACCGTCTAAAGCACCACACAATTTACTTGGCTATTTTATTATTTATTCATCTCTCCCCACTAAGATGCAAGGTAGATGATGAGAGGTAGTTTGTCTATTAGTTCACTCCCATTAAAAGCATCACCTGAAACAAATGTTTGGTAGATTTGGGAACGAAATAAGTATTTGTTGAATAAAATAAATTAATAAACTTATTTTGTTTTATTATTTAATATTCACAATATAATATGAATTTTTTTTCTGCTTTATCTCCCCAAACCCCCCCTGTACACAGTTGCGTATCTTAGATGCACGTCCTTCTAGTTGTGGGATGTGGGACACCACCTCAGCGTGGCCTGATGAGTGGTGCCATGTCCGTGCCCAGGATCCAAACCCTGGGCCACTGCATGGGAGTGCGTGAACTTAACCACTCAGCCACGGAGCCGGCCCCCAAAATTTTTAAATGTTTTCAAATATTGAGCATGATTTTTCCTTAAAAAATAGAAATAATGGGCATTAGATCTTTTTTTCTCCCAATGCCAGGCATGGGGTAAGGCTTCACAAAGGGTGACCCGGGGGGCTGTGAAATACAGACTGCAAGTTCAAGGAGTCCTCTGAGGTAAACTTTAGCCAATGAGAGAAAGAATATAAGAAGGACTCATCAGATCAATTTTTTGCCCTTCAAGTCAGTGGTCCATACAGCTTCTTCAAAGACCATCCACGTGATCAAATTCTGTCTTCTGGTGAAGCTGTAACCAGCTCTGTAAGGTCCCATCTTATTTTTGCTTTCCTTCCTTCTCTGCCTCACATCCCTTTCTCCTTCACCATTACATTGGATCTCATCTTTCAAGAAGAATAGGTATATAAATAGTTACTCAGGCTTAATTTCTCTATAGAAAAAAGGCTACAGTATTTTTGTATCCTAGTACAAAATTTCTCCAAGAAGTAAATAAGTGGCCATTAGTTGAAAGGAATCTCCAATCTAGCTAGTAATGCAGAGGAGATAAAAATGTCTAATTACAGAATCAAGAATTAGAGACTAAATCCATATGCAGAAGTATGTGTGGTACAGATAATAAGAACAATAAGAATTTGGAGAAGCAGTGTGATTGTTATAGGTCAAATTTATCAGGAAATATTGATCTTAAAAGATTTAAGGATATGGCTTGGAAGAGCATAAATTTCAGAAAATTCTAGCCTAGAGAAATACTTGGGCCAGGGAAATGTTATGGGAGCGTACATGCATAAAAGGGAGAGCAAGAACACTGGAGGGCAGGATTGGTTCCAGGTAATAATAGAAAGCAACTACAATGAGTAGATAGAATAGATAGAATGCAAAGGAACTTACTGAGGATAAGTGCCAAAAAGTATGATAATCAAATATGTAGCTTCGCACACGTAAAAGAAGATAGTCAATTCCCTTTTCAATGAGATGAGTAGATAATATGGTACAATATGAGACTTTCTCAAGAATCTCCCATAATGTCCTCCTGACTTCACACTCTGTGTGTGTGTATGTATATACATATTTCTACTGAAATAATGTCATAATTCTTTTGAAGTATTCTATTAAAATGCATTTTAGTCAGAACATGGATATTTTAATAGATGAGTGAAATTCGGAGGTGGCAGGCTACACCATGGGTCATTTTGGTAATGTGAGCCTGGGAGAAAGGCAAAAATGAAGAGTTCTGTGCAGCCAAGGAAGCCAATAATAGTCCAGAGACTTGAGCAACTGTGCCTTGAGTAGACACAGCAAAGAGTACCAAAGGATGCTGGAGACTCCATCTGTCTTACTGTGTTGCCAAGGAACAATCCTGACATAAAATAAGTGTAGCAAAAGTATTCTAAGGGTCATAAAGGATTGTAGTAATAAAAAGACATATATATAGTAGATAGCATTCACTCTGCATTCAGCGTAACTCATACACTTTTACTGTTTTGTTGTAGATTAGCCACTTAGCGAAAGGCTGTACCCGACAGGAAAATCCGTGGAACCAGCAGCCAGGATTGTTTCATGCATCGTTATAGACCAGAACTTGGGGGCCCAGCCCCATGGCCGAGTGATTAAGTTCACGTGCTCCACTTCGGAGGCCCAGGATTTCAGAGATTTGGATCCTGGGTGCAGACCTAGCACCGCTCATCAAGACATGCTGAGGTGGGGTCCCACATAGTAGAACTAGAAGGACCTAAAACTAGAATCTACAGCCATGGACTGGGGGGCTTTGGGGAGAAGAAGAAAAAAAAATGATTGTCAACAGATATTATCTCAGGGCCAATCTTTAAAAAAAAGAACTTGGAACAGCGCTGTCACATAGGATTCAAATACTATCTATTGAATCATTGGGTTGATTATCTCAGGAGCTTCCAACCTTCCTCAGTTCTCTGTAATTTAGAGTGTCAGTAATTTTTTTCGTGGCCCCCTTAAACCAAAAGAAATAGCTAACAATTTTGTTTAGTAAATAGTTATGTTCAAACATCTTAGTGTTTATGTCCGAACAACATAGTACATGTTTGTCACTACATAACATCTCAGACCCATTCTCTGTTCTATATTGATTGAAATCCCATACTTGCTTTTCATCACAGCAGTTGCTAAAAACCCAGCTTTACAAAGACACATTATCAAAAAGAATATAGTCATCTAATACTGAAACTATTTCAAGCTAACAGTTTGCTTGATGTCTGGCAGAGATTGCTAAATTACCCCTGAAATTTGAAATATCTCTCAGTGCCCCTGGAAATTGTTGTGGTGTACAGTTAGGGAACCTAAGAATTAACTTAAAATGAATGAAAAAGGTATTTCTTAAATTTTAAATTTCAGAATTTTCCGATAATTGGTTGTTAGCAGTACATAAACACACGTGTAAAGTTTATTATAGAAAAAACAAGCCACTCTTACAGCTTCACTGTAGAAAGAAAAAGAAATACTAACAAAAAAATGTAAAATTTAGGAAGCATCTCCTGAGTGATGTTGCTTGTTTAGCTCATGGAATTTTGTAATTATATGCTAAATATTATTTTCATAAACTAAGCTAAACACAAACTGTACATACTATAATTATTATCAAATAGAAAAAATTACTGATCTTTAGCAATTCAACAAAGCCCAGATCCTAATCCAAGGCGTTGGTCCCAGGGTAGTATATTAGGTGCCTGAACATGTACATCAGTCCTAACTGATAAACTATTGAAAGATGTTCCATGTAGGATAGTTAGCAATTGAGTAATTCAACCACTTCATTCTCAAAGTATCTATCAGGTCCGGTATTGTCTAGTAGGTCCTGTGTAAAGAAAAACAGACAAAGCAAAATTAATCTCTGTTGATGCAACTTCCTCTTCAAAGACTGTCCTATCTCTCTGCTCATTTAATAGCCAAATTTTTTAAAGTTTTAGAGAGTAGGAACTTAATCCACAATTGGATGTACAGAGAGCATGTATTGATCAGGGTTCTCCAGAGAAACAGAATCAATAGGACATGTGTGTGTATATATATATATATGTGTGTGTGTGTGTGCATACATATATAAAGACATATTTATTCTAAAGAATTGGCTCATATGATTATGAAGGTGGGTAAGTTCCTAAATCTGCAAGGTGAACGGGTAAGCTGGAGACCCAAGAGAACCAATGGTGTAGTTCTTGTCTGAAGACCAGCAGGCTCAAAACCCACAAAGAGCTTATATTTCAATTCAAAAGCAGGAAAAATTCTTTCTTATTCTGGGGAGGGTCAATTTTTTTAACTATTCAGGCCTTCAACTGATTGGCTAAGGCCCACCAAACATTGGGAGAGTAAGAGGCTTTACTCAGTCTACTGATTTAAATGTTAATTTCACTCAAAACCACCTTCACAGAAACACCCAGAATAATGTTTGACCAAATATCTGGGCACCCCATGGCCCAGTCAAGTTAACACATAAAGTACAACCATATTTTCTGTAATTTGAGTTCATGTTTATTTCAAGCTCCACTCCCCTGAAGAAATGTGATTACAGTCAAATGGGATCTTCTCAATTTCCTAGTGCAGTCTCAAAGTTCCTGGAAGGCTGTGCAGCACCCAGATCTAAGAGAAGAAGAAGCACCCATCTCATCTTGAGGTCATCTGTCCACAGGGGCATCTCCTGAGAGCTCCATCATTCTCACTCATCCTGCAGGTCTGAACATGCAATTCCTTCTTGAGACTCCCTGTTTTTCCAAGCATATGGCCGCTCAGATTCAGAACATTCTCTGATACTTTCCTTGTCATGATTTGGCACCTAGAAGTTATTCTACTGCTTCCATAATAACTTTTTAAAATAGAAATATGAATGAGGTTTTCAAGAACCTAAGACTCCTCAGCTGTTCCCTTTCCAGAGACTTGCTGTCCTCTCAGGGTTTTGCTCTTAAAGCAAAGTGTAATGCTTCTCTGCAAAGGAAGCTCAATGCCATCATTTTACTATCTCCTCTCTATACCGTTATCCTCCTCTGCCCAGCCCAGCAGACTCTGATGGAGGCACAGAGATAGGAGAATGAAAGCGGGGTCTGCCCTGTCTCATGATGTTTCTCCCAAATATCTTCTCTATATCAGGACTTAGATTTTTTGGAACCAAAGATAAGGAGACTTTTCTTTACTGCTACACTTTCTCTCACATTCCTTCTCTGATGATAAGAACAAGACGGTAAAAGGAGGAGAGAGGGGACAGTCAGAGAAAGAAATGAACTACTGAGAAAAAAATAAAACAATTGTTTAGGGTCTCAGAACATTATTCTACAACATAACTGTCTACATTTCACACCTTTATACTACTGTTAAAAAAAAGCCCGGGAATATTTAAATAATCATAATTATTTAAGGAATAATGTGTACAGAAGTGTGTCTGTATCCCAAAAATATGTACTATAATTCTTTAAAACTTACTTGCAAAAACAAACCAAAAATAAAACACACACGCACATATAAGTTGTAAACATAATTGTACAAAGCCCAAAGCAGGAACTGGAGGTCAGCATTGTGCGAGTGTATAGGAATATATATGCTCCAACACATAAGACTCTGTGACCGGATAATTTATTTAACATCTTGCAGCCTAATTTCCCTCATTAGAAAAATAGGAACAATAATGAATTCCTAGAAAGAGCCTGAGCCTGAGCCTAGCTCTTTCCGTATCATCCTTGGGTTTCTCCATGATTTCCAGGTCCCCAAAGTACACACCCTAGTGTCGCTATAAAAAAAAAATAGTTCATCTTGGAAATATTTCCCTTACGTCTAATTATTTTTTCGCTTTTCACCTACTATTCATTTTTCTTACTGTTTTGTCCACTTTCTTAACCACCTTAATTTACATGTATCAACACATTTTTTATGTATCTAGATTTGATTTGGCCAAAATGTGTATACGCACTTTAGCACTAACAATGAATGTTTTCATTTGTTATATGTGTAGTGATTAATACTGCAGTTCTTTCACAAAATACACACACACTGCAGTATCCAGTGTTTCCATTATCAAAGAACATAGATTCGCTTTCAAAAACTAAGCTGAACTGAACTTTAATCTCAAATGATTTTCATTAACTTCATTCTTTTTTCAAATATTGTATACAAGATAAAGAATTGATTTTATGTTACTGGCTTCAGTTCCATCCTGTGGAATGTCTCCAAGTCAACTACCTAGAATCCTGAGTGCTCTCAGCCAAGCCGTGCCTATCCAAACAGCAGCAGGAGGTAGGAAAATGCTTTTAAGAGTATCACAAACATGTTTACACTTCAGCATAGGGCTTTTACTGCATATACTTCTTGTGTACTCATGGTAACAATTTCCTAGAGACCATAGTTCTGAATAATGGCTAGCTGATTTTCTAGCATTATTCAGACACAACTGAGAAGGAGTAAGATAGCACAGAAGAATGGATAAGTTTGAGAGGGAGAGGTAGTAAAATAGGACAGTAAGTTTTTATACACTGTTTAGCCTAGTTTATTGCAAACAAATTCTTAGTTATTTCTATTGTTGACCATACAGTATTGAAACAAGGGGCATGACCATTTAATTCTACTCAATGACTTAGTAAAATGTAATGTCCTCCTCTTACCTAGTGTCCTCCGATTTTGACTAAAACTTAGAATCAGGTTTATATTTATGCTCATATGTGAATGAATCCAAGTCTAAAGAGGAATCTAGCCCCCTCAAGTAGTTTTCCGTATTTCTGTAACCTTTAAGAGACATTACATCAATGCACAAACTTGTCTATCAGGTAGAGTCATCAGAAGCAGCCTAAATCTCTCTCTTTGACCCTGGCTCTATCTGTAGACATCCAATGTGTGAAGATACTTGGACATTCGCATTGTTGGTTTCACTATGCTTGTATTACTTTGCAGAGCAGGCATTTTTAGCAGAATAAAATAAATCATTTATCCATTTGTTCTCATTCTAAACACACGTTGGTGAAGAAAGCCATAAGATGATTGGCATACGATGGTATGATGTAAATTTGAGTATATTAAAATACTTCTGCCTGCCTAGGGTTTTATTATTAATCTAAAAGTAAATTTTCTTTTGCAGTATTTTCACCATTTCATATCATTTTCTAATACCATATTACCTACCCAGGCATTAGCTACGCACTACTTCCCATGCGTCATCTCATGCCTGGAGATATTTCCCAAGTACATGTTTCATTACAATGATTTGATCCTTCAGTTCTTTTTATGCCTGGACATGCACAATGTCTCATAAAAGTGGGTTTCAATATCAGGGTCTTCACCATCAGCATCACCTCCAAACAGTACAAGCACTTTTTTAGTCTAGGCTTCATGTTATGCATTAGGAATTAGAGGTAGCTTTTTGTTTGTTTCATTTTGCTTTGTTTTGTTTGAATACGATCCTGTACTGATTTGCATTGAATGATATCAGTGATTGATGTTTCAGGATTGAGTATACTTGCAAATGTCAACATACATGCTAAAGTTAAGACCAGATCATGAATCTTTCAGAAGCTCTTGTAAAATATAGATAAGTTTAAAAATAACTATTTTTTAACTTAAAGAAAATGGTATCAATTTCAGATTATCTATTTTGCTTTTTTACAGTAAGCTGTGTGTCCAGCTTGTCTCACTCTCCTTGGACCAGTGAACTAGCTGGGCATGTTTTTCTCACAGTGATGATAGAAGCACAAGAGGGCACACCCAGCTACATAAGCATATTACAAGCATTAACCGAAGAACTCTTTCACTCCCCTCTTCATTCTCCCAAGGCGGGGAAACTGAGAATTAGCCACCTACAAGGAAAGCCAAGGGAGAGTCAATGGAATATTTTTTAACAATAATTTAATCAAGAGGAGAGGCTACTATATAATCCAGTTGAGTCAGGATTGTAGCTTGGAGTAGGTGAAAGAGGCAGACTTGAAGAGATTCTAAGATAAAGGATATTTAGAAAGTTACATAAATAGGACATAGCAATGGGGCATATGATGGGGCTGGGGGAGAGTCTCTTGAGGAGATGCCAAGCATTATTCCTAGGAGTATAGATTCAATAATTTGATGCCCAATATGGCCATCCACAGAGATAGCAAACAGTGGAAGAGACGAAGGTGGTTTTATGGGTGTTGGTCAGGGGTTAAAAATAACTGTCATCATTTTTAGTGTTATTATCATCTTTATTATTGTTGTTATTACTGGTTTGGAAAATTGAAGAGAGTATGTAGGCTTCAGGGTTATATTTCCTGTGCTTGGGCATAAGTGTACATAAGGACCCTGAAATCACTCAGCTATATCTGGAGCTATCAGCACTTTTTTCTCTCTACAAAACAGCTCCTATAATATCATCCATGCAGCCTTCCCTCCCATCTTGATATTGCCATGAACAACCAAAAGTAAAAATTACTGCATCTATTCACTAGTTTGTGTAGAAATTGCCTTAGGTCCCATTCCCAACCTCTGTTTTAAACTGGTATATGTGTGTGTGCACATAAGTATATATAAACACATGTGTGTGTTTTGAGTGAATTTTTCCAGCTTCTGTCTTATGGACTTTATACATTTTTACACTGCCATTGTCTAATTAACTTCTTTCAGACTAGTACATTGGCTTGATCTGAACTCCAGATTTTAATTGTCACAAATATGTTACTTCTAATATTTCTGTCTTGGTGCATCAGTGCACCCATAAAGCGGGTATCATGACATCTCCCATACTACACCTAGGCTTTGAGATACTCTGCCCTGTGCTGGTCTCAGCACTCTGGGCCCCTAGCTATCCAGGAGACAGGATTGAAAAGAAATTTTTTATGGATTTCCATTGGTTATTTTCTAAACGTATCAAAATTGTTGCGATTTTGACAGAAATCTAAAACATTAGTTTGGATTCCATTTTGGTAAAAATTTTAAAATATAGTATACTTTTACTATGATAATTGTGACAATATGCTCTGCTTAGAAATCAAAATAAGGCTTAAGAATAGGATTAAGAAAATAAGGCTGAGTTCTCCTTAAATCATTTTAGTGCTGTAAATTACATTTAGTGAAGTAAATTACATTTAGATCTATTAATGAGCAGTACCATTTAACTCAGTACCAGCATACGTGCATCTAGATGAAACACACACACACACAAAATTTCTGGTAAATTATTTAGCATTTTCAGCACAGCTGCACCATGTATTTATTAATTGCCTGTATAATCAGCAAAATATGTTCAGTAAGTGCCAGCTTGGCATATATTGTACATAATCACACATTTGAGCCCCACAGTTGTTTATGTCATTTTATAATCATACTAATAATTACCAGACAACTAAATTATTGAGCAAGCTATAAATGTTATATTTAATTACTTTATCATTTTTGTATGTTGCCATGGAGATTAAGTTCCTAACTTAATCCATAAATTCAGCTCTTTCATAATTTCCATCTTTATCAGTATGACTGTGGAATGAATTAATGAACCCGGGAAGCATGTACACACAAGTTCGCATTTTGTGGATATGTTTTCTATTCACACAGCTTCTATATGACGCTGTGAAAATTTATCAGGCTCTCTCCAACATCTTCAAAGCATTCCTGAGCTCTGAAAATTAAAGGAAGAGGAATAAAATAAATCTCTCACAAGATACAATTTCCACCTTCTGTCGGGAACTAACTGATTAGAAAACTCTTTATAGGTTAAACTAACCATTACATTTTTATGGTTCTGCATATTTCCAGACATAAAGAATAAAGCTTTCTCACTATAAACTAGCCCTGTGCAGTAAACACTAGCAGGGTCCGCAGCAGCAGTCTTTGCAACCATTTGTCATAGATCTAGTTTTGTTTTTCTACAGTATCTTTTTTATAGGCCTGCAAATTTCCCTAAGAATATTCCTGCATCTAAAATCACTTATAACTTAAAACTATCTTGTGATAAACACTGAATGTATGCCAACCCTTCCCACAAAGCATGCAGCGAATATCGTAGAACCTTTTGAGTAGAAGGAATTTGGGTCATTAAAATCAGTTACTCTTCTTGTAGGTAACGGGGATTCAAAGTACCCAAAGATGCACGCAGGGCCTTAGCATCACTTGCAGATTCCGGTTGTATTGAAAACTTTAAATCTATATTGCAATTTAATCAAATCTTGAAACTTTACATAACAATTCTAACATGTCAGTGCTCTCTATGGCTGATAGAAACTACCAAGCTTCTTGGGCTTATCTGTCCAGTACATATTTGGGAAGATATTCAAACTAAAATGCCCCAGTCCATTGTTGGATTATTTACGAATAGGGCAAGCCTAAGAGACTAGAGATGCCCAAACTTTGGATTGGGTTAGAAACACATAAATGCTATTCATTAACTCATTCATAAATATTCGTTTATCCAATTGTTGATAGAACTTGAATTTTGAACATACTTGGTAAAATCATAACATATTTGTAAAAATTTTAAAAGCACTTTTACAGATATTTTTTCCAATACACGACTGAATATCCAGAAATTAATAATACAGTACTCCAAAATTTCAACAAATATTGGGTAAAGGGTATAAGCGACTGAAAGAAACCATAGTAGGAAATGAAATGTTATTAATGCCATAATATAAACAAAGTACTATAAAAATTGAAAAGAGGGGAAATGCAAATTTTCTCAAGCTCCTGGGGACACAAATTTTTTCATCATAAAATTGAGAACTTTATGTGACAAAATGTAGTTAAATATCAAAACATGGGGCCAGATCGTTCAAGGTGACGTTAAATCTTACCTCCCACCTCGTTTTACTGCTTCTAGTCAGCCCCTTTGCGAGCCAAACTATACAGATGTTGGAGACGTTTTTCTAGAGCAAAAATCATATACACTATCATTCCAACATTAAAATTTATCTATTGTTCCAAGTTTTCTCTAGGATTAACTCTAACACCATTAATATGACACATAAGTCAATTCAAAATGGTACCCTTGCTTAACTCTCGTTTCCTATCTCAGTACTTTCCCTTTACACTCCATAAACACTAGCCATACCAAATTTTTGTTTAGTTCTCAAATATATCATGTTTTATTTAGCTTCTGGATCTTTGTCTATATGATCCCTTCTTTCTAAATATGTTTTACTCCTTCTTTCTCTGAATAATTTCTAGTCAAGCCTCCTGTCTCTGATTAGGTGTCACTCCCTAAAAAAAAAATGTTCTTTCATACTTAAACATTGCATTAGATGACTTTCCTGCAGCCTCATTTAGGACCTGTGCTTCATGCATGATAGTATACACCATACTGAATTTTCTAAATATTATTATTCAACAAATATTAAAATAAAATAAAAATTAACATTACTTCCACCAGATTAAGGATATTCAAGTCTAACATCTGAATCTTAAAAGAAAAAGAAATAAATGTCATCCTCCAGCCCTTGAAAATCATTATGCAGCCTCAGTGATCTGATTTATGTGTAAGGTTAAAACATGGAGGGAAACATTAGACAGTGTCGATAACAATTAATTTGGTACCTAATAATATATAACTAAGTAAGCAATTGTTCTTAAGTAAATAGACAGGATTAAAAATTAAGAGTCAAAATGTTTACAATATTCTTCCTTATTTCATTTATATTTTAGAGTAAATTAGGAGAGGATAAGCAAATTAGGAAGGAAATAAAATATAAAACCACTGTGACATAGATAAAAGACTTCTGTACTTTTATTTTACCAGTAAAAAGATGAGTTAAAAATTGTGTAATACCATTAAAAGCTACCTTTACATATATTATAGTGATGCTGACTAAATTCGTTATTCACATTTGATATCTAATAAATTTCTTCTCAATCCTAACTGGGCCCCTCCCAACTTTTCCCTCTCCTCAGATACCATCTTCTTCCATGTTTGCTGAGAAATAGAACAAATGCCAACGTGTCCCTGGAGCCTTCTCTGTGGTGTGCTGAGACAGCTACTCTCTCACCAGCCCTGGAACTTTGATATTGATGTGTCTCTCTAGGGGCTGCATTGAAGACAAATTACTAGTTGTCATTTTTTAAAAGTGCCCCTTAGCTCTTCAGACTATAGTAAGTGAATAAAATGACTTAAAATAGTAATAAATTGGGGTTTATCATTAATGCCATGCCTGCAGTGGCATGTCAGTATCAAAGGGCACACTAGCAAAGAAAACCTCTAATACTCAACGTCAAGCTGAGATACAGATAATATTCATGCATCTTGCCTAATAAGTGAGGGAAAAAAATCAAGCATCATAAACGGAATAGCAAGTGATCAGCAGGAAAATTAAGAAGTGAAAAGGGACACATGGAGATCTGGGAAAAGGCAAATTCCACGTTTAAATTCAGAATTAGCCAGAGAGTCCTTTTCAAGTACAGTTGACAATTCAGGTGCTTAGATCAGAAAGAAAGGTCTCAATATAAACACAAGCTGTACAGATTTCTACCTGTTAAAAAGTTGGTTCTCAATAAATATTGCTGTCGTGATCATTAGTTCAGATAAGTCTAGAGTTCCACCATAGATCTATTTAGCTAACAGACTTGGTTACCTCCTTGGAAGGAAGCCATCCCAGATGAATGAAAGCAGTAAAGTTTAGGTGTGTTATGGTGACCATTACTGAATCACTGGAGACTAAGACCCAGGGACATATATCTGATTCTTGAGCAAGAGGTGCTGCAAATAGAAATAGAAAGGCTGTTTCACTAAAAACTCTGTGACATCAGAAGCATAAAGAAACACTTCTTTGCGTCTACTGTTAAACAACTGAAGTGAGAGAGAAGAATTATTCTCACCTTAGTGGGAGTGCTGCATAACTATATATGTCAAGGGCAACAGAGTGCAGAGCACACATTTGATATGCATTGGAGAGGTGCAGCAACTTCTATAGAGAGACTTAGGGGACCTGAATTTCTCTTTATGGTGTGAGACAACACTCAACGAAGATAACTAGCTTCATGTACATTGGGCAATTAAGAGGGTTTAATGTACAGCAAAGTGCCTGGCACCTCATAAAGTCTCAATAAACACCAATATTATATTTTGCTTCTCCTATCTACGCACACTCTGTTAGTGATCTCATTAATTTTCACAGCTTTAAACACCATCTATAGCCTTAGAATTTAGGTATATTTTGATGGTGAAATTAACACAATTTGCCTGGATTGGCTATGGAAGTGGATGAAGAAAGAGAGAAGTCAAAGATGATTCTAAGGTGTTTCATGTGACCAACAGGAAAGATGGACTAGTCATTTACTGAAATGGAAAAAAGTACAGTTGTTAAGGTTTGGAGGTGAGAGGAAGATTTCTGATTGGAATATATCCTTTGAGATGTCAATTAGATAATCCAGTACTGTAAAGTCAAGCTGAATCTGGAATTCAAAGTAGCAGTCAGCGCTATATATAAATTTGGTAGTCATCAAGAATGAGAATTAATGAGATCACCAAAGAGGGCTATGTTGATAGAAAATGAGCAAAGTTCCCAAAGTCTGAGCACTAGGACATGCAAAGGTCTAGAGGTCTGAGAGGTGAGAAGTCAGCAAAATGAACAATGGTCACAATGGTGTAAAAAAAGTAGGAGAATGCATTGTACAACAAGTGAAGTAGGAGAAAGTCATCAACCTCTGACAAATGCTGCTCATCAACTGAGGTGAAGTTAGCAAGATGAATGATGACTGATGATGTTGATAAACAAATCACAGCTAGCCTATGCTGTGCCTTTGTAGGAATTAGAAGAAAAGCGCTTCTTCTGGGTAGATAAAGACCCACATCAGGTGCATAGTTTGGTGAGTAGATCACAAGCTAGATTTCATCCTCCATTTGCTAAGTATCCTTGAGTAGTGAGAACATGCAGAACTATAAGCTGCAACCATGTAGGTAAGGATGGTTTTGAAGCTGGGTACCTGAGCGTTACTGTAAATTTCAATAAGAAGACGATTACCTTTGACCTTGTTCCCAAGACAGATACAGATGAAAAGAAGTTAATCTTGTTAACTTGCTATTTTCTTGTTTAACCTGAGGGGTGACTCAAGGTTCACAAGGATATATGAGCTTGTTTCACAGAAGAAAAAGAATGCCTTTAAAGAAATTATGATCACCAGATTACCAGCCTCCAGTTGTTGCTGAAGCCCAGAAGTCTGATTGCCCAAAGGCTTATCGGAAGTGAAAGAAACATGAATTTCCCCTTTGTTTCTCTGAAACTCCTCCTCCCAAGCCCCTTAGCTCTATGAAGACCTCCTGCTTTCTTCTTTCCTTAAGGCAGATTTGAGAGAACCTGTCTTCCTGCTTTATCATTTTGGCCAACTGGATAAACTTTTCTCCATCTCTGAATACTGATGTCTCAGTGATTGGCTTATTGTTCATCGGGCACATGAACTTGAGATTAAGAGGTTTGGTATCAATTTCAGTAATGTGGTGGGCCTGAGAAAATGATTGGTGTAGGTTGAAGAGAGAATATGGTGAAATAAACTAGAAACAGAAATATAAAAGGCTTATTAAAAAGAATTTTGCTCTCAAATGGAGAGAAGGGCAGGAGCTGAAGGGAGTAGCGGTATCAAGGAAAGATTTTATTTTTACATTTTCAGCAGATGCTGTCAGTCTCCTGTCATGTACCTGTACTCTTATTTTTCTTGTACACGCTGATGACTTTTTATTAGGACCATATCCTCTGCCTGAAGGCTTTCACTCACTGCAGGAACACTAAGTCACGTGGATTGGGCTGGAGAATATGGCCCAGGGGTCATTAGTCAACCAGTGTGGATGGGAATAGGTAAGTAAATACTCCAGTGTCCTACATTCTTGTTTAATGGCTAATGTTCAAACCCAGGGATCTTCTTAGAGTATGTAAAAAATAATCCCTTATGTTTCGGAGTAGAGAAAATCAGTACAGCCTGTGATACCTGAAATGTAGCTGTTATCCCAGAAAATGACTTTTTTCTCCATCCCAATATACACAGAATACCATTAGCAGTTTGCTTTCACTTGGCAAGAACAAGAGTATATCATTCTGCCTCAGAGATGCATCAAATTTTTTGCTCGATGCCTCATTTAGTTTGCAAGGATTTGGCTCTTCACCTCCTCACTGAATATTTTTATGCAACCACCAACAGAACACGGAGAGTGGGAGGTAGTAAGTACCTTGGGTGCCTTTGGAGCACTCATGGATGGAAAATAGATCCCATCATAACACAGGTCCCTTCCATCTCAGTGATGTTTCTGTGGATAAGGTAGTGTAAGACAGACTGAAAAATTTTCCTCCAAAAACATAACATCCCTAAATGATACAAAATTGTATAGCTCAATCTATTTAGTTATACCTTTTTACTAATATGATATGTGTCTTGGGGACTTTAAAGTGTATTGTTTATAATAATTAATGATATTTAACAGCATAAATTAGACATAAATATGTGGACAATTTTAAAATCCATGTTTTTATTTTATCCTTAAGTAAACTAGAAAAAAGGAATTTCTTTAAAGCATGTACACATAGCCAGGGAAAAACATAACCTGAAAGATTATTTCATATGTTCTGCTAATAACAAATGAGTTATTTTTTCCCCAAAGTACAAGGTGTTGAGTTTAACATATTGAAGGTATATTTTTATGTTTTAAAAAAAAACTTAGATTTTTAATTGCTGACAAAAACATCAACACGTTTATGTAGTGAAGCTAAGCACTTCTAGTTTAGGTCAGCATTCTTAGACTGATTTTAAGTGTAGCCGATAGAGAACGGTAACTACGCCATAAGTGGCATCAAGGAAGGGGAAATCACTTTCAGATGTGAGTATTAAATAAAATCTTTCTGAAAATTGTATTTCTTCTCAATGCTTAATATAAATCTTTCTCTTCATTTGTTGTATTTAGTGAATTTTCATCTGATTCTTCTCTGTTGCCCTGGGAGATTGAACTGTTTTTACTTCATCAAAGAATAAAAAATATAATTATCCATTGAGTTAGAAACACAAAAATATGTTAACAAAATATCTGAAGGAGTAGATTTGTCCTTGTGTTTAATATTCACACATTTTAATTTTTGTTAGAATTTCCCTCTAACAAGCTGTCCTCTACTTGTAAGAAGTATTATTTGATAAACTTTTGAATTATAAGTAATGCGTCAATTATGTAAAGGCATATCAGGTCATAGAACAGGTGAACAAAAAAGGAAATCTAACAGTAGTCATATTATAGAAATAGATGTAACAGCTTAATATAATATGCATATGTATTGGCATAAGAATGTAAACTAGTTTTGGCACAAAATAGCGCAAAATATGTGGATTTGTGGCAAAACTAAGGATTTTTACTGCACAACTACGTTGAAGATAGGTGTTAATTATATTTTATTCCCCTCTTCCCACCTCATTAGCTTCAAAAGAGACATGATTTTAACTTTTGTCAGTTTGAATATTATTGTGTTTTAATATCTTTATATTTGGATAAATAATTAATGGCAGGTAGATCACTTTTGCAGTTGAGGATCTAAAAATGATGTTTGTGATAACTTTATTGTTTTAAGTTTGGGGAATTTAATTATTTGTACATGCAAAATAACTTACACATCTATTGAAAATTTGTTTTGAGCATGAAAGGTGCCGAAAAAGAATTTTCCACTCATATCTAACAATATGCTTTATTTATGTTTATCACAAGAGAAAACTTTAGCACTTGAAGATGTAACCAAACGTATATTTTAGTTTGGTTAAATTAAGCAAAATACATAAGCATCTAAGCCTTACATAGAAATAAATGTAGGTAATATTCCAGGAGGCTCTACTCTTCCATGTGAATCCACTCGAATGTGAGTGGAGGAGAATGTGTCTCACTAACTGCCTCTTAGGCTCCGTGAAGTTTATATTGTCCCCTGAGAAGCTGAAATCCTAGCCTGGTCGTTGACCAGCAATCAAATTTTGGCTACAAAGAGAAGAGTAAAAATATTTCAAGCCTCTTCAAATTCAGCATAATATGTTTCTTAACTAAAAATGTGGTGGTTCTGGGGCCAGCCCCGTGGCCAAGTGGTTAAGTTCACGTGCTCTGCTTCAGAGGCCCAGGGTGTTGCCAGTTCAGATCCTGGGCGTGGACCTAGCACCACTCATCAAGCCGTGCTGAGGTGGTGTCCCACACAGCATGAGCCAGAAGGACCTACAACTAGAATATACAACTATGTACTGGGGGGCTTTGGGGAGAAGAAGAAACAAGAAGAATAAAAGATTGGCAATAGGTGTTAGCTCAGGTACCAATCGTTAAGGAAAAAAGAAACGTGGTGGTTCTAGGGTAAGCACAAATAATAGTCCATTGTATGAATGGACCAGAGTTTGTTATTCATTCACCGACTGAAGAAAATCTGGGTTGCCTTCCACTTTTGCCTTATATGAATAAAATTGCTATAAGCACTCACGTACAGGTTTTTATGTGGACATAAATTTCAAATCAGCTGGGTAAATACCTAGGAGATGGATTCCTAGATGTGGTGAGCTATCAGACTGTGTTCGCAAGTGTCTGCAGTGTTTTGCCCTCCCAACAGCAATGAATGACAGCTCCTGTTGCACTACACCTCACCTGCAATTGTTATTGTCAGTTGTGGGATTTCAGATGTTCTGATAGGGTGTAGTGGTAACTTATTGTTGTCTTAATTTGCAATTTCCTGATGATGAGGAGCGTGTTTTCATATACTTAATCACCATTTATCTATCTTCTTTGGTGAGGTGTCTGTTCAGATCTTTAACCTATTTTAAAATTGGATTATTTGGTTTTTTTATTGTTTAGTTTTAAGAGCTCTTTGTATATTTTGGATACAAGCTCTTTATTACGTATGTTTTCAAATATTTTCTTTCAGTGTAAACTTGGCTTTTTATTCTCTTAACAGTGTTTCTTGCAAAGCAATTAAATTTTAATCAAGTTCAAGCTTGGAGATGACAGATCAGACACCAGAAGTCCATATTTTTATGCTAATTTTATATTCTGCTAAGTTACTGAGCAGTTTTAATATTTGTGTTAGGCTTATCATTGGTCCCTTTTTGTTTTCTAGTTATACAATCATATCATTTGAAAACAATTTTACTACTTTTCTAATTCTTATTCTTCTAATTGATTTCTTATGTCTGATTATATTGACTAATAAACCCAATACAATGTTAAATAGTGGAAGAGAGAGTGGACATCCTTGTTTTATCCATGCACACTTTAATTACCCATTGACCATTCCCCAACTTGTTATATTATTAGGTTGACATCATTTTTTTTCTCTGCTCACAAAACATGTAATAACTGATTATTATTTCTTATTATACTACTATTATTTTCATTATTACTATTCTCTCAAATATATAGAGAGAAAATAATTATATTCTCTTGTCTTAAAACTCTCTTGTATAAAAAAATAACAATATCTCTTATTTATTTATTATTTTAAAAATCCCATTTTGTGTTCTCATTTTATTCTCCAAAATGCAAATACTCTACTGTATTGAATGTGTATCCTTATATTTTATATGTCCATTTAAAAATATGCCAGGATATTTTGTGAGAATATTTTTAATGCACATAAATTATCTTGTGTTAAGACCACATTCTGTTTCTTACTTTATTCGTTAAGCATCATGTTCTTTCAAGTTATTGGGACTGCTGAGTTTACACCCAGCTTGCTGTTTCTAATTTTTGAGGCATCCGTAGCATATAGCCACTATGTTTTATTTATACAGTCTCCACTTGGGGACATAAAGATTACTTTCAACTCCCTACTTCATTATATTTGGTCTTTAATGGCCCTGTTTGTGATATCTACAGCCAGGTCTGAAATAAATGTATACAGAGTATAAATATAAATCATTTGACCATGTACTGCAGTGCTGCACATTAGAATGGCCAAAGCAGTGTGACCCCCAAGAACAGTGCAGGGGCAGCCCAGCTTCCCAGATTCTTACTACCACTTGGCACAATCCAACTAGTTTATGTTTGCTAACCCAATGGCTATAAACAGGTATTACCTCTTTAAATATTTTAATTTCTCTAATTATTTATAAGTTTAAATCTTTATTCATATACTTGCTAGCCATTTGTGTTTTCTTTTCCATAAATTTCTTATTCATATCCTTGCACAATTTTTTTTCTATTGGATTTCTTGTCCTTCATATATTAATTTGCAAGTGTTCCTTCTGTATTCTAAATGGCAATTCATTTGGTTTAATATGGTGAAAGTGTTCTCTTTCAACTGTTTGGTTATCCATTATCTCTGGCTGTAGTGTTTTTATTAAACCAAAATCCTTAATTTTGCTGAGAACAAATCCACCTATTTTTTCGCTAAAAAAAAGAAAAGAAAAAAAATTTTCTCCTTGTGGCAAGATCACTTAGGATTTTCTCTCTTAACATCTTTCCTACATACCATACAGCAGTGTTAACTATGTCATCATGTTGTACATTACATCCCTAGTACTTATTTATCTTACAACTGGAAGTTTGTACATTTTGACCAACTTCCTCCAGTTCCCCTCCCTCCACACTCTACCTCCAGTAATCACAAGTCTGATCTCTTTTTCTATGAGTTTTTGAGGGATTTTTTGTTTTTTTGTGAGGAAGATTGGCCCTGAGCGAACATCTGTGCCAATCTTCCTCTATTTTATATGGGATGCCACAACAGCATGGCTTGTGAAGTGATGTGAGGTCTGCACCCAGGATCTGAACCTGTGAAGCATGGGCCGCCAAAGTGGAGCACACAAACTTAACCACTGTACCACCGGGCTGGCCCCTCTATGAGTTTTTTTTTTGTTCCACATGTAAGTGAGATCATACAGTATTTCTCTTTCTCTGTCTGACTTATTTCACTTAGCATAACGCCTTCAACATCAACCCATGTTGTCACAAATGGTAGGATTTCCCTTTTTTGCAGCTGATGGAATTGATATTTGACTCAGCAGACTTTGAGTAAAGCAAACTGCTCTCCATAATGTGAGTGGGCCTCATCTAGTCAGTTGAAGGCCTTAAGTAAAAAGACTAACTGCCCCCTAAAAGATGGGAATTCTACCAGCGAACTGTCTCTGGACTCGAACTCTTTCTTGGGTTTCTAGCTTACCAGCTTACCCTGCAGATTTTGCATTCACTGGCCTCCAAAATAACATGAGTGAATTCCTTAAAATAATCTCAGTCAATCTCTGTGTGTGTGTGTATGTGTGTATATATATTCAAACATTTATTTTTATATATGTATATATATATAAAACCTATTGATTCTGTTTCTCTGAAGAACCCTGAATAATACACTGACTTTCATAATATTTTTAGTAGAGATTGCATTTGTATTTAATTATTTGATAATCCTAAACATACTTATAACATACTTACAGTTCTTTCAGGAGTTCTGTGGCTGAATTTTATCTAGAACGAATTCATTTTTCTGTTCATTGATTTTTTCAGTTGCATTTCTTAGAATTACATTTCTTCATGCATTTTGAAAATGTCTTACTTTTGATCTGAAGTTCTTTGTTGCTTTTTCTTTCTCCTTCATTCTCTCATCTGCTTCCACTCTATCCATTTTGGAATTGCTCCTACCTGGCTCCTTGCTTCCTCAGTCCAAAACAAGGTCTTATGTAGAAATTCTAGACCCACAGTGATAGTGGAGACATACCAGATATATATTGGATATACAGCAGATATAACCACCATGCCAGTTGGTATCTAGATTCCAGGACCTTGTCAGCTAGCCTCCTCTAAGGCATATACTTTGATATCAGACACACCCCAGGCAATTCTGTAGGAGTTTGTTTGTTTCTCTTTGCCCTCATTCTTGCTTTTTAGCAGTGATCTTATTTCTAGCACCTCACTCTCCTAGAAGTGATGTCAGTTCTAGTTATCCTATAGGAATCAAACACTCATCTGCCTTTTCCTGCTTAAAGACTCCCCACAGAAGCCCATGCTTGAGGCTTTCTCTGAATTCTGTCCATTTCTTATCCACAGTCCACATGAACAATTTATTGCATGTGGCCATCATAGGATAGGTTTCCCAACTCTTAACAGAAATGCTCACCATCTTCAAAAAAGTTAGAATATGAAATAAACACCACTGACAGACTCAAAATGAAGAGAAAGGAATAGAATAGTGAATGGGTAAATATACAAATATGATTATATTTACACTTTATAGTTGTTAAGAGAGAGGATGGTGGAATATAGTAGATAAGAAGAAACCACTATAATTTGACAGCTAAATAGGATGTGTTTGATCATCTTATGAGTTTAGGGAAGACTTTAGTGGAGAATGGGGGATTTTAAGAGCTGCACGAAACAGGGAAATAGCTGAGTATGTTACAAAACAAAAGTTTCCTTTTACCATATTATTTCATATGTTAGTATTTACTTCTCTGTTAGTTATGCAGCATTCTGCCTTGTGATGTGCTGTTTTTTGCATACGTAAGTACTTCTGAAGATATAAAGTCTTTAAGATGTTTTGACAAAAGCAAAAAAAGCCTTTTAACTAGAATTTCAGAATTGTTTTATTTTAACCACACTTTTTCCCTTGCCTCCAGAAGAAAGGCCAAAGGAACATTATCTACTGTGAGACTTTTCTGTTGGAAGGAAGCTTATATGCCCTGGTAGAATACACGCTTGATGCCACTAAAAGGGAGCAGAATTTGTCACCTCAAAATATGTTTCTTTGGCGTAAAGATTATTTTAGGCTGATTATTTTTAAGAAAATGCAGACATAGGAGAAACTCTGAAAACCAAGTAGAAGTTACCGTTTGTGAAAGACATTAAATTTGTAAGGGAAATCTCTATTTGTAAGGGTGATTCCCTGCTGTGCCAGGAAGAGGGGGATGACTCGGTCTCTAGAAACTCTTATCAAGAGAGGGAGAAGGCAATGACTCAAATCTGTATAACAACCTGACCTTTGTTGACTGTGCTTTTCCTAGTAGCCTCCCATAACTGACTCCTCCCACCCTCAATATCTTCTTTTATCTTTAGCCAAAGATGGTATTTAAGGTGGTGGCTTTGGCCATTTTGCTAGTTACCCAGTTTTCCTAGGTCTCTTCCATGTATACAGGGGGTATACATATTATTAAACTTCTGTTAGGTTTTCTCTTGTGAATCTGTCTCATGTTGATTTAATTCTTAGACCAGCCAGAAGAACTTAGAAGAGTAGAGGAGAAATTTTTCCTCCCTGATACCATTCGCTCCCTTAAGACTTGTGGTGGGAATAAATGTTAAAGATATATTAGGTACATGGTTAAATTGGTCTGGGCTACTTATTTTTAAGAAAAAAAAAGTGAACAATAAGCCTTTATATATATTCTTTTCTTTATCTTCCTTTATGAGTGGTGTTTGTCAAGAGATGGCCACTTCCTGACATCAGCATTACTGTAATCACAGGCCTACTAGGACCAGTTCAATTGATCCCATCTTATCAACAAACCAATTAAGAGTTGTCTTTCAGGAACTGAGTCCCCACCTTGTACAGTTCAGGCCAGTTGAGACCACCAACCCATCAACTGGGCCTGAGCAAATGCTCAGTGCGACCTTTTGAATGTCAAAAAGCTGAAAACCCCACCCTCAGATCATGCTAATATCATCATTTTGTGAATATGAGTCCTATGAAGAGCCATGAAGCTTGACCAGGCTTGCGCAGATCATCAATGACCTCACTTCTCCTTATCTCCAATCATCTGTCTCCCCGCTCCAGATTGCCCTGCTTCTTATCCCAGATGCCTCCTGTCTCACAAGATTGCAGGTTGATCTCACAATAAAGCTGTTTCATTTCCCAAAAACTGATGCCATAATAATTGACTTTTCTTTATGCACGTCGGGCAAGAGAACACCAATTTTGTGTGGAAACATTACTTTGGTGATAGTTGGATTAAAAAGCTACCTGGACGAAAGATGTTGAACTGGGCATAAGATGGGTGGCTGGACTGCATGATTTCAAAGAGTCTTTAAACCATGAAATTATATGATACATCAGATATCTGGCACTGTAATGTGGTGGAGAGAACAAGACATTTTAAGTCACATTATATGGACTCTGCATCTGGTCTGTCACTTACTAGCTGTACAAGCCTAACTTCCATGAGCCTCAGGCTCAGTTCGTAAAACATGAATAACAACGCTTCTTATCTGTTGTGACCGTATATTGAGAGATATACTTTAAGAGTTTTTAAAAAAATATGTGGCCTGCTTAAAGTCACAAAAACTCTGCTGAATAACAGAGTGTAGTTGTTGTCAGTGCTGTTGAGTGGATTACGACTCCTAGTGACCCTGTGTACAGCAGAGTGGGACCCTGCCTGGTTTTTTGGTGCCATCCTCTTACCCTCCAGTGCTATATCAGACATGCTCCACTGCTAGTCATAGGGTTTTCATGGCCAATTTTTTCTGAAGTGGGTGGCCAGGTCCTTCTTCCTAGTCTGTTTTACTCTGGAAGCTCTGCTAAAACCTGTCCACCATGTGTGACCCTGCTGGTATTTGAAAAACCAGTGGCATGGCTTTCAGCAACACACAGCCACCACAGAATGACAAGTGACAGACAGGTGGTGTGGTTCCCTGACTGAGAAACGAACCCAGGGCCGCTGCAGTGAGGGCACGGAATCTGAACCACTAGGTCACCAAACAACAGACTCACGGTGGTATTGCATTACATCGAAACAACTTTCTCTAGCAATGTAGAAAAGTTTCTTGGATAGTTATCCTTTTATAAAAATTGGTAAAGTTCTTGTATATTAAACTAAAATTTCACTTCCTGATTTTATTTTTAATCTTCAAAAGGAATAGAGTATATGTGTTGTTTAAATGATCAGAATCAGTAAAAGAATTTTATTGGGCTGCTTCCAGTGACAAAACTTTCAAAAAGCTTTATGAAGAAATATTTTGAACTGGCAAAAACTGAATTATTGGATGGCAGAAACAAAGCAAAAATTAAAATATGCTGTGTTATTATAATAATGATAATACTATCATTGAGTATAATTCTCAGAACAGGCACTATTGTCTCTATTTTCACAGATAAAGATGAGACCCAGAAAGGCTAAGTAATTCACCAAGGGCCAATCCAGTACTAACTGCTTGAGCCAGGATTCGAACCTGTAAATCTGGCTCTGGAATCCATCCTTACAAGCTCTACCCAGCCTCACATCTGTACCCCCAAACTTACACAACAACAGATGGGTGAAAACATCTCCAAGCTTCCTGGTATATAATAATGTTTAGTGAATCTGAATCTAAGCTTACCTTTAAGACTCATGAAAATCAAAGCTTCTTTCAAAGGCATAATCTTCCACCATGGAGATTTTTATAACCAAGACTCCGTCATAGTTTCTGAAAATAATTAAGAAAAATTCATTGTTGGAAAGATAAGTGGTTGAGGAATTCTAGTTTCTGATCCAACATGTAAACAGCTTGGAAGTCATCACTCATATCCTCAGAGGGCAAACTACTTCCCCACATCTGGAGAGATAGACAAGCAGATAAGAGAATCAGTTTTACGGGGAGCAAAAGCCCAGAACAGTAGCCTGAAGCTGGAACCAATATCACAGCTGGAGCCAGTAAGTACTTGATGAGTTGATATAGTCTCAGGGTCGAAACTCTGAGGAGGCCTGCAATTAGGGGCCCTCACATCCTTATGAGTTTTACCTCCAGGAAGCCCCTTGCTCTCACTGTAAAGATTAGAGAAAAATCCCTTTGCACTCCAGGCAGAATGAGGGGAAGAGTAACTATATTGAAATATACTCAGAGCTCCCCATTCTCTTTAAAAAGGCCTGCCCTCAAGGGAACCTATTTTATCAGAGCCTAACCCACTGGGGTTTTACCAAAGATTAACCAACCTAGGGGAAGAGAAATACCCAACTCCAGCCCCTGCTAGCCTTCCACGTGGAGGAAGAGAAATACCCAACTCAGGCTCACTTAAGACTGATACCTAATCATGGGACTATAGAACACTTCCCCTCGCCAAGGCCTTACCGCCACATCAACAGGGCTCCGGTATAATAACAAGGGATTGCAGCTAAAAGAACTGTAAGCCTCAGAGTCTGTTTAAGGAATCTCTAGAAAAACTCAGAGACAACAGAAGAGTCAGACACAAAAACACTAGAGAAATTGTAGGCCCTGACAGCACAGTCACAGCAAACAATAACCCTGGCCTAACTCCTAGCCACATAAAAAATCCTCACACTAAGGCCTATCTATCACCGTTCCTTTTACCTGACACAGAGTTACGAAGATGGTAGATATCAATCTAACTATATCAATAATCACTTCAATGTGAATGGTCTAAATATGCTAATTAAAAGACAGAGACTGTTGAAGTAGATTAAGAAAAACAAGACCCAACTCCAAGTCGTCTACAAGAAAGAGAAGTGGTTGAGCTCAAGCTTCTTGTTCTTCCAGGAAAAATTATTTGTTAATCCCTCTTAATACTGACTGCTCCCTCATAAGTTATTTCAGTGTTTTTATATCTAGTGTATCCCTTAAAATATGTTACTTTACAAATAACAGAATCCCAGCTCAAACTGATGTAAGCAGAAAAACTGAACATTACAGATCATGGAATATATTTGTCCAAAACCTCACGTCTTGGTTCAACCCAGAGCTCAAAATATATCAGCAGAAGCTGGTTTCTATTTCTCCACTACATTTTCTCTATATGATTTCATTTTCAGATAGGTTTCAAGAAGGCCGTTAGAAGTGCCTAGGTTCAATGCTATCCAAAAATAGTAAGATTCCTTCCCCACCATTCAGAACAAAACTCATTTCATTTCCTTGTTCTAACTGGCTTTGGTGGCCATACTTAAACCCACATGGTAGGCTGAACAATGTAATATACTGTGTGGATTGAGTCTATGTGGAGTACATGCCACTGGAAAATGTGAGACAAGAGGGAGGGAAAACAAGTACAGTTGCCAGGACAAGGGTGTAAACAGACAGCCACTACATGCAGTTTGACTAAAACATCAGGTATTTTTTTCTACATTGTACTCAAATAATTTGTTCATTGCTCCTTTTCACAGGGTTCCTAATATATTACTGGAAAATTGAACTAGTCTAAATTAAACATACTGAACTGAAAGAACATGAGTTGAAATAAATTGAAGAGGTGAATCTTCGAGACTCCTCCCAACTGCATGATTTTGTAGGCAGTAGCATTAGGAAGGATTACAGGAATGAACTGGCCTTTCATTCTTTTCCTCAGTGCAAAATGAGCAATAGTTTAAGTAAGAAAAAGTAATAACTGTCTAAACTATGCAAGTGCTTCTCCCTAGTATATCTGATTTTAGAGCTGACAATGAACAGGAGTTTTTGTTCATTAGTTTTTGAGTATTTTGTCGTAACGCTGCCATACTTTGCTATGAACGTTCTATATAGTAATGAATCATTTTTTCACAAAGAAAATATGTAGAGGAACGATTATAAGCTCTTCAGAAACATCTCTTGACATTTTTAAGATGAGATTCACATCAGGTTCCCCCTCTTCTCCATTTGGGCATGACCTTTTCATATTGAGAGATTACACTAGATAGGGTACTACACTTCAGGGATGACTAATTAAAACATCTCACAGAAAGCAAGAAAATAGGAAGAGAGGGAGAGAAAAGGAGTGAAGGATAAACATATATTTTATCTTCTGCATTTTTCTAATCAGATTAATCCCCTTCATGTAAGGCCTTCCCTTGCTCCTGAAATGACGCACAAGTACACTTTACATATTGGACATCAAGTTACATGATGTGGGAGGACATTTGTTATACTAACAAACTCTCAATCAGAAGAAGAGCCAAATATATTTTAAAAATAACTCTTGCCTAACTACTGAATTTCCTAAACATTTATAAGTCTCATAAAAATCAGAGCTTTACACTCAAGCAGCCATGCTACTAAACCTTAAAAATGAACCACATCCATAGGATGGAAACATTATGGGAAGGGAGATACTAGCAAAGTCAGATATTATTGTCAATTAAGCTTCCAATATCATTTATAACTATTTGTCTAACATGAAGTATTCTTACTTTATAAATAACATTACCAAATATTTAAAAAGTATTAATTGCACAGTATTGTATTTCTTGTGAAATTTCTAGCTATGGTGAACTTCATTTCATAATGTCAGTTTTAAAGAACATAACTGGGCTTAGCTAAAAATTTTACTTCATAATAGAAGTATAAATAGTGTCAACAATATTTTATAATTTTTTTCTGGTTTCCAAACAAGTCCTATCTTGAGCCAAACTTTATGTTTTAGAAAGTTACATTTTGAGAATCCAAAATTACACAGTGAGTAGGCACCTGGACTTGATCTATGTTTCCCCAAGACCCCAAACTAGGTTGTGATGACAGATTAAAATTTACAGCTGTCACTGCTTGCTGCGTGGCTACTCACAGGTTATCGCAGGATATCACCCCACTGCATGGCCCCTGCAAGCTCCTCTACTACTTTCTCTCCCCTCCAACCAGCCTGATCTCTGACCTTCCACCTTGTCTGGAAAATAAAACATATTAGGACAACCATCTTAGTCCACTCAGGTGCTATAACAAAAATACCATGCACTTGGTGGCTTAAACAACAGACATTTATTTCTCATAGTTCGGGAGGTTGGGAAGCCCAAGGTCAAGGTGCCAGCAGATTGTGTGTCAGGTAAGGGCCCGCTTCCTGATTCATAGACAGCTGTCTCTTTGCTGTGTCTTCACATGGCAGAATGGATAAGACAGCTCTTGAGTCTGGTTTATGGGAACACTAAACCCATTCATGAGGGCTCTACTCTCATGACTTAAGGACCTCCCAAAGGCCTCACCTCCTAACACCGTCACATTAAGAGTTAGGATTTCAACATATGAATTGGGGGGGGGGGGGTTCACAAACATTCAGTCCATAATAAACAACAACTGTCTAGTTTACATGTTAGACTCTATTTGTCATGTGCAGAGGAGATGGAGTCGTGCTATAGGAAAATAGCTTCAGGGAATCTGATCCCACTGGAAGACAAGCCGAGAGTACTCAAGGAAGAGTAAGCATAAAGCAAATCTAATATCTCACTAAATCTTACTAAAATCTTACCAGAATAAGATATAAAGCCCATGAATTGAGCTGTAACAGAGCAAAACTACAGCTCATGACAGCATTTGATGAATTCAGCAAGCAATAAAGATACCCTCTCCTCATATCTTTCTTGGGGGCATGTAGAAGAATTGAAAATAAATGGCTAGATAAATATAGATGAAGACAGATAAGTTAGTAAGTATGGGCATATTCAAAACCCACCTCTTGAAGAGTCATTATGATCATGTTATTAACTGAAATTATAACCGTTCTACATGAGAAAGAAATGAAGGTTTATTCACATTAAATAATGCATTCAAATTACACTCTGCATTTTAACATCTATGTGTTGAGCACTTATCATAGGAACTATTAGGCACAATAGACCAACAGATGGTTCCACAGTGAAAACAGCCATCCCTATTCTCCAGGAACACGTGAGAACATCTGACAACTCTGGGGCTGTTTAGAATACAAATCTTGCAATTGTTCGAATAATGTGCTGTAAGAACATGACTAAAGGACGGATTAATTTCATCTAAACAGATTAATATAACTTCTAATTCTTTAGTGGACTTAATAGAATTTTGGGGAAAAATCGTAATCAGCACTCCATAAATAATATTTAGTAGAATATCAACATCTCACAAGTTGTAAATACATATTCTAAGACAAAAGTATTCCACTTTTGTAAAGTGTAAAAGTGTAAACACCAGTTAGGTGTTTTCAAATTAAACAAGAAATCATTTCTGTATACCTATTTACAAAAAGAAACTCCCCAAACAGAAAGTAATAGCAACAAATTAAATTTTAAGAACTTCAGCATTTGACAAATGTATTTGATCACAGATTTTAATTTTTCAGATCTCCTATTAACATCTCAATGGTTATTAATGTTTCATGGCACAGAGTTGAGATATTCTGAATTTTTAAAAATATAGGTGTGTTTTCACTGATAAATGCCTACCAGCTTGTGAGATGATTCTGCAAAAGGCTGCCAGATGTTTTCAAGGAAAAGAGCTCCGGCCTCACTAGGAAATATGTCTCTAAAAAGAAACTAGAATCGAAACAAAGAGACAACCCACCAATTGGGAGAAAATATTTGCAAATCATATATATGACAAGGGATTAATCTCCATAATATATAAGGAACTCACACAACTGAACAACAAAAAAACAAACGACCCAATCAAAATATGGGCAGAGGAAATCAACAGACATTTTTCCAAAGAAGATATACAGATGGCCAATAAACACATGAAAAGATGTTCAGAATCACCAATCATCAGGGAAATGCACATCAAAACTACACTAAGATACCACCTTACACCTGTTAAAATAACTATAATCACCAAGACTAAAAACACCAAATGTTGGAGAGGGTGTGGAGAGAAGGGAACCCTCATACACTGCTGGTGGGAATGCAAACTGGTGCAGCCACTATGGAAAACAGTATGGAGATGCCTCAAAAAACTAAAAATAGAAACGCCATACGACCCAGCTATCCCCCTACTGGGTATCTACGCAAACAATTTGAAATGAACAATCCAAAGTAACATATGCACCCCTATGTTCACTGCAGCACTATTCCCAATAGCCAAGACATGGAAGCAATCCAACTGCCCATTGACCGATGATTGGATAAAGAAGAGGTGGTATATATATACAATGGAATACTACTCAGCCAGAAAAAAGACAAATTCATCCCATTTGCAATAACATGGAAGGACCTAGGGGGAATTATGCTAAGAGAAATAAGCCAGGCTGAGAAAGACAAACACCAGATGATTTCACTCATACGGGGAATACAAACAAAGACATGGACAAAGAAAACAGTTCAGTGGTTGTCAGGGGAAGGGAGTTGGGGGATGGGCACAGGGGGTGAAGGGGAGCACTTATGTGGTGGCAGACAACAAATAATGTACAACTGAAATCTCACATTGATGTGAACTATTATGAACTCAATAAATAAAAAAGAAGAAGAAAAGAAATGTGGCTCTACCCTAAACATCTCATATAACTTCAGCCAAACCATCAAACTTCTAAGGACTTAATTCATCTATCTGTTAAATGGAAATTTGGGGACTTCCAAGTAAAGATGGTATCCAGCTAATCACACACAATTTTTCCTCTAGCATTTTTCTATTAAGACACTAAACTGAAAGGAATGTGAAGTTACAATTAGTCATCTTATTTTTATACAAAACAAACTTTGTACCTTGTAAAATGAGGGTGTCTGAATGAATGATTTCTAGAGGATTTCTATATCCAAAATACCAAAAGAAACAAAACACAACAAAAACTTATTGATTATAAAAAATATTTAATCCTTAAAGAATAGAGAGCTGCCCATTAGTCTAGTGTGTAATCAAGCTGTAAATTATTTCTTTCTTTCAGACTTTTGTGAAGTATGCTATTTATCACTGAAAATATACTAAATTTCCTCAAATTTAAAATATCATCTGATGTAAGAAACACCATTAATTCATGTACCAGGAAGAAGGAAAAAAAATCTCCCAGTTAAACTAGATCATATCATTGACTGAAAGATGCATACTGACTTCAGAGATGCTAAAACATGGGGAAAAAGGTGCTCCTTAGAATCAATGAGATATGTATAATATTATATATTTATGTATACATAAATATATATTTGGAGGAAGAAAAACTGAGACAATTGTCTTTAAACTTTGTAACACCTCTTATAAAACATTTTTTGCAAAACCACTTTCTCAGAGTCATTATAATGTCCTTAAAAACAGTATCTTAAACAAGAAAGTCAAATACTCCTTGACAGCAACCTTGAAACATTTATGTTCAGCTGAGACTCCCAGATGCCATTATTTAGGAACCACAAAGAGAGCCAATGCCCTTCGAAATATATCTCATTCCCGAAAAATTTAAAGATTAGGGGCTCCTGTTGTGCTAGGTAAAGCTATAAACACAATTCTTCAAAATAGCAACAGTTACAACAAAGTCAGATAATTGACCTTTACCCATAGTCAGCACTGTGAAACTTGGAAATTGAAACTTTTACCTACTTTGATCAAGGAATAGGATAAAGATAGCTACCGACGTCATTAGCCCTCTCTTTCCAAAGTAAACAAATTAATTTAAACAACTATAGGTTAACAAACAGAATGGCAGCATCTTACGCTTCTTAGTCTGATCTCTTTATAAAGTCTAAAGTATATCATATCACTCAAGGATTAAAACCACCCACACCTTCCCACAGCAATTAAAATAACACGCAAAATCCCTCGCACGAGTCATAAGGCTCTACATGCTCTGGGCTCTCTGACCTGGGCTCTCCCCTCTTCTCTGCTTGCTGCTCTTCAGCCAGCCAAACTGACCCTCTTTAATTTAATCAAGCTTCGATCAATGTGGGCATAAAGTTTCAAGTTTCAATTTTCAGAGCGCTAAGTATAGATACAATCCATTAAACCTTGCTCCTGCTATTTCCTGCACAGGGAAGGCTTTTCTCCCAAATTTTCATGTCACTATTTTAATATTTTTTGTATCTTTATAATTTGTTCCATTGACTTGTCCTCCTAGAAGCTTTTGATAAACACCATAGTTAGCTTTTGCCCATTTCCAGTAACTCACAATTCTGTCACCCTATTTTATTTCCTTCACGTAGTTTATCACTATCTGAAGTTATACAGTGAGTCACTGTGTCCAGTAAACAGGCATTTTTTTTTTTTTTGAGGAAGATTAGCCCTGAGCTAACATCTACCACCAATCCTCCTCTTTTTGCTGAGGAAGACTGGCCCTGAGCTAACATCTTGCCCATCTTCCTCTACTTTATATGTGGGACACCTACCACAGCATGGCTTGACAAGTGGTGCATAGGTCTGCACCCGGGATCCAAACCAGTGAACCCCGGGCCGCCAAAGCAGAGCATGTGAACTTAACCACTGTGCCACCAGGCTGTCCTCAAAAGGATATTTTTTTTAATTTCTTTTTATCACTCATTATTCTTTCTGTAGTGACTAAAGAAAGTGAATTGTATGACACTTCAGTAATAAGTGATGGTTAAACAGGCTTGGATCGCTGAAGAAGACTCGCAAGAACCAAAATGACAGTGCTTAGAATATGTAGTTTATTATCAGAAAAGGAGACAACACAGCAAAAGCATCAAAGTCAGGATCCACATCACAGCCAAAGGCTGTCTCAGGGGAAGGTCTGGAAAGGCCAGGCCGTGGTCCACCCTCTGAAAGGGTGGGAGGGACACAGTTGCTCTCTCAGGTCAGGAACCCCTGATGTGTGTAGAGAAGGCCTCAGAACTAGGATGCCCCAAATGGAGTCTCCGCCGGCATTTCTCAGAGAGGCTATGGGCAAGTCATCAATCTCACCGTTATCAGTAAAGAATGCTGATAAGCTGGTACAAACTGCCTTGAAACTCCGGGGATCCATCGTTACAAACCAGCACTATTATCAGACATTTCATTTCATGCCTGGGGATTAGTGTCAAGCAGGGGTATTTCTTATTTCAGTGGACAGTTCTGGCTAATTCAGGCCTGTCGGCACTAACCCTACCAAGAGAAGCACATGGTAAGATGTGTGTGTGTGCAGTGAATGAATTAATAAATCTTTACTTCAAGTTCTCTTTTTTTAAGCTTTGAATTTTTTATCTCAAATTATCTCTATATAAAAAATAAACTTGGGGAGGAGGATCCAAGATGGCACCGTGAGTAGTCCTCTTTGTCTCTCCCCCTTCGAGTCTACAATTATTTGGACACTCATCGCTTAACAAAGGATAGCCAGACAGCATCTCAGGACGTCTGAGAGAACCACGCGACTATACATCGGAAGGCGGATGGACTTCCCTCCGGGAGGATGTGGAGATAGGTGAAAACTCTCCAATCCCGACCGAACAGCCTAGTACCTGCAAGCGGCTTTCTTCCAACGGACGCCCCCAGAAGATCAACACACACCTAGGGCAGGAGCGAGCACACACCAGAGGAGCGACGGTGGAAACAGGTGACCAGAACCCTACCTAAACCCCCCGCAATTACTCCTAAATGCAGAGGGAAACTCTAGAGTTACACACTTGAGCCCCGCCATTGGTGGGGAGATCCCGCCTAGTGTTCACGGCGCCCGGAGGGTCCCAGAGAGAATCACTGAGGGTACGGCGGCCCCCCGGCTGCCACTGCCTGCATGGTGGGGAAAGGGATTGCCGGAGATCTCAGAGAGGACTGGGGCTGGGTGAAGCTCCAGATGCCGGCTCCGCGCCCCGGAGGGGAAGCTCCAGAGTTATGCCCTGGCAGCAGACAAAACTCTCTGTCTACCATTAGCAGAGGGGCCACGCCCAGCATTCACAACTCCAGGAAAGTCCCGGAGAGAATCCCAGAGGGCGAGGCGACCCCCAGCTGCCGTTGCCCACCCCGTGGGGCAAGGGATTGCCAGAGATCTCAGAGAGGACTGGGGCTGGGGGGAGCTCCAGAGGCCGGCCCTGTGGCCCGGAGGGGAAACTCCAGAGTTCTGCCCGGGCAGCAGACAAAACTCTCTGTCTGCTATTAGCGGAGGGACCACACCCAGCATCCACAACACCGGGAGGGTCCCGGAGAGGAGAATATCAGGCAGGGCAGCAGCTGACCAGCTACCACTGAAATCAGGATCTCCGGCTATCCCCCAGTCAGGGCAAAGGGCTCCCCGAGTTCCTGGGGAACAGGACTGGGGCTGGGTGGAGTTCCAGCGACCCAGCTCCATAGCCTAGGGGGAAACCCTACAGGCTCACAGCAGCCTCAGGGAAAGCCTCTGCACAGCACTAGTAGGGAGCACCCATCCGGCAGCCACAAGGCTGGAAGACCCTGGGACAAAAGTAGCATAGCTAGGTGAGCTAACCACAGACTCTAGAAGATGCCAATAGCTCTGCTGCGACCCATAGTGGACAAGTGAGATTTTGTGGGTGCCGACAGTGACGGAGCGGCAAATATAAGTGATCCTACCCCTGGCCGCTGGAAAAGCCCATAACACCGTTGCAGACCCCAAGGAGGGAGCACATCTAGGTGGGCTGCAACTGTAGGCACCAGCAGCCTGAAGGCCCCCCGTGACGGCCCCCATGGCAGAAGAGGGAATCCAAAGGACCACTGTGACTACAAGGAGGGGCCCAGGCCGTTAGCAACTGCGGATAGGGTTCCTGGTTGGTGCAGTATAAACAGCTGCTCCCCCACCACACCAGCAGAAACAAGTGGAAGGAGCAACTAAACTCTATCTCTATGCGGAGGCACAAATCAACAACATCAAGCATAAATCTCCAGATCAGAAGGAAAATAACAAATACACAGAAAACAATCCCAAAGAAAATGAGATATATAACCTAAATGATGATGACTTCAAAACAGCCATCATTAAAATACTCAATGAGTTAAGAGAGAATTCAGATAGACAACTCAACGAGTTCAGGAGCTATGTCACAAAAGAGTTTGATACGATAAAGAAGAACCAAACAGAAATATTGGAAATGAAGAACACAATAGAGGAGATTAAGAAAAATCTAGATGCACTGAACAGTAGGGCCGATAATATGGAGGAAAGAATTAGCAATTTGGAACATGCCAATTTAGAAATGCTGCGGGCAGAGGAGGAGAGAGAAGTAAGACTAAAAAAAAATGAAGAAACTCTCCGAGAATTATCAGACAAAATTAGGAGATGCAACGTAAGGATTATAGGTCTACCAGAGGGAGAAGTGAAGGAGAAAGGGGCAGAAAGCCTATTCAAAGAAATAATGGCTGAGAACTTCCCAAATCTGGTGAGAGAGATGGATCTTCAGGTGACAGAAGCCAATAGATCTCCAAACTTTATCAATGCAAGAAGACCAACCCCACGGCATATAGTAGTGAAGCTAGCAAAAGTCAACGACAAGGAGAAAATACTAAGGACAGCCAGGCAGAAGAAACTAACCTACAAAGGAACCCCCATCAGGCTATCAGCAGATTTCTCAGCAGAAACTTTACAGGCTAGAAGAGAGTGGAATGATATATTCAAAAATCTGAAGCACAAAAACCTACAGCCGAGAATTCTCTACCCAGCGAAAATATCCTTCAAATACGATGGAGAAATAAAAACTTTCCCAGATAAACAAAAATTAAGGGAGTTCATTGCCACAAAACCTCCTCTTCAGGAAATCCTCAGGAAAACCCTCATTCCTGAAAAATCAAAAAAAGGAAAGGGGCTACAAAACCAAGAGCAGAGGAGCTAAGTAGAAGGACAACAACAGAGAGTAGCAGCTCTTCATCAGAACAGATTAAACCATGGGACGAGAAACAAAGGAAATTGAAGAAAACCGGAAAACAAGACATAAAATGGTAGTGGTAGGCCCCCACATCTCAATAATCACTCTAAATGTAAATGGATTGAACTCCCCAATCAAAAGACACAGAGTGGCAGGATGGATCAAAGAACAAGACCCAACAATATGCTGCCTCCAGGAAACACACCTCAGCCCCAAAGACAAACACAGACTCAGAGTGAAGGGATGGAGAACAATACTCCAAGCTAATAATGAACAAAAGAAAGCAGGTGTCGCTATACTAATACCAGACAAGGTAGACTTCAAAGCAAAACAGATAAAAAAAGACAAAGAGGGACAGTATATAATGATAAAAGGGACTCTCCACCAAGAAGACATAAAACTTATAAATATATACGCATCCAACACAGGAGCACCAAAATTTGTAAAGCAACTCTTAATAGAACTAAAAGAAGACATCAACAACAATACAGTAATAGTAGGGGACCTCAACACACCATTAACACCAATGGACAGAACATCCAGACAGAAAATCAACAAGGAAATAATAGAATTAAATGAAAAATTAGACCAGATGGACTTAACAGATATATATAGAACACTTCATCCAAAAACAGCAGGTTACACATTCTTCTCAAGTGCACATGGAACATTCTCAAGGATTGACCATATTTTGGGAAACAAAGCAAGCATCAATAAATACAAGAGAGTTGAAATAATATCAAGCATCTTTTCTGATCATAATGCTATGAAACTAGAAATCAACTACAAGAAAAAAGCAGAGAAAGGTGCAAAAATGTGGAGACTAAACAACACGCTTCTGAACAAACAATGGATCACTGAAGAAATTAAAGAAGAAATCAAATATTATCTGGAGACAAATGAAAATGAGAACACGACACACCAAATCATTTGGGATGCAGCAAAAGCAGTCCTAAGAGGGAAATTCATCGCAATACAGGCTCACCTCACTAAACAAGAAAAAGCTCACATAAGCAACCTCAAACGACACCTAACAGAACTAGAAAAAGAAGAACAAGCAAAGCCCAGAGTCAGTAGAAGGAGGGAAATAATAAAAATAAGAGCAGAAATAAACGATATTGAAACAAAAAAGACAATAGAAAGGATCAATGAAACAAAGAGTTGGTTCTTCGAAAGAATTAACAAAATTGACAAACCCTTAGCCAGACTCACCAAGAAAAGAAGAGAGAAATCGCAAATAAATAAAATTAGGAATGAGAGAGGAGAAATCACAACAGATACCAATGAAATACAAGGGATCATAAGAGAATGCTATAAAAAACCATATGCCAACAAATTGAACAACCTGGAAGAAATGGACAAATTCCTAGACTCCTACAATCTCCCCAAACTGAATCAGGAAGAAATGGAGAATCTGAATAGGCCAATCACAAGTAAGGAAATAGAAACGGTAATCAAAAACCTCCCCAAAAATAAGAGTCCAGGACCAGACTGCTTCTCTGGAGAGTTCTACCAAACATTCAAAGAAGACTTAATACCTATTCTTCTCAAACTGTTTCAGAAAATTCAGAAAGATGGAGAACTCCCTAACACATTCTATGAAGCCAGCATCACTCTGATCCCCAAACCTGACAAGGACAACACAAAGAAGGAGAACTACAGGCCGATATCACTGATGAACATAGATGCAAAAATCCTCAACAAAATTTTGGCAAACCGAATACAGCAATACATCAAAAAGATTATACACCATGATCAAGTGGGATTTATACCAGGGACACAGGGATGGTTCAACATCTACAAGTCAATCAACGTGATACACTACATCAACAAAATGAAAAACAAAAACCACATGATCATCTCAATAGATGCAGAGAAAGCATTCGACAAGATCCAACACCCATTTATGATAAAAACCCTCAATAAAATGGGTATAGAAGGAAAGTACCTCAACGTAATAAAGGCCATATACGACAGACCCACAGCCAACATCATACTCAATGGACAAAAACTGAAAGCCATCCCTCTGAGAACAGGAACAAGATAAGGGGGCCCACTTTCACCACTCCTATTCAACATAGTACTGGAGGTGTTGGCCAGAGCAATTCTGCAGGAAAAAGAATTAAAAGGAATCCAAATAGGTAATGAAGAAGTAAAACTCTCGCTGTTTGCAGACGACATGGTCTTATATATAGAAAACCCCAAAGAATCCATAGAAAAACTATTAGAAATAATCAACAACTACAGCAAAGTAGCAGGGTATAAAATCAACATACATAAATCAGTAGCATTTCTATACACTAACAATGAACTAACAGAAAAAGAACTCAAGAACTCAATCCCATTCACAATCTCAATGAAAAGAATAAAATACCTTGGGATAAACTTAACCAAGGAAGTGAAGGATCTATACAATGAAAACTACAAGACTTTCTTGAAAGAAATTGATGACAACATAAAGACATGGAAAGAGATTCCATGCACATGGATTGGAAGAATAAACATAGTTAAAATGTCCATACTACCTAAAGCAATCTACAGATTCAATGCTATCCCAATCAGAATCCCAAGAACATTCTTCACAGAAATTGAACAAAGAATCCTAAAATTCATATGGGACAAGAAAAGACCGCGAATTGCTAAAGCAATCCTGAATAAGAAAAACAAAGCCGGCAGAATCACAATCCCCGATTTCAAAACATACGACAAAGCTACACTGATCAAAACAGCATGGTACTGGTACAAAAACAGGTCCACAGATCAATGGAACAGAATAGAAAGCCAAGAGAGAAAACCACACATCTATGGACAGCTAATCTTCGACAAAGGAGCAGAGGGCCTACAATGGAGAAAAGAAAGTCTCTTCAACAAATGGTGCTGGGAAAACTGGACAGCCACATGCAAAAGATTGAAAATCGACCATTCTTTTTCACCACACACGAAAATAAACTCAAAATGGATCAAAGGGGCTGGCCCCATGGCCAAGTGGTTAAGTCTGCGCGCTCCACTGCAGGCGGCCCAGTGTTTCGTTGGTTCGAATCCTGGGCACGGACATGGCACTGCTCATCAAACCACGCTGAGGCAGCGTCCCACATGCTACAACTAGAAGGACCCACAACGAAGAATATACAACTATGTACTGGGGGGCTTTGGGGAGAAAAAGGAAAAAATAAAATCTTTAAAAAAAAAAAATGGATCAAAGACCTAAAGATTAGGCCTGAAACAATAAGTCTTCTGGAAGAGAATATAGGCAGTACACTCTTTGACATCAGTTTCAAAAGATTCTTTTCGGACACTATAACTCCTCAGTTGAGGGAAACAACAAAAAGAATAAACAAATGGGACTTCATCAGACTAAAGAGCTTCTTTAAAGCAAGGGAAAACAGGATTGAAACAAAAAAACAGCTCACTAATTGGGAAAAATATTTACAAGCCACTTATCTGACAAAGGGTTAATCTCCATAATATACAAAGAACTCACACGGCTTAACAACAAAAAAACAAACAACCCGATCAATAAATGGGCAGAGGACATGAACAGACATTTCTCAAAAGAAGATATGAATATGGCCAATAGACACATGAAAAGATGTTCATCATCGCTAATCATCAGGGAAATGCAAATCAAAACTACACTAAGATATCACCTTACACCCATTAGACTGGCAAAAACATCCAAAACCAAGAGCGACAAATGTTGGAGAGGTTGTGGAGAAAAAGGAACCCTCATACACTGTTGGTGGGAATGCAAACTGGTACAGCCACTATGGAAAACAGTATGGAGAGTTCTCAAAAAGTTAAAAATAGAAATACCCTATGACCCAGCCATCCCATTACTGGGTATCTAGCCTAAGAACCTGAAATCAGAAATCCCAAGAGTCCCTTGCACCCCTATGTTCATCGCAGCATTATTTACAATAGCCAAGACGTGGAACCAACCTACATGCCCAGAAACTGATGATTGGATAAAGAAGATATGGTATATATACACAATGGAATACTACTCAGCCATAAAAAAAGACAAAATTGGCCCATTCACAGCAACGTGGATGGACCTCGAGGGTATTATGTTAAGCAAAATAAGCCAGTCAGAGAAAGATGAACTCTATATGACTCCACTCATAGGTGGAAGTTAGTATATTGACAAGGAGATCTGATCGGTGGTTACCAGGGAAAAGGGGGGTGGGGGAAGGGCACAAAGGGGGAAGTGGTGTACCCACAACATGACTAACAAAAATGTACAACTGAGGGGCTGGCCCCGTGGCCGAGTGGTTAAGTTCGCGCGCTCTGCTGCAGGCGGCCCAGTGTTTCGTTGGTTCGAATCCTGGGCGCGGACATGGCACTGCTCATCGGACCACGCTGGGGCAGCGTCCCACATGCCACAACTAGAAGGATCCACAACGAAGAATATACAACTATATACCGGGGGGCTTTGGGGAGAAAAAGGAAAAAATAAAATCTTTAAAAAAAAAAATGTACAACTGAAATCTCACAAGGTTGTAATCTATCATAACATTAATAAACTAAATAAATAAATAAATAAATAAAAAATAAATAAACTTGGCTATTTGTCACTGGTGACAGAGGTGACCTAATGTCCCCTAAAATCGGTGCTTCCCCTTCCGTAGTACAGAGCCCTTGCTGGGAAGCAGCTGCCCAGCTGAGGGCTGCATGTCCAAACCCTCACCAAAGGCACAGGAGAGAGAGTGACCTATGTTGTTTCCGGCCGGGGCAGTTCAGAAGCCGGCGTGGCTTCCCGCCCTATCTTCCCTCAGGTCCTTTCTGAATACAGGGGACCCTGAGAAACTAGGGGATGGTCAACTCATAAGATGGAAACTGATGCTGATGCGGAACACCCTCATTTGCTGTTACGTGTGTGAGAAGTAGATCTCTGTTGTGCTAAGTCACTGAAATGTTGGATTTATCACTGCAGTTAGCGTGTCCCTAGCCTGCACTGCTCCTACTAGAGAAGGACACCAATAAAAAGGAGACTGCTCGGTCACTCCCTGATGATTAGAGTTTACTTTATTGACTTGCAGAATTATAGCCCTTTAATTTTTCACTTAATAGCTGATATTTAAATTTCAATTCAGCAATCCATTTTTATATAATTTATAGGGCACATGTCAAATATGCTTCTCTTGATATATTTTACTTAATTGGTAACATAATGTTTTATGATTGCTATTTGCTTGTGCATATGTGCTACATTTGATGTCTTCAAGTTATTTTGCAACATAAACTGGAAGAACAGTCTCATATTTCTGTATTCATGCTTTGTATGTTGCCTACCAAGAAAACGTTTAAAAACGATTTTTCAACTTTTCCAAAGTATGTTTTCACTCTGGATTGCTCCCCTTCCTAAACATAGATATTTACTCTATGTGACACATAGTTTGGGATGTGTTAATCATCTGTATTATATCTTCCTCTGAATACCCCAGGACGATATTAGTCCTTGTGCAAGCTGAATAAAATTTTTTATTGATCGGTAGAAATTTGCTTGTTATGTATTTACTACTATTGCTCTCTTTAATTATTTTTGAATTGGTTATCTACTTTGTGAAACAACTATTATTTAATTAATAATGTGTAAGCTAGTAACTCCAGACAACTCCATAATTACACATAATTTATTATAAATAAGCACCACTACTAGGTGCTTAGAAAGATTATTTTTATTTTGTTACAGCATTTTACAGTGTATAATGTAGTACCCAGCATATAAATTAAACTTTTTAAAATGCAATAAAGTATTGCAGATTATTCATCATCAAAACAATCCTTTTTCTTTTAGTTGACTGAACTTCTTTAAATAAATACGTATAATATTAGTAAAACCATTTGTGTCTCTAGGTCTACTTTATCTCTGTAAAGTTATGACGATGTGATGTGTGTACTTTAGTCACTTGGATAATTCTACTTGTTCAATATTTTATCAAAAGAGGAATGTAAATGTGTACGTCATAAATGTTATTGACACCCCAAAGTAGTGTTTTAGTAGAATTAAGACGATATGCCTTTAAGACCCATTCCCTGTGTTAGTTTAAGAATGTGTTTTTGTTTTCTCCATTTTATTCATGTCTGCCCCACACTTTCCCCCAAAGGCATGCAGTAAGGAAATTCTGTTTAAAAGTGGTAACAAACTTATTTCTGCTAAAGAAGAATAGCAAGCAAATTTTTTCTCCATGCATTCTAGTTTCAAAAATTATCTGTCAAATAAAATTGCAGTGCTTATAAATCTAGCCATTATCAAATTTGAATGACAATGCACCAACCATATGAAACACAAGTGTTTTGTCTTGTTTGTTTTGCTTTGAGTAATTTTGCTTTTGAATCACAGTACCAGCTAAACTGACCTTCATCTCAAGACTCTTTTTCTATTCAGTAGAGACAGTGTGACAGACTCTAGATACAGACAACTTTGCACTTGGCGTATATTTTGCCCAAGTTTAGTGAAATTCCCTTTGAGAGGAAATCTCTGAAGTAATTGTCCTTATTTCTTCAACAGTGGAAACAGCTTACCTTTACCTTCAAAGGTGGTAGGGTGAATTAGTGTGATGATCTCTTTCATGGAAAAAAAACCTTTTTTAATATATGATTACCTGCATTGGCATCTGTGAACTGCTCCAGAAGTAGAGCACAGCACAGTCTCCCCTGCCAACTTGAGTATGGTATTAATTAGCTATGTGGTTTAGATTTTCTTAATTGATAATTGATATGCTTATATTGTTATTTTTAGATGTGGTACACAGTAAGGTTTGAAAGGAGAATTCTTTATTGAGCACATACAGAACAGAATAGTCAGTTTCAGTGGTTAAACACCCATTGTACTCATGGTCTGCATAAATCTTGATTCTTAATGTCAACAACCAGATTCAGATGGCTCCATTTTTGACTATGGAGGAACAATAGTCTAGAGGAATATGGAGTGATTGAAAAGGGTGGGGTTAGGATGGGCTGGGCTGAACTCCAAACCGGAAGCTCAACAGAACTTCAGCAAAACCACCAGAATAGAATAATATTGGAATTGAAAAGGTACTAAGAGGAGGTTACGATTTTTCATAGTTTGAAAAAACTCAGACATCTTCCTTAGCTTTAGTGACAATATGACTTATTCTCCTAGAAAGCTTCAACAAATCATTCTAAAAAAAATAATAATTCTAAAAAGTAAGGAGAAAAGATGTATTTTATGAATACAATAAAAGTTACAAGATATGGTGATTTATTTTTTTACAATGGCTAGGCCTTGGTTAAAATAATGTATTCAGATAGATACAGTTTGAAAACGTCTTTTTACACCTAAATGAAATGTGAAGTATAAATTCATTAAGACATTAAAGTAGAACACATAAAATATGCTAACACAAAGGGGAACACACGAATACCAGCATTATTAATTTGTGGAATTTTATACTAGCACTGACATCACAACAGCAGCATTTTATGACTGTACTTTGATTAGTTTCCTATTTAAATGTGAAGATGTATGGGAAAGACTTTAAAAATATTGTTAATAAGCCTACATATAAGGCTTTTAGTATAACTATTTTCATTGAATCACTACCATGTTCATTTCATGTAACAGGACTAATATTAATGTTTTCCCTTCTTAAATAACGGTACTTAAATTTTAAATTTAGTTTGTATTTGTTGAAGAAAATTGCAAAAATGTAGACAAACAGAAAGAAAAATTGTAGTTATCTACAATTTTCTGTTGCATGTTATGCCAAAATGAGTATATGCAAGCCTATTCATTGACATGTTAGTTACTATAATAAAATATTGGAAACAAAGTTTTATCAGGAGGTAATTAAATACACACATTATGATACATCCATACAACAAAATGCTATACAGCCTTTAAAAAGAATAAGGAATATACACAAGGACTGATGTGAAAAGATCTCCAGGGTAAAATATTAAACTAAAAAAAATGTATATACACATGTAATATACATATATTTAGATAAATGTACATATAAAATATACATATATTTAAAATATATATTCATATATATATACACATACCTAAGAATGAGTAAAATATGGTACCACTTTTGTCTAAAAACAAAAAAGGAGAGAGAAATATGGATATATGCCATATATTTATATAGACAAATATTTTATATAGATATAGATGGCTATAGTTAGCTAAAGGTATAAATATAGACACACACACATCCATATTACATACATAAAAACAGTAAAGATAGTTCTCCTTGGGGACAGGAACTGGAGATTGAGGGACGGGCTGGAGGAATATTTACTCTCTACTACACATCTTTTAATGGCGTTTAGAACTTTTAATTATATGTGTGTATTCCATATTTGAAAAGTAATATGGCTTAAAAATTAGAAGTAATGACTGTGCATTATAGAAAAAATTAAAATGCAGATGAGAGAAAGACTGTGAACTTTTTCAGTTCCACACTTTGATGATAAATGCTGCCAATATGATCATGTATATCTTCTGTATTTACTACTCAAATAGTCTTTAAAATTTTTAGTAATTATTTAAGTTGCATTATATCCTATTATATTAATTAATAATATTAGTATTATAATGTATTATTATAATTTTATAGTAATATTAATGTTTATTTTAATAATTATATTACTAAAGTAAATAGTAATATTATATATTAATTAATATAAATGACTTTAAAATAATTTTAATAAATATTTTTAGAGAAATATTGTCATAAACATACAAAATCTTCCTAAATCCCATTATTTGAAGGTGGCCTCTGTTGATATCTTGGCATGTGTCCTTTGTGTGTACATGCATACGTGTGTGTTTAACAAAGTTGGGATTGATATTACTATTCACTTGATAAAAAGGAAAGTGTATGTCAGAAACTGTGAATTGCTCTACTTCAAAAAACAGTAGTTGTAAAATTATATGTTCGGCTAATAATTCAATACGTATGCCCACCAACAATTATTTACTAGGAGACTTAGTATGAAATCAAGAAAGAATGATGTAATTGAAAAAACACTGGATGAGATTCAGAAGACATGGATTCCAGTTCGCTTAGTTACCAGCCATAAAATCCTGCTCCATTTACTTAGACTCCCTCAGTCTCTGTTACCTCATTTGTTTGTTGATTCAACAAATGCTTCTTCAATAATTACCTTTGGCAGGCACTCATCTGTGAAGCGGATGAGTCAATGAGGCTCGGACCGGATGACTCCCTGTAACTCTAATGTTCTGATAGAGCCAGAAAGAGTCTGACAGGACTAGTCAATAGTCAAATCAGGGAATGGTAAGTATGGTAATATTAGATGCTCACACTACTCTTCCCCAGCTCCCCAATTCCCTTATTAACACTACTCATGGGAAGCCCTGGGGCCATCCGTCGCAGTTGTTACTTTATCCACACTCCTGATAGAACTTTCTTGCCTTTTATCAAAAAGCCATCTCTGAAACCTTCTTAATGTGTATTAATAGATTGCTACACTATCCCTCCATAGTAATATTTTTCTCTTTATCAAGTGTTCAAATCAATCTTCTTATAGTAGGCCAACTAATTCAAATGTGTAGATTATGGCTTATTTTTTTAAAAAGGTAGCAGAGAGCAATTTTGTAAAGCCTTAATGATGATGATTTTTTCCCACATTTAGAGAGAAGTATGTTCTCAGTCCCAGAACATGGTATGTGTAGCAGGTATCTGAGCAAAGGCTTGTGCAAGAGCTCACACAGTGCCCAGTTGATTACATCCTGTGTCTGGCTTATCTAAACCAATGCAAGGACAATGATATTAAAAAGGATGCTAATAAATTAGCAAATGCAAATTAAGACTTTTTGATCTATTTGCCTTACACCTTTTAATCTATTAACTATCATATTCTAATAATACTTTAAGAAATTCAGTGTAAAAGTAAGTTCAATTGTAATTATACTACAAACCATAAATCAACAAATTATGATATTGCTTTTCTTTTGTGTCATAAAAGGAATCAAACTAAAAATGAAGAGTGTGCAATATGTCAAAGAAATGTTGAATCATGTCAACCAAGCACTTCATTTGTGGAGAATAATGTATTTTCCCAAAGAACTCTCTCACTTCTCTGTTCATAGGCCGTAAAACATTTGATGGCGATGAAGAAAACTCATGGTGATTAAAGTCCCCGGATCAGAAGGCAGAAAAGATCCTTAAGAAGACATTTACTTTTGAATATTCAAATCGGATCATGCTGGAAGCATCATTTAATGAACTTTTAAAGGCATGATATATATTTTATAAAAAATATTTAGCAACATATTCTTTACTATTTTCCCTCTGTGAAACAAATTAAACGAGAATTTTAAAAATTAAAAATAATGAATTCAATTTTTCATTATTTTTCCATCAATTATTTTACTTCTTTTCTACTTCCTTTACAAGTTAGATCTATTTTTCTCCACATATTTTTCTGTACTATGGTCCTGGAACATATTTCTTTGTCTTCCTCCAACAATGCCTTCCGCACACATACTTTATAACCATAGCTACAAAAGAAAGTTATTGTTTCTTTCTCAAGTCTTGGTCAACTGGATTTAGCACTTTAAGATATGACACTTTCCAGATGTTGTGGCGCTATCTCCTTGCCTGAATAGCCTTTTTCTTAGGAAGTCACTGCTTTGTTTATCCTGGTAGTTCTCAATAAGCCCTTATCAGAAGTATGTTATGTAGGTTTCTGTTTGTTTGCAATTTATTCTGTTCCTTGTTTCTGCTCTCACACATTTTTTGCATGCTCTCTCTGAAACCATACATCTTATTGTACTTTCTATTGAAATTATTTTTATAAATATCTCATCTGTTCTAAGTTGATACAAATAAACTCTATCTGGTTAGGTATGCTATTTTTCCTTTATCTTTGTGTACTTTAGCAATTATAATTTTCCATAAATCTTTGCACCTCACCAGTTAATACCTGTCTTCTTGTACATCTTGATGCTTGCTAAAGAGAATTGACCAACATCTTGCTTTGTTCTAAACCTTCCTTTCCCAAGGTTTTTTAAATGCCCTTTTTATTGCATTTATATACTCTCTAATATGTTTCTGTAGATTTCAAAATCACTTATCTCAAATTTTTATTTCAATAATATAGTCCTATTATTGTCAGAAAAAATTCTTCTAAGAAATTTAAATTCTCTGAATTGCATTTAAACTATTTCATTTTTCTCTTTCTAGAGGTGGAAAATTGCAGATTAGTATCCAAATTCATATATTTTTTTAGGTATACTTTCAACTCATCCTCTTCTCTAACTGAAATTACGTTATTTTTTTCCTGTTTATTTGCATTTTTATATGTCGCTTTTAAAATGTTTTCAATTGACTGCTTCCTGTCTTTATTTGTAAAATCTAGCGTTGGAAAAAATATTTGATAAATATCCAGGTTATAATGATATTATTTTCGCCAATTTACATTCATTTACCTAGAAAAACAGTTCTTGTGTAATAGAGAATTCTGCTGGCCTTTGTCCCTGGCTCCTGGGTGACAGCCTCTAAATGCTTGGTAGTTGGAGTGTCTTTGTTACTCATGGTGGAACATGATAGCAGATGCTAATGAGGTGACTCATCGTGGGCCCCTAGATAGTTTATGCTAAAGAGATGATGCAGTTTAGGGACTGGCCATGCCAGAAAGACCAACCTGTGATTGGAGTTTTGGGATTTTGAGCCACATGATATGAACTTGACCTCCAGGGAGAAGAGAGAAATGAGAGACTAAGTTGGGTCACACAATGATTCAATCAATCACGCCTGTGTAATGAAACTTCAATAAGAACTCTGGGCATCAAAGGTCAGATGAGATTTCTTGTTTGGCAATACCCTGCATGTTGCCACACACGTGCCAGGAGGGAGACGTGTCCCGACTCCACAGAGAGAGGACACGGAAGCCTCACGTCTGGCACCCTCTCAGATCTCACCCAACATGTCTCTTCTCTTGGTTGGCTCTGATTTGCATCCTCTGGCTGTAATAAAACTTTAATCATAAGTATAATATTTTCCTGAGTGCTATGAGTTGTTCTAGTGAATCACTGAATCCTGAGAGGAAAAGGAGGACCCTTGAATTTGTAGCCAGCTGGGCAGGGAACCAGCAGGTACAGGTGGCCTGGGAATCCCTGAGCTTGTGTCTGGTTCTGAAGTGAGTAAGTAAGAACAATGCCCTTAACGTCTCAAGTTTGGCCTAACTTTCCATAGTTGGTTCCAGAAGTCACTGCGCCAATTAAATGTATATCTGTATATGGTCGTCATCTTCTACAGTGTAAATGAGTATTGCATTCCTAATATTTAGGTCAGAGTTTTTCAACCTTAGCATTATTGACATTTAGAACTGGATAATTCCCTTTTGTAGAGGGCTGTCTTGTGCATTGCAGGGATGCTGTTAAATGTTGAGTGTTTTGAGAAGCAATAGTTTATATATATGTGCTTTAAAAACAAGAACATGAAGGGGCCCAGCCCAGTGGCATAATGATTAAGTTGCACACTTAGCTTTGGCAGCCTGGGGTTCACAGGTTCAGATCCTGGGTGCAGACTTATGCTTACGCACTGCTCATCAAGCCATGCTGTGGTGGCATCCCATTTACAAAACAGAGGAAGATTGGCACAGATGTTAGCCCAGGGACAATCTTCCTCACCAAAAAAAAAAAAAAAAAAATGGAACATGAGAATTCACGTATATGAAAATGACTCTGTATGTAACACCTGCAGCAGTCAATAAATGAATAAATACGTGTACTGACTATACTCTTGTCACATAAGCATATATTTCCAGAGAATTTTTCGATTCTTTTGCTGTTGCTGTAGCTCTTCTTTTTAATGAGACAGCACCTTACTATACCTAGAATACCATTCCGTAGAATCTTGCACAAAGATTACTTATGCAATAAATATTTTGTATTGCTTCTGTTTTCCATAAAGCTTCTGTTTTCCCTAAAGCCATGTACTGAAATATTTCTTCAGGTGTTCCAATATTATGTTCCTCATTTTCATAGGGGAAAAAAGTCATCACAAATAACATCATATTTCATAACTTTATACAGTCTCTCATCCAATAATGGAAGTTATCATTCTTCTCAATGCCAGACAAACCACCTAATTTTTTCTATATTTGGCAAACAGAAGCGGTTTATACACAAAGAATACATAATCAAAGAAATAAAAAAACTGAAGTATATTTCAAGATGTATGTGAATCATAATATTGCTTTAATATCACAATTTATCTATTTAAATCTTAAGAGCATCCAGTGGTTCCAAATTAGTGAATGATCTGACATTTTATTTTCTTAATGACTTCTTCTTGACTAATGCAAAATAAATGAATAGTTTCTTTTAACCTGAACCTATTCAAACGAGTTGAAGCAGCTTGATATACATTTCACAGGATTAAAACTTATTAATTGGTGGAATTGTATATAAGTGGATAGGAAAGGTATTTTGAGGACTTTTAATAGGAAGTCAAAGAAAGTATCAGAGCAAAGAGAGAAGAGAGGAAATAACCAACTAGATAAGAGTGTAAAAGATTAAAAATAATAAGAAATCCAAATATCTTTGTCCAGTGGTAGAAGAAATTAACAGAAAATGGGTTAACAATTTTGATACTACTATATATGTATACTGGAACTGAACAATTGAGTAAATTGACGGTGGACAGTGGATTTGTTGTTGGATTTCTCATTGTTGGAGTTGGAATTTACAGATAAGGAAGGGGGGGGTGGCTAGAATGATCCATGTGGCAATGTTGGAGATATATGTTTGGCTTAATACAGACACATATGGTTATACAGAGAAGCATTTATAGATAGGTAGATACACGCAGGTTAGTAGAATATACATATATAGTTTTCTGCTGTCAAATGAGAGGGCCTAGAAGCCCCCCTCAGTTGCAAAAAGTACATCTAGCACCCAGATCTTGGTTTCTAATACCATTCTTTAATAAAAGGAACTAGAGCTTTTTGGAGAAATGACAGATTCTAGGACAGGCAGGAAATATACAGGATGAGCCTGGAGCATCTTGTACTGCCAAAAAGTAAGAAAGTACTAAAAAATAAAGAAACCACAGGGACCAGCCCAGTGGGTGTGCAGTTAAGTTCACGCACTCGCTTCAGCAGCCCAGAGTTTCACGAGTTTGGATCCTGGGCGCTGACATGGCACGTCTCATCAAGCCATGCTGAGGCAGCGTCCCACATAGCACAACCAGAAGGACCTACAACTAGAATATACAACTATGCACTGGGGAGCTTTGGGGAGAAGAAGAAGAAGAAAAAAAAGAAGACTGGCAACAGATGTTAGCTGAGGTGTCAATCTTTAAGTAAGAAAGAAAGAAACCACACAATAATGGGTGTATGCCAAAAGGACACAGGGGTTAACTGAAAGAGCTCACAAAGGCCAAAACTGCAACAATTGGGGCAAGAAAACAAATAAGTTATATTGGGTTATAACCCACAATAAAATAAATATCCTCGCGTCCATACTGATATATATTGTTGAATAAATAAAGAAATCAGGGAGAAATTACAAGTCCTTCATGCAGAAGAATTGCAAATAATTTATGTAAAGACTCGCCCTCAAAAGGAAGAAGCACATGAATCCTCACTCCTTAAAGTATTGCCATCTGTACCCCACCCTTTCCCACAAATATATTGGTTTGCTCTAGGTATTAACATAAGTCACATTCATACTGACTCACCATTCTTAAATTTGACATAGAAATAAGGATATAAAGATAGCAGCTTTATGGCCCTTTTTGGTCTTATAAAGCGTCCTCGTATAATCACATTTAAACTTTCCAATAGTTCTGTATACTGGTGAACATATTTATCATTTTACAGAAAAGTGATTAAAGTTTTTAAAGGTCTCAAAGTATTTAACATAACCATGGCTCACACTTACTTATTCTGACTCCATTCCCAGTACCATTTCTAACACACCTCTTGATAGCACACCTTGACAAAATCCATCACTGATATGCTTAACCCACAACTTCTGTAAGTACCATCACACAGTGAAGTGTCAGAGAAATATGCCTCCAAGAGAAAATAAATATATAAATATATGCTCCTCTATATAAGTAAGCTCAGTTGAGTTAGAACTACATATACATAATCAACACATATAATTTTTCTTAAATATACATGGGGATATACAGTTAAGTATAAATTATATGCAGAGATACATTTTATCTATCTATATATATATCTATCTCTGTGTGTATATACAATACACACACATACACATATATATGCAAAATCTCGTGCACATAGATTATCCTTTCAAATGAAATATATATATACATTTTCTCTAGTCCTTTAACTGCCTTAAAAATGTTGTATTTCTATGCTTTAGATTAAAATATTTTCATGTGTTATTTTATTTTTATCTTCAAAATTGTATTCCTTCCATATTGTGGATGACAGAACAGCTTTTGTTATGGAAGCTATTAGCCTATAAAGCTATTTGGATTGTGTTCATACATCCATTGAAATTTTAGCCCAGTGTTCTCAACATCACATGGGAGAAAGAAAGAGGAATTGTAAAACGGTATTGTGGAATATGTTAGTAGTCAGAAAGGCAAATATAAGAATTAGTAGTTCTTAAAAGTCTAGTAGCCTATAAATATTTAGCTTACTGCAACCAATTTTCCACTAGAATGACTATAGACCTCAAAAGCGCAATATCGTTGGTAAAAATTTTAGCTTGAACTGAGTTTACCAACCTCATCATATCCTAGGTTAGTGAAGCAACCTAAGCTGATTTGTTTTTTCTTGTTTAGTGCCCGAAATGAAAAAAGAAAAGAGAAAAGAAAAGAAAGGGCAACTCAATGCCAGGTACATCATTTTATAAATAGATACTTTACAAACCGCCGTAACACGGCTTTGTAAGCAAAACAATTGACAGCAAAACTGTAATATTTCTATTCAGCATTAACTATTGTATGTATTATTATCAACGTAAAATTTGTTTTACTAAAAATAGTTCAAATACATCTTCACCTTGTGTGTTTATTCAGGAAGGTCAGATCACAGTCCTTTCATTTTTCCTTTTTTCTGAGACGTTGAAACCGCTCATTGAGAGCTTTGGCATCAGTGCCTTGATGGCATTACTGGCTGCAGTATCCTGACTTGTCTTTGAGAATTTTCTTTTATTTATACTGTAACCTCCTTGCAATTTTTCATAGATGGAAAAATCAACAAGGTAAAAAATCTGAAGTCTGACAGCCTCTGTTGGTTCAAAAGAGACTGCTGAGAACATAAAAAGCCAGTATCTTTCTCATTGATTGTTTGAACAAAAGCTGGACAGATTCTCAGGGTCCAATTTTCTTTTTCCCCCAAGTCCTTCAATCTTGTGTCAATGCTTTGAAAAGCTTCAGGTTCAGAGCAATTGTTCTCCAAGTCACCCTTTCTCAAGATGGGATGGTGTGGGGTGTGGGAGGCCCTCTCTGAAAAGGAAATATTGGTTATAATTCATTTGGCTCTTACCTCATCTTTAAAAACACAATAAATGGGTTATAGCCCGCTTATTGGTAAGAAATTTTTAAAAACCTGACAACAAGAAACCAAAATCAAGACAAAAATAGAGAGATTCAAATACACACACCTTTTTTTCTCCTCATCTCCTACATTCTGTCCCACCCTAAAGGATTATAGTGTCAGAGTATCGCTCAATACAATGTGTCAGTTGGGTCCTTGATATGCTTAAAAGAATTGCTTACAGGTAAAAATAAAAGTAGTTTGAAGCAGAAGAAAGCAAACTGAAACAACCCAATTCCATTTACCCTATGCTAAAACAAAGAAAATTAAGAAACTAACTTCACCACGCACCTACCATGAACCAACAGTAAAATGTTAAATTCAAGACTCACATATTTAAACGTTTTAATATGAAACTCAATGCTAGACTATGATCAGCCGCTGTTCTTGGAAACCTGACAACAAAAATTGCAGAATTCTATCCTTCCCTTTGTCAGTTGTTCCTTATCCTTCTATTGGTGGGAAATTAAGAGCCATCTGAAAAGCACAAATGTTCTTAATTAGCATGTGCAATTTACTTTAAATGTGCATGTTATAGCATAATAGCAATAAAAGGATAATGAAAATGAAATATTTGATCTACTCGGAAGGGAGAGGATAAATGTCCCTCCCAGAGTTAAGAACATTGGCACAGGGAGAGCGCCAGGCATTGAGTTGCGTTTGTGGATCAGAAAGCAGCAGTCCCCCGGACTCCGGTCCTTGAGAGAACATCACTCTGGTGTTGACTGTTATCTCAAAGGAAAGCTGAATTTCATAGAGGAAGGTCCCAAGCCTCCTTCTTCCACACCTCTGCAAGTCACCTCCTGGAGAGTGTTGGGGAGCAGCAGAGGTGAGGCTCACACTGGGTGCCAAGGCGCTAGCCCTCTCTGAGAGAACCTCAAAGGAAACACAAGCCTCCTGGGAGAATGCTTAATTGCTGGCTGCGAACAACAGGAAGTTCCCCTGTTCCTCCACCCTCCACCGTTGGAGACTAGACACAGGTACCAAGGAGCTCCTGAATCATTTTCTGGGTGAAGCCTGGACTGCTCACCCAGCCAAGGTCTTTATTGTCTACCCTGTGGGTTTAGTGTGCTGTTTGGAAAGGTCATGGGAGTAGCCATATGTGGCCTATCAGTAGCGCTAAATGTGCCCACAAGGATGAAAAAGAGCCTGCACAGGAGTTAAAATAACAACACTCTCGGGGAAGATTCCGCGCTCTGAACTCTCTCTGTCCCCGAGCTCTCTCTCATATAATATTTCTGGGCCTTTTGGCTCGCCACATGACCTAAATACCAACTGCAATTTTCCTCTATTAAGTAATTCTTAAATCAGCTCCTGCTAGGATACATGTGTCTGACAATCCCCAGGTCAATCTCAGGCGGTGCTCCGTGGAGGAGTGGCTACGTAGGGGGAGCAGCACTAGTGACAGCCATGGCAGTCGTGAATATTTATTGATTCTGCGTTCCGTTCTATAAAATCTACTTGGTGCTTTATACTCATCGTAGCTCTCACAACAATCTTGCAAGATAAACGTTCCTTTTAATTAATAAGGAAAATGAACCACACACTTTTTTGTTTGTTTTTTATTTACTTAATACACTTAAAAGAATGAAAGACCCTTGCACTTCTCCTTAACCTATTCATTAACCTCTCTAAAGATCTCTCACAGGGATCACTATTAACTATTCAGTATATACGAAACCAACTTTTTTTCTCTCTCATCTCTCATTCAACTTTTTTCTTTTCTTTGAATTCTGTCCATCTAAAATATTCCCTTAAATAGATCAAAACATGCCATAGTTTTACCACCTATAGAGATCAAAACAAAACACAGAATTATACATATATATTCTATGTATATATAAATATATATATATTTATGCTGGTAATTTTCTTTTTCTTTCTGTGCAATGGGAAAAGCTACGCAGAGAGGTCTGCAACTTGCTTTTACATTTATTTGAACATGGGCCTTTCTCTGGGTGTTACACACAGATTGACCTTATTTAAAGAAAAAATGCATGTACTATTTATAGTAGAGATATACTACAATTCATTTAACCATTCCTCCACAGACATAGACCTTGAGATTTCAACCAATGCTACAATGAACATATGTATATGGATCATTGTATTTTTCCAGGGATCTATTCCTAAATATTGATAAACTCTGCAAAAAAGTTGCAACAATTTAGATTCTCATCGACAGTATATAAGAGCTCATTTTTCCACACTCTTGGCAATAATGACCCTTAACTTTTTAAGATTTTTCCATACTAATTACTTGGTATTTAATTTGTATTTGGCTTTCATTTGCATTTCTTTTACTATTAATGATGTTGAATATTTTTCATGTGTCTTGAGCATTTGTAATTTTGTCATTTTCTACATTCCCCAGAAATATTCTATACCTACTTTTCTTTTTTGTTGCTTGGCTCATTATATATTATTTCATTTTATATTTAATATTTATTATATATCTTTGTTATTTTCTATTTGCTTCTCCAGTCCTTTATTAAACTAAGATTTCTTTGTTGCTTATTTTTATTTATTTCAAATAAATATTTATTTCAAATTACCAATGTTCTATGGCATATAATAGAAGAAAAGAAATGACAGAGGAAAGACTCTCAAAATACTAGCAACCCAATTACATTGGCTAATGTTGCAATTGTTTAGAAAAAGCAGATTAACAACCTTGTTACATGACTGGTTCATTTTTTAAAGCACTCTTAAACAACACAGATGAAGCATGAGGGTTTTTTTAGCAGCCGACATGACTGTTAATTTACTTTCAAATTGCATTTTCAACTTTCTTTGGATTTACAAAAAAAGTGCATGTCAACAGACCAGAATTAAAAAGGTGACAAACTGTGAAGAATTAAAAGTTCTAATTTAACAGATGAGCAATTGCAAATAACAAAATCTCAGACAAACACAATTTTAATGAAAGGTGACATGCGGGAGATTCTTTTTTTGTTTTGTTCCTTTTCGTCAGGTAACAACAAATTAGTTTCGGAAGCCATACTGGAAGGCTGTGATTGTCATAACCAGTGCATAGCTCGTGCTGTTGGTTTGTTTTTTGTTTGTTTTTTGAAACCATATACGACACTTCTTTTGCGCTAAGTAGATATTTTCTTCACTCAGGTGTAGCACAAGCTGTTCAAGTCCAGACAAGTTCTTATGTGTTGATGCCATTCTTGTGGTTCCCACTTCTGAAAATCATATTTTTCTTAATGTTCAGAACTACAGAGGCCCACATGGGCATACAGTGAGGAAACAGAAAGTTTTTATGGCACAAGAGTAATATTTTGTGACTCATCAAAAAGAAGATAGATCCTGTTTTGCCTTGCACGCTCAGAGAAACCATTAATTTAAATTGGGAGGAGGGATTAAATGTGATTAAAGAATGAAGAAAAATTAAATGTGATTAAGGAAATTCATGGAACATCAGAGTGTACAGACATGTTCTTTTTTAATTTGTTAGGATTTCTAATAAGTGTTTGCTGATTAATTAGAGAGATATATGTCCACTCGTTTCCTGCACATTTCCCTAAAGCGATAAGAGCAAAATGTCCCTAATTTGAGTGAGATCTGTGTGCATAGCTCCCACACACACGTTTGTGGATTGGGTCCTGTGAGTGTCCACCTTTCCACCCCAGCGCACTGATTCGGAACATTTGACTAGGTTTTCTAGTTTCCCTTATTTTCTCTTCAAATAGTTTTGATATTGTTTTAAAGAGTTAATAGGAATTCATACCATGAGAAAAGAAGCCTCTTTCTTTCTCCTTACTCGTTTAAATTACCGTTTAAGGATTTTTTAAATTTTCCTTTAACATATACTGAATTCCTCTAGATTTAAATATGTATTTATGTTTGATCTTGTAGAATATTCTAATTATCATTTTGCAAGGACAATAATATTCTAATTATGTATTTGTAAACCTATTTGATTTAATATTTACTATAAGTATATTTATATTATTATATATTATATGTATTATATTATATATAGTCTAGCACAACAGTTCTGAACTGAGGGCAAATTTGTCCCCCAGGAGATTGAAGCAACTTCTGGAGATAGCTTTGCCCATGACAACTGAGGGATTCTAGTGGGTCGAAATCAGGGGATGGAGCGGGGATCCTGCAATCCACAGGACAGCGCCCTACGACAAAGACTCGTCCAGCCCAGAAGGTCCATAGTGCTCAGGTGGAGGATGCTGCCGTAGACCACCCACTTTCATCTTACCCATCATGAAAATCTAGACCAGACAACTTCCCAAAGTAAGACAGGTAACGAAATTTATCTAAATTTGAATCTGTGTTCATTTCCTAGAATGGTGACATTGTATAGCCATGTCATAGAGCAACAGGAGATTGAAAAAGATTATGGAATGATATAGGTGCGTTTACTTTCCTTGAGATTAATATCATTAACATTGTGGAGATAATGAATTAGAAAAACTTTGCTAGGTTTTGAGGTAACAAATATAAATTTTCTAAAAAAACTATAAGTTAACACCTATCATATAAGTATTTCAAATATATAAATCATTTCAGAAATAATAAACATTGTCAGTATTGATTGAAAAATAAAGCCTACTCAAAAATGTTTATCAATTAACTAAATAAATTGCTGAGGCAGTTTTCTCTGTGCAATATCAAGTGTTTGAGAAGATTCTGAAGTCTGTAAAATAGAAAATACAACAAAAATAGACAGTCTTGATATATTTCTGGTCAATGAGACTTAAAGTCTTGACAATATCCTGTATTAAAATAGCAGTGAGTAAAGTAGAAGATAGCTGACTGAGGACTGCTTTTCCTCCTATCTCAAATATTTTTTTAAAGACTTCATTTTTTTAGAGTAGTTTTAGGTTCAAACTTAGCAAAATTGAGAAAAAGGTACAGAGATTTCCCATATGTACCCCCACAGATGCATAGCCCCCCTCATTATCAACATCCCCCCCAGAGTGGTACATTTGTTACAACTGATGAACCTACACTGACATGTCATAATCAAAGTCCATAGTTTACTTTAAGCTTCACTCTTCCTCAAATATTTTTAAAGAATGATTTAATAGCAGTGCTTGTACATAGCAAACATTTTTTTGTATATAACATATATGTTTTTTAAAGTGTAAGAATTTTAACAGTGAATAAAAGAAGACAGGATCAAAATGATGGCGAATCAAACAGGAGAAATGAGAGGCTAATAAGTAGGTGAACAGTTGAGAACAGCTACAAAGGGACAGTGGCTCTGGGAGTGCCCCAAATCAAAGTCAACATATCAATAAAGGTCAAGAAGGCTCTTTGGGAAAAATCACCCTATGTTTGTATATTATGAAAACTTATATATTAATTGATGTAACTAAAATATGAAATATTTCTGGCATGGCCTGAGAGAAAGAAAACTGAAAACAGATACTTTTAGTTTCTAATGATGGAGAATAACAGATATTATTTAATCCAGTTATTATTTAACACACTCAGATGTGTTCACAGTGGGTGTGACAGCAATTTCATTACTTTTCCCCTAGCTGCAGCACAGAGTTTTAATTGGCTTTCATCTCTTGAAGACGTTCTCATTTTATCTTTTATTGTTGGGTTAAGAAGTGGTTGCCTTCTTCACAACTCCCTGAATTTGTGGACTGCATTCCATTGCGTAAATGTTTACAAACTAGGAAATTCTTTTCTGAACTCATCTTTTTTTTTCTTAACTCAACTTGCCAAACAGCAACTAACACTCTGTTTTTCACCCTCTTCCCAAGAGCAATAAATTCCTTAGGCACATAATCTGCCTTCCATGTTACCACAAGTGTATGCTACGTGGGCTGTCATCTTCTCAGTCTCTGATAACAGTTTCTTTTCCATTTTCCACTTGACCCTTAAACCAATGACGTATGTTTTGAAGTTTGCTATTGTTTGCCTTTGTTTTGTGTTTTGTTTTTTAGTAGTAATAACTTTCTTCTAGTATCAACTTCTGTATCAGTCAGGATAGGCTAAATAAGGCTACAGTAACAATCAACCCCAAGCCTCAGTGGCATTAAACAGAAATGTTTATTTCTTTTTCGTGAAACACATGATCTTGGACCAGCAGGGTGATTTGTTCCATGTCATCCTCCCTCAAGGAACCAGATTGATTTGAATCGTCTGTCATCTGCATCATCATTGTTCAATGTAACAGAGGATATCAACATAAATAATTGCACACTTGCTCTTAAATGCTTCATCCCGGAAGTGACATGTGTCATTTCTCTTCATAATTACTTGGTCGAATCAATTCACAAGATCACATCTAACTAAACAAGGGCAGAGAAATGGAATCCTATTATGTTCTCAGAAGAAGAAGATCTGAAATTATCAATGAACAGAGCTAATGACTATCATAGTCTCACTGATTCACATTAAACGTGAGCAAGTGCATTGAAGGAAAACCTTCAAGGAGAAATAAGGTCTCCTTGAAGACCCAAGAATTATATGACCTTGATTTCCAAATTTACTATGCTGTCTATAGCATATTTATATAATCAAAGAACTCTGCTGTAGAAACTTCTCTCACCAACCCAACAATCTACCAAATGTTTACTAGATCCTACTTTTATACAACCATAAGAAAATAAATGATGGTAAAGTGAAAGTAGTAACATTTATGACAGAGAGTCTCATTGTTTCACCAATGGCCACAAATAATTATGTTCCATAAATAAATATAGCATTGTATTATACGACAAAATTAATTTCATTTATGGGCTGTATATTCCAATATAATTCATATGATTCGTTTCTATCTGAATGAAGAAAGTTTAATTTTACTGGAAGTCTCATTTAATGGGAGATGTGGTGCAATTTACTTCTCTATGCCAAGTAAATATTCTTAGTCACATAAAATTGTCTTGTCCTTAGAGTCAAAGTGCCATTATCTCAACTATTATTATATTCCCTAGCTTTGTAAAAAATTTTTGCTATCAGTTAAAATTTAAATTGTTTTAAAATAATAAAAAACTAGAAATATATTGTCAAATAATACTGCTTTATCAATCATAACCTAACTCATTCCAAAAAGCATCCAAGAATTTGCACTTACTGGTCTTTCATTCGTTTTCAGAAAAGGCATAAAGTCTTACCTGAAAATAATTTGAAAAATTAAAAAGAAAAGAAAATAGTCTTTGAATTGTTGCAAGTCTAAGAATGATAACGGACAATCACCTTTTCCCTCAAGCCCCATTATTCCAAGGAAGATGAAAGCTGCTACAAGACTCCCTCTCCCAAGTTTCTTGTCTCCCTGCCTTGGAATCATTCATTCATTCAACAACTCTTTCCTGAGCACTTTCTATATGCAAAAATCCTATCACATCCTGGATACATACAGCCCTCATGGAGCTAATTTTCAATTTGGACAGACATTTCAAGGAATCACTCTATATGTTTATAATTACAAATTAACAGAAGCTGTCTGAGAAGAAAAAGAATTTGATGAGAAATAAGAACACAATTGATGTAGGACATGAAGTAAAGGCTCTCTGAGAAAATAACATTTAAAATGAAATTTCACTTGGACAAAATGTAGTGTAAAGAATATTCCAGGCAAAAAGAGCGCCATTTGCAAAGTTCCTACTGTTAATTTCACCATTGTGAAAAAGGAAGGTTATCAAGAGAAGTACAAAAATTAGGGACTAAGTCAAGTAGGGCTTCACAGACTGAGGTAAGTATTTTTAGGTTTTATTCTAGGTCAGAATTCTCCGAAGGATTTTACACAGGGGAGTGAAATAATCAGATTTGTTTTGTAAATAATTGATAAAACATAATGGGAATAATGGGCTGTGAGGAAAGAGAGGAATACAAATGGATATGTTATTTAAGAAGTGTTCAGAGACGTCTTTGAGAGAGAAAATAGTGTCAGGAAATTAAGACGATAGCAAACGAAACCAGTATGCAGATTTGAAAGCCACTGAGTGGGTACATTTGAGAGTTCTTGGTGCTTGTTTGGATGTGAAGAGAAAGGGAGAAGGAGGTTGCCATTTCGAAAGCCCCGTTCTGGAACACAGCTAGCACCCTTGAGCCTTACATTTTGCTTTTTCCAGACAATTCACATTTCCCCATGATTGCTTCCATTACTATTTCTCTTTTCTCTGTGCGCAGTTTTTGAAACGTCTGATTTCTCTCCCCTCCAGCACAAAGGGAAGTCACTATGGGATTTCAAAATGTACATTTCTAAGAGTGTACTGATATATAGATCTGAATAGCTGTAAATATAAGTCATGTGAATATCTTTGTATGTCTGTGGTTACAACTGTTCCCTATTATTCTGTATCTTGTAAGAATTATTAAACAAAAATTGTAAATAACTGAATGTAAAAATATGTGCTGGAGAAGGAGTAAAAGTGAGCTAAGCTTTCCCATCATGGTGGATCTTCACATCAGCGAGATCCACTTTGCAAGAGTTTCTAACTCCTGGGACCACCTAGAGTGTGTCTGAAGGGACAGAGAGACCTTATGGAGCCACATTAGCGGACAGCTATTGAAGGAAGGCAAAGATGGCTCCCGTGGTAGAGGCAAACAACAGGCAGTCTCAATAGCACTCTTGGCATTAAAACTGAGCTTTGCTATAGGTATGTGGACTTGGAATTATATTCAAACACACTGAACAAAAACATATCCTCACTCTTTGGCTATATTTCCAAGAAGCTCAGGTGTCCCTCCCTACATGGCTGTATCAGGTCTCTCTTTCTGACCTGGAGTGGCCCAACTCTGCCATGTTCCCTTTTAGATAATTCTACTTGTTGTATTCTCCGTCCTTCCCCAAGGGGGCACAGTTTGGTTCCCTAAAACCAAAGCCCTGTTTAATTCTGCTTGTCTCTCTTTTCTGTATATTTTGCTGCCAGTTAATTGGGGCATAACCTGACATGGACATCTGCTTTAATATGGTAACATGCTATGTGATTTTGAAAACTGGCGAAGGAAAATAATTCAACTTCTTTGCCTTTCGCAGGCAAGTCATTAAATGAACTACTGAATATGCATCTGATGGTACCATAAAAGAATCTATAAAATAGAACATCTACCTGATTTTCTCTTAGTTATTGATGATGTAAAGCCATCTATAACATTCCTTCCTGTCAGGTAAGAGGAAAAAGAAGATATAATAAGAACATTCATTTCCATATTTATTACAAAGTAATAATTTAGAGATAGTTACATTCTGTTATGAGTACCACTAGAGAGCTATTGAACTTTAAAAATTAGCAGCCTGCTATAATAAATATTCAATTTCAGTGTAAATGATTCCTCCATAGCCTGTCATTTTAGAAATTTAGGAAGTCCAAAAGTCATAACACAAGAAGGAGAGTTAACAGGTGATGTCAAGGAATCAGCAGCCATTGAAGTGACAGGGCATCCGTGGCAACTGAGCTCCAGTACCGCGACCAGAACTGGTAGAACAAGTGTGACTACTCACTGCAAAAATAGGTCATTACACAGAATAGCACTACAAATTTTGTAAAATTTAATTTTGTAATTTAATACTGAACATTGTAGAATATTAAAAATAATTATTTGATGTAACTCATGGATTAATAATTTATATTAGGATTTGCATGAAGAACCTAATAGGTAGAAAGTCACGATCTTAAGTAACTTCAAGTAAGGGCACCTGTTTTGTGTCTCTGTTTTCAGTTACATATCTGTACACTTTAATAATTTAGGTCCATCTTACAATACGAATTCTTATAAAACTGAAGTGCATTATAATACATACTATTAAATAAGCTCAATCTTCAGTCACATTACTTCAAATGAGTAGAAGTTTTGTATGAATAAGTGGAATTATTTTTTAAAGAAAAGGATATTTATATTCCACCATATGTTTATACATTGACAGATATCTGATCTCAGGAAAAGTGTTGTATACACACACACACACACACATACAATCTGTTGAGAAAACTTCTAGGAAATATGGCTGACTGGGCTGATATGGAAAAACACCCACTCTCCAACACAAATAAAGCTATATATAATATTGTTTTTTTAATAGCTAAGCTTAAAAGGAGGAATATGATATCCCTGGCTAATGAAGAGAGAATTCAAAGCTAGAGCAGTGAGCAGAAATTCATAGCTAGTGGCTTATGAGGATTTTAGAACAAGATGTTACGGGTAGGAGTAAGCATAGGAGAAGTTAGTGTCCACAGTGGGAGAGGAAAAAATGACTCCATAAGTTTGCGTGGATAAAGTAAACTGGAAAATAACATTTGTCTGGCTCTGTGGGTGGAAAAGTCACTCTTAGAAATCAAACCCCAATACTTCATCATGCATGAGTGGGGTCCTCACTTATAGTACCCATGCTTTACACATAACACAAGTTGGTAAATAAGAAATCTCTTCTCTTTCTATATGCTTATGTATGTGTGTGTGTAAATTTATATATAGGATAATATATTGCAATATATATGTATATGTATGTGTACACACATGCACATATAAAACAACCTTTAACAAATTAATGGAAAAGCGTTGCACATCAACAGTTACTACCATCATGAAAAGAAAGCCACGTAGAGTTGCTGTAATAACTCAGAATTATGATTTCACTAATAGATTTAATTGTCTTACATGAGCTGGAATTTCTTATTGAAAATAGAACTGCCAATTAAGTCTGTTGTAGAATGAATAAGATCTACAAATTAGTAATCAAACTTACTCAAAAATCCCTCTCTTTTGAACTTTTACTAAGAGATGACACACTGAGTTCTGCCATACCTCTAAGTTTCTCTAAACACAGAAACTGAGACCAGGAAATCAAGCAACTGCATGCTTTCCAGATGAAAGAGGGAAGTTAAGCTAGGTAGGTCACATGTACCCTTGCTGCTTCTTTCATTGACTCTTTTTCATCATGCAGTTTGCAAAAATCTCTTACCACCATCTTTCTTGTAACTTAGAAAGAACTAATAAAATCAATGTCTTTAAATGTTGGTGGTTGAATGTGTTATGCTCATAGAAGTTTTGGTGATATTTACACTTAGAAAAACCAATAAAGATATAAGAAGCATCCAAATTGGAAAGAAAAAAGTAAAACTATCGTACATATTGTCTTATATAAGGAAAATCCCAAGTAATACACACACACACACAAATCAGAACTATTAAATAATTTCAGCAAGATTATAGGATACAAGATCAACATATAGAAATCAACTGTATATCAATACACTAGTAATAAACAATCCAAAAAAATAAAAGTAACTTAAAATTCCATTTACAATAATATAAAAACTAATAAAATAGTTAGGAATAAACTTAATCAAAAGGGTGCGAGACTTGTACACTGAAAACTGTAAGATTGTTGAAAGGAATGAAAGAAAATCTAAAAACAATGGAAAGACACCCAGGTTCGGGGATTAGAAGAATTACTGTTGTTAAGATGGCAAGACTACAGATTCAACACAATCCCCATGAAAATTGGAATTGGCATTTGCACAGAAAATTGACATGCTGATCCTAACATTCATATGGAAATGCATGGGATCCAGAATAGCCAAAACAATGTTGAAAAAGAAGAACAAATTTGGATGGCTCACACTTCCTAATTTCAAAACTTACTACAAAACTATAATAATCCAGACTCTGGTACTGGGACAAGCATAAACATAGACCATTGGGATAGAACTGAGAGTCTAGAATGAAATCTTTACATTTGATCTTTGACAACACTGCCAAGACAATTTAATGGGGAAAGAATCATTTTTTTCCACAAATGGACATTTGAGTACCCACGTGTAAAACCAAGGGATGGTCTGCTAATAGTGAGTTGGCAAATATTCATGAGGGAAGATTATTTTTGGACCAAAAGCTTCCTGGAAGTCCTTTATATCTCACTCACTAGTAAGCTAAGAGAGTGGACGTGCAGAGATTTACACACTCCTCTGTACAAGGAAAAGACATTCTGATGTGCTCACAATCAGCCCTTCTTCCTTGAGGTGGCACTTCCCACTCTGGCTTTCTATGGCATCCCTGATCAGTAGCCCATTTCTAGGACTATTTGCCTGATTTTCCCTACTGTGAGTTAATATACACTTTATGTTTGTTTACCCTGCCTTGCACATTGAAAGAGCAAGTAGGTCACAGATTTAAGTATTCATGTATTTATTCACCATTCCTCCATTCATTCACTCATTCATTTAGCTGGTAACCAAATATTGTATACATTTTCAATATCTTGTAATATGATTTAGGAATAATAAATGTTCTAAGACTGTAAGAAGGTAAATCCATGAGATCAGGGCTTTTTATCTTTTACCATAGTGCCCCTATGCCTGGAACAGCACCTTAGTAGGCACTTATTGAATATTTGTTAAATGAGTAAAGACAGCAAATAGGGGCAGGCCCCCTGGTGTAGTGGTTAAATTCCGCATGCTCTGCTTCAGCAGCCAGGTTTGTGGGCTCAGATCCAGGGCGAGGACCTACTCCACTCATCAGGCATGCTGTGGTGGTGACCCACATATAAAGTGGAGGAAGACTGGCAGGTGTTAGCTCAGGGCTAATCTTCGTCAGGAAAAAAACAAAAGAAAACAGCCAATATACATGGAGCACTAACAAGTAAGGCCCTGTTCTAAGTACTTCTAACTTTTTAAATCTCACAGTAACCCTCTGATAAAGGTACCATTATAATCCCCTCTTCACATTTGAAAAAACTGTACAGAGAATTTAAGTGCCTTCGACAGTATGGCACAGCTGGCAAGTCTAGGTTCTAACCAAGACAATCTGACTTCCAGGAACACAGAGATAATACTGACTACGGAGGTGTTCACAATGCAGCTGGTCATGTAAAACATAAGCACATACGATGCAAGTGGAGGACATAGCATCAGATGAAAACAAAATCAGTTCCTACTTACTTCCCAATTCCAAAACTCCTGTACACAAATACAAAATCTGCTACAAAACCGAAAGAGAAAAGGAGTGATTGGCCACAAAAAGTATGATAAATTAGTAAATTAATTAGTCCATTGGTGCTTATGAATTCTGTTCATTTGCTTTATTAAACACCTGGATACTGAGATAGAATTTTCTTTTTCTCTACTTGAAAAAAATCCCTTTTTTCTTTAACCAAAGAATTAAGACCCTTCTTATCTTTTAACAAGTGTGCTGTTTTTTTCACAGTAATACAGCTCATACAAGATAGTAAATCTAGCAAAAAAAGGTTCTTCAAACATGCCAATGCTTCGTTAGCTAAAGAAACACAATTCGTTGTCATTAGAGTTTAAAATGTGTTGATACTTACATTTAAAGGAATTATACTATTTCTTTTAAATACCTTGTTTTAAAAATGAAATGGAAACCTGCTGAGAAGTGTTAGGGACTCCCTTGATTTAAGTTTTGTGCTTATAAGCACGTACAATGCTCTTCCCTAAGTACTGACTGGGGTGACTCCATTTTGATTACTGTAGATTCATAAAATTGCAAGACTGGAAGGGACCTTGAGAGGTCGTTTACATCTCCACTCTCAGGCGGCAGCCTACTTAACTGCCCCTGACAAATGTGCATCTATCCTATTTTTAAAGCCACACTGCGAAGGAAGTTCATATAAATTAATCACACACATAGCTCTAGACAATAGAGAGCCCGGAATGGCACTCTGGATGTAACCAATCAAATTTTTATCGATTGCATCCCCACTTCCATGGTTCCAGCTGCTTTTTGCTTATAAATCCGCATCATCTTAAGGACTCAAAAGTTGCGTCCACTTCTGAGGATGTGAGAAATCGCTCCTCACTAGCATTTTTACTAACCTGACCAAGTGAGAAGCCAAAGCAACAGCACTATTAAGGAAGGCAAGCTGGCAGTGAACTCGAACCCCTAATTCCAAATGCTATGTCCAACTGGAGATCAGTAAAAGCCAAGGAAAATATGGATATATATAAAATGCATCCTGCTAAATGGATGCAAATACTGATAAAGATTTTCCCTACTTTAACTTTATATGATCTTTCCCTGTGGCCGTGCTTCTATTGCACACATCATTCATTAGATTATGAAAACCATTAATGTCAAGAAGCAGAACAAAATGAATTCACCGAGGGGCTGCTATTAGCATATCAAGCAGCTATTTCTCACTAAATATCCCTGACAGCTCTCATTACATCTGATAGATGAGCTTTATAAGTAGTAGTAGTTTCTGAGGAAAATGAAATCTTTAAGCATACTACCACATGTGGCTGAGTAACTAGCAATCATCTTTCAACAGTTTATATTTTTCCCTTTTTAATGGGAAAGTGTTATAAAATTCACAGGTAGGTTAAACGCATGAGTCAAAATTCATTTAGAAACTGCAAGCCTAATTTATGACCTGAATATTATGAATGCTTTTAGTTAAGATACATTGGAACCAGTCACCCAAATACTCTACAAACATAGGAAATGAGAGTAAACGGAGAAAAGCAGTTGAAAGTTAGAATTGGGGAAGCCTCTGGTACTGGAGGGACTTCAACCAAGCCAGGAAAATCAGAACATTGACTGTCAGGCAAAACTATGGTAACTCCTTATATTTTCAGTTGAGCTTTAAGAAAATACCACAGGGGCCAGCCCGCGGCCTTGTTGTTAAGTGCAGTGTCTCTGCTTCAGCGGCCAGGGGTTCAGGGGTTCAGATCCCTGGTACAGACTTCAATCACTTATCAGCCATGCTGTGGCAGGGACCCCCACATGAAAAATAGAGGAAGATTGGCAGAGATGTTAGCTCAGGGCTAATCTTCCTCAAGCAAAGAAAAAAGGAGGAGGATTGGCAACAGATGTCAGCTCGGGGCAAATCTTCCTCGGCAAAGAAAAAAACTAAGGAAACACCACAAACCTTTATAATATGAATGCAAAGAAATAACAATAATTACAACAATATTGTTTGCTCTCCTGCTCAAGTGAAAGGGAACGTTATAAGCCCCAAGGGTCTAACCATGGAACCCCGAGGCACTGTACCCTCTAAATCACATTTCACAAACTACAGGACCAATTGAATCCAGCCTGTAGAAGGGTTCTGTTTGGTCTACACAGTGTATTTTTAAAAATCAAATTTTAAGTATTTAAAAATCAAGGGATTTCAGATAAATATCTACATTTCTGGTTAGTTTTTAAAATTTGGCAGCAATTGGTGGGAGCACTTGCATTAATTCCTCCTTTGGCCTCAAACTCCTCCTCTCCATAGCAGACCTTGGTGAATAAGCTGAGCTGAGCGTCTGTTGTCTTTATCAACAGGATGGTATTGTTTTCTGACGGGAGAGGAAGAGTTCTCTATGAAATGCGGGAAGACAAACAATAAACTGAGAGGGATTCCTAAATCATTGACTCAGGGTGTCTTGTCTGGTTCTATTGTAAATTTATGAAAGAATTTAATATAATCCTTATAATGTTAATTTCTTATTAACAAGCAGAAGCAAGTGAATGTGCCAAAACAATATGTGTTGACTTTTACTTTAATATTATCTATATCCCCTAATATATATTATAGTGTACTTTATATGTATTCATTGCAGTTGTGTTTTGGGGATTGCAAAAAAGTGCCTGTATGTACAACTTGTAAACTACATAGAAAGAATACAAAATATTTTAGTTAATCATATACACATTCCCAATAATTTTTCAATCAAAGACAGTTAAGCACTGGTTAATTATCATTTTTATCATTTCAATAATATATTGCTTGGCAAAGAATATTTAAAGATGCATCTTTTTCATTTTTGTCACTGGGGTAATCTTTAATAATTACTTCCGATATACTATCTTTTTAAAAAAGTTAATAGATATTAATTTATCAACCCATAGACCTACTTTTAGACTTAGCTAAAATAAACTTACGTCAAAAGAAAAATAAAATTAGCTAATAAAATGCAATCTTATTTTCTATCTTCTTGTCCTATTTTATTTTCCTTTTGAGGGTAATGTATTTTGATTGCTATAACAGAAACAGAAGCTCCAAAGGACATCTACTTAAGCATTTCAAAGTCAGCATCAGTGTCTTATACAATGTGCCATGACTAGCACATAAAAACCTCAAATCTTCTTTTGTCTTGTTGACAAAAACAGCTGGATGACAAAAATTCAGGTTCAGGCTCATAGAGGAAAAGTACACTTTTATAATATATGATATCAAACTGCACATAAACAAGTCTCACCATGAGCAAGAGGAGTGTTACACCTCCTAGTCCTCAGGGGAATGAGAAATAATGGGGTTTCCAAAGGAAAATAGAATTATTTCAACCAACAATGTATTCACAACCCCAGCCTGAATATTACCACTGCTGGCAGTAAACACTGGAATACTTCTGACCGTTCAGTGCCTTACTGCGACAGGATATACATAGTCACTTCATTTTAACAACTGTGCAGTCAGTAGGAGTCTTCATTGTAGGAATTCGGGTATGCAAGAAATACCCATTACATATAAATCTGAGTTCTACTCTAACCAGGCTATTGAAAAATTCAATCAGGGATACCTAGACTGAGCACGAAAATAGAGCAAGGGCCTCTGATCTTCAGTTTATCAGCTTTACCATCCTCATCTTCCATCTCACTTGGGAAATCCAGCAGCTCTTATTTGGCGCCACTTGAAGTCTAGATTTCTTTGCAGAAAACCAAATGCCCAGAATCCAGCCTCCCCTGTTACTAGTGAACATCACTGCCAGGATACGTGAATGTTCCTCAGTATCCCTCTGTGCAGAAAGATAGCTATCCTACAGGAAATGGAGCAGTGATCCCAGAGAGCCTTAATGATGAACAATGGACATATATGTTTAGGTAAGAAGAAAACTATTTACCAGGGACTCCTCGGTCCCATTCAACGATATTTTTCCTGATCATCTCCAGAAAAGAATATTATTTTTTTAAAAAAAATTGGGTTATAGAATTTATTTCCTCCCTGATTCCTCTCTATTTCCATTACACTGAATTATTTGGCTTACACAGAATAGAGGGAGGGAAGGAGTTATCTGTAAGCAAAGCTTACTTAACTGTCAACTCCTTCTGCATCCACCATCCCATGGTTAGAGATAGACAGAAACAAATAAGGCATGAATATGCCATTAAGACACAGGTACTTTATTCCACAGGTTCAGATATAAATAATTAATTTAGATAAAGGAAACAGTTGTACTGAAAAAGTTGCGAATATGCTCTTTGAAAATAGAAGGAACAAATAACACCACCTTGGGGAACCGGGAGACAACATGGTATCACAGATAACAAATCGGACATCGGTGCTCTTTCCTCACTTCTGTCATTTCCCCAGGGACATTCACCAAGGAACAGCGTAGCTTCGCATCAGGCCTTTTTGAAGTGGGATGGAGTTAAATGTAGACAAGAAAAATATTTGATGAAAATACAGTTAAGTGTATTTCATAGGGAGTCATAATTGTGTACAAATAAAATACTCATTATTTGAACATTACTTTTCTTTATTATGGATCATTGCTTATCATAGATCATAAATTTACTTATTCTATATAGATGATAGATAGACACGTATATATTTAAAATGAGATTCTGGAACTCCATTCAAATTTGTTTAGTTCTGAGAAAGAGGTGCTGGAAAACTGTTTTTTAAATATTGAAGGGAGATTTTAAAAATGTTAACAATTGTTGTCTCTGGGTAGTGGGTTTGTACATCTTTTTTTGACTTTTTATTCTAAAATAATTTAAGACTCCCAAGAAGTTGCAAAAATAGTTCAGAGTCTCTGTGTACCTTCACCCCGCTTTCCCCAACAAAACATCTTATAAAACCATAGTACACTTTCACAACCAGGAAATTAACATTGACATAAACTGTTAATTAAACTGCAGACATTTTTTGGATTTCACCAGTTTTTACATGCATACAATTTGCAGGTAATTTTAATTTTCCTAAATTTTCTGGCTTTTTTCTAAAAGTTTTTTCTAAAAGTTTTTTCTAAAATGTACATAAGTATATGTAAGAAGATAAATAGATATAATGCAAACAAATAATTATTATTTGCCTATTTTCTTTGAAGAGATGTCTCAGCTGGATTTTCCAAAGTAATGTCCTCTATCAAGAATATTCAGGTTTTAGGAACAATCATCTCCATTTTGATCACTTTTATATTTCTTTCCATATCACTAAGAAAATTTAAGAGTAATTTCAGGATTTCCAAAATGTTAACCCTTCTATTGAAACATTGTACTGTACAATAAAGCAATTTCTAGTACTTAATGTCTAAGCTTTTAACATTAACGTCACGATTTGTGCATCCAAAACTGAGATATCCACATTTGTTTATTTTGATGTTTGGTCAAATCTGATCATCTTTCAAGGAAACTGTCTTATATGAACAGTAAACTAAGCCAGCATTATTTTACTTTGACGTTTTGAAGAATTGCCTTTAACTTTGGCTGTGATTTTCTTCTTACACTTGCTTTTTTTTCCAGAAATTTTCTCATGAGATGAAATGCTTTATTATTCATTCATCAACAAGTGTTGAATGAATGACATGTGAATGACAGTAGAAGAGTTGAAAGCATGATTGAGGTGTTATTCCTGCTGTCAAGGAGATAAAATGTGCACCTAGATTACTGTTAGGCAAGACAGAAAGTGCTAAGGGGCATAAGAGAAATTTAGATAGAATTCAGAGGAGGGGAAGTTACTTCCCGTTAAAGAAGAGTAGGCCCAGTGGGAGGTTGTTTCACATTAATGAGTAAAAAAACAAGCTCTTATGCTGGGTATAAAAGTTCTGCTCCTTATTTGTCTTACAGAAACTTAGCTTTCTCTCTGGGCCTCCTTTTTCTACTCTGTAAAGTGGGAATAATATTAGAGTTTACCACTTGAGATTGCTGTGTGGGTGAAAGAAAACATTGCCTGTAAAATACTTAGAGAATGCTGGGCACACACATTTGACCTAACTCAACAGGGTCGTGCATAATACTGACTGAGAAAAAAGGGGCATCGAGTCTATCTGTTGCGGTAGAATTTGGTGAAAGTTCTGGGCAAGCACTACGCCTTTGTTGTCCTGACCAAATCCTGGGTAAAATTTTTCATTCCCTTTTCCAATACACACAACATATAAAAAAGAAATTAAAATAAGATTCACTTTGTATAATTATATCTGCAATCTTCTCTTTCTTTTTGTTTTTTTTTTTTAATTCCTATAAAAATGTTTCAAACCATCTTAATGGTTTTTCTCACAATTTTTATATTGCCTGAGTGCTTTTCATTGTAATTACATTTATAGGCAACCTTGTTGGTTTGTCCCAGTCAGACAGGAGTCTGAGGAGGTAAAGATTCCAGAGGGCCCTTTTGTTTTATCTGGATGCTGATGATTCGAAGAAATCGCTATTTGACAACCTTCCACTCTCCCTCACGTTGCTATAGACGTGCACACATCCACACCCCGGGTGGGCTCGCAGGTCGCCACGTTGCACGCACGGCCGGCCATCCGCCGCTGCTGTGCACGGGTGTCTGCCGGAACAACAATGCACTGGAGTGAAGGACTGAGCTCTCCCGGACTGAGTAGAGAAGGACGACTCTCCCCAGCACAAGCACACTTTCTGCTCTTTCCCTTCCCTTGAGAACTTGGATGGTACTTACCAAGTGGAAGGAAGAAAGAATTGGTCGTGAGAATATGACCCAGTGATAATTCGTGCTGGGCCTATTCAAACAGCCGGAATTCAGGCGGAAGTGTTTCATCCTCATTCAGCCTCTTAAAGCTCTGACCCCAGAACACTGTCCAGGGAAGCTGCTTCAAAAATGTGATTTTCAGAAAGTTTTCAAAAAGAAATTTAAAAATGGCATTATTGAGGGTGTGGGTTTGAACAGATAGGAGTGTCTGTAAATGTTGCGTGAAAGGAAAGTTTTTAAAAAATGGTCGTTTGCTGTAAGATACAGGATTTTCTTTGCCTTAATGAAGTTAAAAGGCAACTTAATAGACTCTTTCCACCTGAGCAATTTCAAATTTCCTCAAAACTCTTTAACAATTTTAGAAGCACATGCTTCAGAATCCATTGCAAGTTTATTGAGCAATTTAATAATAAAAAGGAAACAAGGAAAATAAATCAACGGGAAGATTTTAGCCTAAAAACATTATCTCAACAGCGTTATATCTGCAATATAACCACTCGTATGTGGTGGCTTGTTAGCGGCTGTGGTCATAAATCTTAGCATCCAGGATATTCAGAGGAGATGATATACTGCTGGTAGCTATCTATACACAAATATGTGGTCTTTTAATCTATGAACTGTAATCACTCCTTGGAACCGATGATTTGAAAGCGTCCTCCGGAGGCAATTCACCTGTGCATAACTTTCACTATGCCGGAGGTAATAATTCCCCTCCTTATCGGGGAGACTGTTACAGCACTGATGGTGTTCGCTCAGCTTCCAGATACCATGCCCTGTTTTCCTATCTTTATATAGTTGCACACCTGCCGCTGGCACCGCTGATTGCCACCTGAAATCTGAGCCCTCTCCCCTCTTCTCAAAGCCAACTCGAGCCCTGGCAGGAGGAATACACCAGATCTAGCTCTGGCTTCCAAGGCCCACTCATGAGCTCTTCTCATACCAGTTCGTCAGCTTCACGGAGCTGCCCCAGACCTGCTAACTGGGCTTCTGCCTTGCCCGTGGGTGCCAATTGCGTTTCTTATCCTCCTGGACTTTTCCAGTTTGTATCAGTGGACTTCGGTTTTGTTTCTTACCCCTAGTGAAGTTTCAGTAGTTTGTGTGGTTGCCATCTAGAGGAACAGTGTGGAGAGGGGCACATGTAACCTTCAGCATCGGTCACATCCAGGTCTGAATCCAGCTAGCACTGGCCGTGTGAATTTAAGCAGATTTCTAAATCTGAGCCTTATTTCCTCATAGAGCTGCAGTCATGATTGAATTCACTGATGTAATGTGTTTTTATGTACCGGACCTGGTACTGAAAACTACCACACGGTGCCAAATGAATATTAATTCCCTCTCTCCACCTCCTTGTAATGACAGCAACTTCTCTGAGACAGCTGGATGGCTGGGGCACCCCGACACATAGATGAGGATGCCAGCACTGAATGCAGGGACTTCACAGCACCTCTCCTCTTTCCCCTGTCAAGGATAAACATAGTCACACGTGAGGTAAAGCGGGAAGGACAGCCTGAATCAGGAATACACTATTGTGATAGGGAAAAGCTCCCAACATGAATTGAACTCAACTTTGGTTTGTACAGAGGTGACTGGGTGTTTTAAAGAGAGAATGAGGAAATAGGGAGGGAGTAAGCAGGGGCTCAGTAGAGTCAGGGGAGTGAAAAATTACAAAAAGTGGGAAGAAGGCATGATGGTCCATATGAAACCCACCCGGGTTTGTGCACTGGTGCTTATAGAAGTTAGAGGCCTCACCTCTTAGCTCTAGCAGCTGACTTAAGTTTCTTAAAATCTCTCCCACCCTATGAGGTGTCTGTCTTAAGAGCTAAGTTCCTGCTTCCCTGTGTCACCATAAGTGCCTAGCCAGACTGCCTTAAATCAGGAGACAAGGAAAACACTCATTCTTATTTGCTCAAGTAACTATCTAGCAATTAGTACGTCTGTAAATGATGTTCCAATATATATATTTTAATTCTCGATGAACTATATCTTTCTATCTTAGTTGCAGGCCCAAAGAAATAATGTCTGCTGGTCACAAACATGTCTTAATTTTTAGAGTCTGATATTTCTAAAAGGAAAGAGGCTTTTAAAACATACAGATGGTAGCAACTCTTTGAATTAGAATGTTTTAATTATCGCCTTGATTTTTAAAAAGTGTACACAAAAACACACCATGTATTTAGTAGGCATTTTCCCTATCCTGAAACATCAGCTTAAATTGGAGTTTCAAACAGTATATAAGCAACATATTCATGATTCAATAAATGTACAGTATACTTTCTAACGCCTTTGAGGTCAAAGAAGGTGTTACACAACCAAAGGGAGCTCGGAAGTTCCCTTCAGTTTTAGGTGAATCTGGTCAGATCTGATTTCACCTGGATCTTATTTAAAGACTTCTCTCTCAAGCTCATCCCTGTAGGGCAGACTCATATCCTGCTCCCTGGGTATCAGTGTATAAGCCCCAACCTCCTCTAGGGTGCCATTATAATCCTTTTTAGCTCCATAGCAACTCTCTCCTGCGAGCCTAATACATCAGATAACTATCATTTACTGAGCTATTAAAATAAAGGCTTTTCAGCTTCCTCAGGTGCGGAATTGGAAAGAAGCCTAGAAATCTGGAAGGCTTACCTGTCTGGCTAAGTCCCACAATTTATCAATTAAATGCAGAGTGGTTTATGTCACCAGTGCTCCATGGAATCTAATTTCCCATTCTAGCTGCTTAGTGCTGTAGTCTCTATCTCCTGGTTTCTTGCTATTAAGTCTATTTGTTGCTGGTTTCCTGTTTCTTCCCCTTGAGTAGTACTATAATTAATGGATGCTATTGTTTCTCAAACTCTCTTGGTTGCCACTTAATCATTTTTACTGTGTATCCTAAAGATAAGAAAGTTTTAGAAATATCATTAAATTGCTGCAACTCTACGCTATTGCAGACAGCCGTAAGCAGGATACAAAGTATAATAATAGCAGGTGGTAAGAATTATTATGGTCACTAAAGGTAAAAAGCAAATGTCTTTTGAATTAATTAATTTTGTAGGTTTCATATATAGAAGAATATTCAGGAACTTAAAAGATTCAAAGAAAATACTCAACTACATTTGCACAAATATTATTTAGACAAAGGTGGCCAAGTGGAAGGATGTGGAAGAGAAAGTCATGCGTGGGTTCTGTGAACAATAAAATAGCTCTGCGTGAGTTTGATATAGTCTTTCTCCTTCTCTGCCCCCAGCTTTTTCAGAGAATAGCCACACCATGATATGCTCATTCAAATAAGGATGTTTTAAGGCTGACACTTTTCCATCAAGTGTCATTAACCTATAAAACCTTTCACTTGTCTGGACAGCAAAGCATACACGGCCAGGTCATAATGGGATAGTCCATATAGCATGAAACAAGATCACCTTAGATGACAAATGGATATTAAATGAGCACCTTTTACCATCAAATTAATAAAATAAATGTGTTTTCATGAAGATCCTTCAGGAACTATAGATACCACTTGTTCTAAATAAATAAACATTGAAAAATGGTTACAGACTTCAAAATAATTAAAAGAGAAGGAATTTTGTCTACTCCTGTCACCGACATAGTTAAATGATATCCATCAAACAAAGAAAGGAAGCTAGTAAAATATTTCTATTAATTCATTCTATTTTTAAAATCTTATTACCATCTTGATTAAGAAGAATATTTAAAGCATTTGAGAAAGATTTCACAGTCTCTTGCTAAGGCATGCTTTCTTGCTGAATAGAACTTCAGACTAAGCCCTATTGGACTGTTTCTGAATTAAGGAATGATAAGTTGTTTCGACTGGAGAAGAACACAGGTCTAAGCGTGTTAATGGTGGAGAGCCTACCTCTCCTAGTCGGCTTCCTTTTCTCTTAATAAATTTGGATTCTAACTACATATTATAACGCTGAAAAATGTATTCAGTTAGATATAATAAGAAATCCTGAGACATCAATTAAAGATCTTTATACAAATCCTGTAAAGGGCATTTTTTAGATTAAACTGGAGAATAGAATGCCTTTGCAATATCTCACTATGCTTACTTTGAAAGGAAAAGATATCAAAGTATGTGCAAACAATATTTCACAAGCCAAGGGTAGGAATAATTTTAGGGAATACTATGGTTCTATAGTCAAAAAACCTATGTTTGGAATCCATTTTCACACTTGATTTACCTTAAAATTCATTGTCACCATACAGCTGTCACCTCTTTCAGTTACAAAACATAAAAGGCAAAAACATCTTCCCATGTAGAGATGTCAAAAAGGACAATATTAAAAAAAATGCACAAATAACTCAAATAACCCTGCATACAAATGCAAAAGTAAACAAATAAATGAACTACTGTTATTAGTGGTGACAGGGTGCCAGGAGTTAGGAAGACTGCAAAGTTTGAGATCACAGTTCTCCACAAGACCTCCTTCACTCTGACACCAACTGCAAGTTTGAGGGGTCCCCAAAACCACCCTCGGTTTGATAATTCATTCAGGAGACTCACAGAACTCACTGAAAGCTATTATACTGATGGCCACAGTTGATCACAGGGAGACGATACAGGTTAAAATTAGCCAAGTGAAGAAGTACTTAGAGTGAAGTCTGGGAAGTTTCCAAACAGTTTCCAGGGTCCTCTCCTCATGGAATCAGGACATGTTACTCTCCCAGCATCAAGGTATGAAAATACACACGAAGTATTGTCAACTAGGAGAGTTCACCTGAGCTACAGTGTCCAGTTTTTACTAGGGCTTCATTACGTAGGCATGATTGATTGACTCATTGATTGTCTACGTAAATGACCTCAGTCTCCAGATTGACTGATGTTGCACGACCCAAAACACCTACCCTAAGTCACATTGTTGGTCTATTTGGCGTAGCCAACCCTCACTTTGAGACTATTGGGGGTGGCCACTGCCTCACTCCACCAAGATCTGGAATAGCCAGCCCGGACCTTAAGCAAAAACACCCCTAACAGTTATGACATAGGTTACCTCCTTGAAGCTGAGAGCGAAGACCAGACCTCTCTTTGGGTAAGGCCAAATTCTTTACTACAAAGACAGACCATCTCCTCGCCTTTGTCCAAGGCTCTCTTACAGTAAAGCAATTGTGTTTGTCTGGGCATCTACACTCAGTATAGCACTGACATGCCAGACAATAGTATGATTACAAATATACCTGACATTTGGAGAAGCCAGTGTAGGGGAGGCATAGTTTAAAGAGACAACTGATCTGTTCTAAAAAGCCATTCTCTTTATTTACCATTATTTGTACTTTATGATAAACTTTTGCAGAACTATTTAGCATAGAAATAGAACTATTTAGCAGTTTCTAACTGTTGGTTAGATATATCTAGTTCTTACTTAGGCAGTCATTTTCCATCAGTATTACATCCTGGGGAGGCTTTGACTCAATTTACCAACACATTTGACAATCGATGTCAGTATTATAACCTTACCAACAATGTCAGTGTTACAACATATCACAGTACGGCAGTAAATATAACATAAAAGTTAGAATCAAAACATACTGGCACATTACTAGAGTCTTCCTCAGTCATGTACAATTAGTCCAGTGCATCATCATATCATATGATGAAAATATCCCCCAGAGCAATGTCACTCAGCTTTCCTTTTGATCTTGTCAGGTTCCAAATGCAGGAGTGATCCTAGCAACGTATGGCTTCACCCTTTCAGGCATCTGGTATAACTGGCTAAGAAATGATATCCTTTCGTGCTCTGAGCCTTTCTCAAGGTATTAACATTATATTGGACTTCCATTTTTGCAAAATCCATTCATTCATTCGTTTACTGTTAACTACTATTCCTCCCTTCCATTTATCATTTTGGTTTACCCAAGCTTGTCTACCTCCATGGAGTGAGGGAAGAGTGAAGAAAGGAAGACAAAGCCTTTCTTGTGCTAAGAGGAGGGGCTATTTAAGGAGGGACCATATAAAGAGGAAGTATAGAGAAAAGAGTCAATATGTAAATATCCTCACTCCCTATTTTCCACTACTAACCACAGAATAAATATTTGAGATGGAGTGCATGATTTGGTAGAAGATTCCATAAAGATTTGGCAAATCTGAGAACAAGTCTTCATCAAACATTATTTAAAAGTCCTTAGACTCTTTAGAGAAGACCAAGGTCCCATCCTAGATTGTGTGCATGGACAGGAAACAGGGTCACAACAGCTGAAGGAGTGACAGAGGCCCCCACAAGAGTGCATGAGGTATGAAATGGCTTTTCATATTATTTTGCTTTTCTCTTATTACTAATGAATATGTTTATTGGCTAATTGAGTGTTCCATGAATTTCCTATTTATAACCTTTGTTCAATTTTAATTAGGTTGTTCGTCTTCTTTTTACTGACTTTTAATAATTTCTTTATTTTGAGGAGGATTAGCCCTGAGCTAACATCTGCTGCCAATCCTCCTCTTTTGGCTGAGGAAGACTGGCCCTGAGCTAACATCCATGCCCATCTTCCTCTACTTTATATGTGGGATACCTACCACAGTATGGCTTGCCAAGCAGTGCCACATCCACATCCAGGATCCGAACCGGCGAACCTGGGCCGCAGAAGTGGAACGTGCGAACTTAAGCACTGCACCACCGGGCCGGCCCCTTTTAAGAATTTTTTATGTGTTCTATATGTCAGTTTTGTATCTATTACAGCTATTTTCCCCAATTTGTTTCATTTCTAGGAACTATATTTATAGTATATGTTGTTATACAAAGTTTTCATTTTTTTTACAAAATTTTAATTTTGATGTGATCAATTTTATAATTCATTTTCCATATGATTTCTTCTTTGTGCGCCTTGCTTCAGAAATCCATCTCTACCTAGAATTCATTAAAATATTTGTTCATGTTTTCTAGTTTTTAAAGTTATTTTTCACATTAAGATGCTAAAACCATCTGGAGTTTATTTTTTCTGTATGGAGTGAGATTAGGATCTAATTTTACTTTTACCATATGGAAAGCCAATTGTCCTAATGCCATTTATTTAATAATTCATCCTTTACGCACTGGTTTGTAATGCCTCATCCAGCATATGAATACTTTCTTTTTTGCTATTAAAATCATCATATGATTCATCTTCTGCTATTTGTTAGCATTGAATAACATTTATATAACCTTACTGATATTGAACAATCTTTGCTTTCCTGACATAAATGTTACTCAGATATAATCTACAAACATAGGGTTTTTTGTGTAATTGGTAGATTCAATTGGATATTATTTAGTTAGAATTTTGTCTCTGCATTCACGAGTGAGATTGATCTGTAAGTTCCTTTTTTCTATTATCCTTATTCTTGTTTTCATATAAAGAAGTTATTCTGGCATCCTAAAAGGTTAACCAAAAGGCTGAAAAAAAAAAAAACCCTTGGATGTTTTAATGTTCAGAATTAAACACTTCAAAAGAATGTCTCTTTCTCCTATATCTATTCCACTAAGTATATTTTATCCCTGCCATAATCTAAGCCATGGTTAATGACAAACAAAATGAGGAGAATCTAATAGTGTCATGAATATGACAGAATATAAAATTCTATATTTACTTCACATTATTTGATAGAATTAAATGACACCATTTAAAGATTTTACAATGTAAGTTTTTGCAGTCATAGCAACCAATTTATAGTATTATCTTTTCTCTATTCATATCTACTAAACACAAAAGTTTTAAACAAATTTATGTGCAACATGATTATTAATGACAATGTCTCCAAATGATTTATCTACCATACATATTTTTAAACACTTATTTTGAAAAGAAATCTAGTATGCATATTTCCATATGAATAAAATAAGTTACAAAGAGCAGGGACTTGCTCCTAGTTATTTCTAAAGAATACAAAATAGTCTAAACCAGTGTACATGTTTTTCTCATCTATAAAGACATAAAGGGAAGGATTTCTTTTAGTACGAGAAATCATTTGCACTTCTAAAGTACATATCACCAAATATTTTTTCAGTGGCAAACATGCTTCTTAACAAAAGCTAGAACCAGAGGAGTGAGGTATGCAAAAGGGTGCAGCCTATACAGTATGAGCTAGAGGTATGGAGGCATGGTGTTTGAATGTACTCATCTATTACTAGGTCTCAGTTTTGACACATTGTGGCTATATGGCTTCAGCAAGTCACTTAACCTAAGTACTATCCTGCAAGGTCTCTTAGGAGAGAGGCAGCTAGCCTTGTTCTGGATCCTTCCTTCTGTCTTTTTGTTGTCATGCTATTAAAAGTTTATTATGTCACAGAATTAGAGAAAGTAGAACTTGGAAAAGACCTTTAAACTTCATCCAGTCCAAAATGTCATACACAAGAAGCTTGCATCCAAATGATAACAGAAAGTTATGCATATAGATTATTCTCAAAGACTTCAGAAGACTTCACAGTCTCCTAAAGAGCTTCATTTGCCTGAAAGATCAAAGACCAGTAGAGAAAGGAACGCCACTGGGCCAGCATGATCTAAACTGTGGCATTTCATCACAGGAAGGGGTGATTCAATTAGTTGATCACCCCATATATTTTCTACAACATTTGGCAGTCTTAGAAAATGTTATAGCTCTGAAAGAAATCTGGATCATTATTTTGTTCAAACTCTGCACTAGAAAGGCAGCTCTGATTGTTATGGCATCTAGCTGCACTCTTAAAAGCAGCACCTCGGTCAGTTTTCTGCATTGATTATTGGACATCACAGTTAACACCAATACAACTTAACAATTTTTAACGAGTTTAAGTTAGAAAGAAGACAGGTACTGGTAAACCACAAGAAAATTAGTACATCAAGGCTTTTATGCACTCTTAATCACTGATCATTTTGAAGCTTTTACACTGAACCTGAGGGAATAGTAAGTTAGATCCTTTGAAGTATATTTCACAACAAAATGATCAACAATATATGATGTAATGAAATCTAAGTGATACGTTTCATATCACCAAAGTCTAAAGAAAGTCAACTTCTATAGTGTGACCAACCATCCAATACAACTTATTGAGCTATCTTTCAAGATATAAGGAACATAAACGTGGCCATTTGATCAAAGATACTATAATCAGTCATGGCCTATCATTATCATATCTCATCATTTGAATAGGGCTGAATATCCATTCACCACTAGAGAATACAAAGAAATATAATCCTTGTTTGTATATAATTGAAGCTTGTATTCTAATTGTAGATATAAATCTCATCAACTTAAATATAAAACTCACAATAAAATGCAATATGTAATTGCTAGATCAGCATTATATATAAAAGGTGTTGCAGAAGTTCAGGGACACGCCATATCATAATGAGCTGATATTATAAAGAAAGATTTTTCTGATAAATGAAAAGAAAATGAGTAGCCTTCAGGTGACTGTAACATAGTCTAAGAAAAAAGTGAGAAAAGGACCAAAGTGGTGCAAAGAAACCTGAAGTGAAATGGATAGCTTAAGTTTTCCAGAAAAAGATTGAGTTGAGGATGTCCAACTAGGATTTCCCAAGAATGAGGGATAAGTGAGTAAGTGAGATACAGGCAATAGCTCTCTCTTGAGCTACTCCACTGTGCATAGCTATGGTCATTATCTGATGGGTCACTGGGTCTAAGCACCAGATGTGTCAGTAGTGTCTGCCCCAATACACACTGGGAACCAGAAGCAAAACTCCTAGCCTAAGGTTTGGACTACAAATTTACCAGTGTCCCTGATTCTCCTACTGCCTTAACCTGATTGCAAGAATTCAGCACAGTGAAAACCAGTGAGAAACTACCATTTTTATGTTTGAAATGCATAGTGACAGTTTCCTGACAGATTATGTGACACTTCTACAGACCTCATCTGTGGACTACCAGCTCTATCCAGATGCATTACAGGAATAGTCATTCAGTCTGAAGCTTCATTCCCTCTGTGAGTGTCAGCGAATAGTACTGGTCAATAAACAAAGAGATTGTGACATAGGGAAAACCAAAATAAAGCCAAGCAACCCATGCAGATCATTGATGCACACATTAAGGTTAGGCACAGAAAGAGAATCCAGATACAAGCCAAGAAAATAGAAACCAACTGAAAAAATGAAAGCAAATTTTTGAAATGAAGATTACAAGACAGAGAATTTTTATGCCAAAGCGATGAGTTGTCACAGCATTTTTGTAGAGTACTCATGGCCTCAGACAAGGAATGGACTTGAGCCTGGACAGTATGAAGCACAGAGATCACGTAGGGGATTATCAGAAAATTAAATGGGAAAGATAGGCTGTAGCTAGATTTCAGAAGACCACTAGGAAATTCTGTGTCAGAATGTGAAATGCATCTAGATGGTCTACCTTTGTCCATTCACACGCTTCTATTGACCTACCCCCTTTAGCAGAACATGGTGCTCTTCCTCACGCTCCTCGGGGCTTTTGCACTTAATATCCCTCCTGTCTGGAGTACTCTTCCCCCAGATGTTCATGTGACCCACTCCTGCACTTCCTTCAAGGATTTCTAAAATGTCAACTTCTTGGTGAGGCCTTCCCTGACAACCTGTTTAAAATCTTAACCCCACCCTCTACTGCCAGCACTGCTTAATTCCCTTCCTTGCCCTGTAGCAAGGATCACTCTTTTGCATATTAATTTTACAGATGTCATTGTTTATATTTTGTGCCCTTTGCTAGTGTGTGAACTTCATGAATGCAGAAATTATTGAGTTTTTGTTCCACTATTGAATCACCAAGATTTAAATGAGCACTTGTTGATACTCAAAACACGTGTGGTTGTGATGGCCTGTGTATGAATAAGTATAACGTTTCAAATAGAATTAGTGGCCTGAGTAAAAGCAAAGCAATGTTTTAAGACATCAGAGAAAGCCAATAATCCAGTTTGATAAGAGTATAAGGTATAGAGAGAAATAGATATACGATGAGAACTTATATATATCCATAAACGAGCCATGTATTTTATGAATGATGTGACAAACCTATAAAATAATATTAAAAAGTTGGGATTATGCATCATTAGAATAAAAGAAAAATCATAGCCAAAGGTTTAAAACCTGAAAAATATTACTGTTGGCCCAAATAAATCAAACAAGGACTGTGTGCTGTGTGGCTAACATATAGAAAATGAAAAGTGATATACACTAGCATTATATACTAAAATTCAAGAGGAAATATCCCTTTGTTATTTTAGAGTATACACATACAAAGAGAGAGATGCATACATATAGAGACAGATAGATATGAATGTATTTTAAAACAAAAGTAATATAAGGGAGAGAAAATATTTTTGTGTGCAGAAAATTTTAAGTAAAATCTAAGACCCCAAAAATAATTCCACAATTACATTCTATCAACTTTCTTAGAGTATTATGAGTCACCAGGAAACATTGCTGCTACTTCAAGACACATTACTTATAACACAGACCCTAACTTGTTTTCATGGATCCCCTTGAAATGTCTGATCTTTTCTAAAAGAAAATGTTTAGTATAACCTGAAAGTAGAACAAGGTAGCAGAGAGTCTAATGGGAATGTCACAAATGTAGGATGAACAAGTGTATGAAAAATGAAATCAGAATTAGTAAAATTGCAAAAGGAGTCCGTTTGAGGGTTTGTTTTTAATTTGAATAGAGCACTCGTTAATGAGGATGCCATTAGAAGTCCAAATGTTAATTTAATGAAAACATCCAATTACTCTCTGTTAGGTTTTCCCATTAATAATATCAACTTTTAGCAGTAGTTCTCATTAGACATTAAAAGAATATCAAAAAAACTAAAACAAAGGTCAAGTTTAAATCAACAGAATTAGGGTATATAAAGATTAGCTGAAGTCAAGAGTGAAAATTTACAAGAAGAGTTACAGTAAACTTCCAAGAAACCAGAAAATTCTGAAAGACAAATGTAGAAAACTTATCCAAAATTTGTATTATAATTTCAACCCATGGTACATGTGCTGTAATCAGCCTACTGGTCATCTAGACTTGCACTCTTCAATGTGGGTATTTTCACCATAAAAATCTATGGAAGTTGCCCACTGTAGCCACCCCTGCCGTAGGAGGGTTAATAATCACTGGAAAAGGCTTGCCAACAAACTGTGACCCAGAGGTCAGAAGGCCCGTTAGCCAATGATGGGTAAGACCTCCAGGGGGAGGCATGCTAAGCCAGGCACGGTCGCGTGGGGGCACAGATGGAGACACAATATCGGGAGCAGGAGGGGCCATTGCCTAGGAGGCCTTGCATGCTCCAAGATAAAAATATACGAGCACAGCAATAACATGATAATATCAAAACAGAGGCCGAGGGAGGGCTCCTTGAGAAATCATTAAGAATTCTTGGCATTCGCTAATTACATTGTCCAGAACACCTATGTATGTTTAACAGATGTAAGCTATGTATATACTGAAATGCTGGTTATAACAAACTCAGAGTGGCCATCAGCCCTCTCCGCATCTATCCTGATGTGTACATTGGATTGCAACACCAACAGCCCACCTTATTATTTAGATTGTACCTGGGTAGGAAGCACATATATGACCCCCAAACTATCACCACAGGACCTTGATCTTTTGTGCTGGATGGTAAATGTTCTAGAACCAAGCCTGAGGAGAAAAGCCTTGTTTGGCATTTCTCTATTTGTGTTATAAATGCAACCACTGCTGTGCAATCCCATGTCTTATCTAAGTCCCTATTTTTAAAAGACTTTAGTTATTTGAAAGATTCTTTTTACAGATAATATCTTCTATTTCTGTACTTGTTTTACTTTTAGTGGTTAATATACACATTTTATAGATAGCTCTCATTAATGAATATTTAAACAGTGCAACAACAAACATCCTTGTCTGTTCATCATTTTGCTTATGTGTGGTGTATGGTATTTTAAATGCTTCATGAAATGTGTACGAGACACCTCGTGGTGTCTTACTGCCCAAAGCCCAAAGCTTTTGCTAAAGCATCTGACTTATACAGGCAAATTATTACATGATAAGAATTTCCCAACTCAGAGAAATTGGAGTGTATGAGCTTCTGACTTCAGTCATCAATCACCCAATCTACTGGCTTGCTGATACTTGTTACGTGGCACAAAAGCACGAACTCAGACAACTAGATTTTCTCTTTTGGAAAATTTTTTTTAAGATTTTAATTCTCTCATTACATTCTCCATATATTCTCATCATCATTTCAAATCTCTTTTGTCTTTTCTTGAATGTATTAATTACTACTATTCTAAGGCCCTTGTGTGAAGATTTCAGTATCTGGGTCATCAGCATTTGTTTCCATTTTCTGTCTGTTTTTTTCTCCTTGTATTTAAGTTGAATGCTGAAAATTGTGTGTGAAAAATGTTGAGGCTGCAATGATGCTATCTTCGCCCAGAGGGCGCTCACCCTTTCCTTCGATAGGCTAGAACAATGGAGGTTGACCATCTGCTTCCAACCAGGGACTGAGCTGACCTGAGGCGGGGTTGCCATTTGGGTAAGTTCCATCAGTCTCCTTTCTGTTGCAGATCCCAGGGCGTATCCTTCCTAGGTGTTAACTGAGGGAGGTGGGGGCAGGCGTCCACAGGGCCTCTCCCCTGAATGCTAATCCTTGGGACCACACCACTGTGAGACTGAGAAATCTCTGCCCTGCATTTTATTCTTTCAGAAACCCTTAGCTCTCTCTTATTATAAGGGGAATTCTGGCCCCTTAAATCTCAAATTTTTGTCTTTCAAGCCCCATGAGATGATTAAAATTTCTACCAGTTTCTCTCTCTCTGGGTAATATCAAGTCTTATTTCATTCTGAGAACCAGAAGTGCCCTGAGGGGGAAAAATAATGGTTGCAGAATATCTTCTCACCTCTCTGTTCAGACTGTGCTTTATCAGGATTTTGTCCCTTCAAGACCTATGTGCACAAAGATTATCCACTGCCTTCAAACATTTATCTTCCATCTGGCTTCGCGAGTTTTCCTCAGTGAGAGCATTGGTTACCACAAACCACTGCATCATAGCTGGAAGGTGAAATCCCTCTCTTGGGAATTTATACTAAGAAAATGCAAACAGAGAGGAAGCAAGGAAGCAAGAAAAGAATGCAATCAGTTAGCTGCGGGACTAAGATGTACGGACACATAGGAAGGAGAAATTTGAGACAAAGTTAAGATTAATAATAGCTATTGTAGGTTATAAGAAAGAGAAATAATACAGTAAAATAATATAAAGCCTATAGCAGCATCCACTGGATTTAGTTCTCCTTGGAAAGTTAATGGATATTCAACAATAAAGAGTTTTGTAGTACTGAATCAGTGTGAGAAATTAAGCTAAAGATATCAAACAGGTTTTTCAATACGGAAAGCATCAGAGCCTTCAGTAGATTCACGTGCTTTATGAATCTCCTGGATCTCTTGTACTGTATCATCCCAAGTGTATCTGACCGAGGAAACCTTTCATTACAGAATTGTTTAAACTTGGACACATAAGTGGCACTGGATAAAATTCAACAACATTTGAAAAACTTAAAGTATTAATATGTGAAATAAAATAAAACAATATCGACCAAATAGAAAAAATGAGCAACTATTAGAGGAAGTGGAAGTGATCCAACATACAGTGGATCAGCTGGCCAGAGAGTAGTTGAGTTGGTAGCACTAAATCAAAATCTATCAACTTCTTCTGTTGAGGTCCCATGAACCCTTTAGATGTGGGCAGGTAGACCTATACTACGTTTTCTACTCTTGAACCCCCCTACCAGCCATACCTACCTATTGGCCCATACAAATATTTATAGTAACTACCTCCACCAAAAAAATGAACATAATTAATATAAAGGGTAAAATTAATCATTTCAACCCGTATCTTTTACTTGACAAAGTTTCTTTTCCATTAAAAGTTACTCACTACATTTACGTGTTCAGCTTATTCTGAGAAATGCTTTGTGTCAGTGAACAAATCTCACGGGCATCCTTCTGCACTCAAAAAATTAGTTCTGCCACCAAGTGGTGATTTTGACTTCATAGATGCTACTGATCCAATTAGCATAAACACTGGGCCACTGAGTATCACCTCCTGTGAAAGAAAATAATAACGTATCTCCACAAAGGATCTCTTTTGACTTGAGAATGTGTCCATTATTTTGCATTCATTTAATATATTAATATTATTGTAAGTTTTTCTATTAGGCATATGTTAGCCACTCTATAAAAAATGAAATTTAAAATACCCTTTGTGAACAACTAACAATACGGAATTCAAGAACGAAATTCTCATAAAGCAAAGAGAACTGAGGAAATGAAAATCTATACTATTCATTTTCATTTGTGTTACATTGAAGAGAAACCAACAAAGTAATTAATTGAATTCTCTCTGGAGCAACTTTCGAGATGGCATATTGACCCGATATTCATTTTCCTGTTGCAAGCCAATGAAGTGTTATTGTAAAGGTTTTTGAAAATGCATGAACTATTTTTATCTTTCATATATTAAACAGAGCTTGAAGAGATGTGGTGAATTTAAAAAGTGAGAATGAAAGAGCAAAGAAAAACACCGTAGACAAAGTATTTTAGAATAAATAGTTTGGGCTCCAGGAAAGTGACCTAAGTATGTCCACTACAGCAGGTATAAAACAAAAGACAGTGTGGGACGTGACAAATGAGGAAGCACATGCTGCATCCACATGCATTCAAATTCATGACTTATATAGTGTGTGGGCAAAAGAAAACACAGCAAGTCCTGGATCCAGCATGTGGGCTGCCATTTTTCAACCTCTGCTTTACACACTGCCAGCCCCAGAAAGTAATAAGAAGCAAATTAGAGAAGATGCCTATATAAGAAGTAGCCTCCATCGATTGCTTTCTGTGGGCCAGACTCTTCAAAATGCTTAATAGATTTATGTTAACATAATATCTTAACAACATGAGAGGAAAATACTATTAATAATTCTACTTCACAGATGAGGACTCCAGTAAAATTTGTGATCGGTCATTTTCATTTACTAAGCCTGGTCTTTTAAAAATAACTTATTTATTAAAGGCTTATCTTAAATTCCAGGCGTTTTGCTAAGCGTTATTTCATTTACTCCTGCAAGGACCCTTTGGAGTAGGCTGTATTTGAGGAAACTGAACCCCCAACAGCTTAAATAAGTAGCCTAAACAGTAAAAGTAAATGGGCCATGGGGGTGAGTATTAGATTATAATCCAGACTTCTTGGCTCCATTGGGCTTTTTGTTGGAAAACAGTGGACAGTGGTCCAGAGTGGACACAAGGCCTGCAGTCAAGCCCCTTAAGGCTCCCTGGTTTTTATCTGTAGCCTTGTAGAACAGCTGGAAAGCAAGCCCAACCCTTTACAGCTCCACATACACTTGCACTAAATGACAAGGGTGCTCCAGCTGCCGTTCTTAATCTGATCTTTCCTAAGAATACACTAGTCGATGCTTCATAATTTGCTCTTTCTAGAACTAGCCATTTCTTTGAAATCTACACTATTTTTAATAGGATATTTTTTACTATGAAGAAATTTACTTCTGGAAATGTACTCCTTTCAAAAGAAAATTGCAGACACCCGCAGAAATGATTAAGTGTAAGGAACACATTTTTTGTGTGTTTATGTAATGACACTTTTTTAGTCCAGTGCAATCTCTATAAATAAATTTCTATTGTCACGACAATGTGAAAATAATAACTGTTTCATTAGACGTTTCAAAACTAAGCTTCTGTTTCTTTAATTTAGACCTAAAATGTGTTTCTTTCCAAAAATAGTTCACTAGCCTTCTGTCTGAAAATCCCAGAAGATTCTCTCACTGTCTGCCCCTCTGAAGTTAACCTTGACTCTTGCATCTCACTCAGTCCTCACTGCTTTCTCTCTCTTTCCATCCTACCTGTGCTAGTCTCTGGCTGTTGTCCTCCCCTGTTCCCACTTTTCTCCCACCCACATTTCAGCACTTATGTTGACAATGCCATATTCAGTATCTAGGCCCTGGGGGGGTTCACCGGTGTCATTGTGAACCGCTAAGGCTGGGTGCAGTGAAACAGATCATCTCTGAGTGGAAATTTGTGACCATTATCCTTAGCAGAGGCATGGAATTTCTAACTGCCTTAGACTGACAAACTGATAGTGCAAAAACATCAGCCTAGACCACTAACTACAATAAAGGAAAATCTTTTCTATCTGGAGAAAACTAAGATTATGTGTGACATCTTTAACTTACTTCATGCACCTTTAGGTCTCTATATCACGGGCCTCTAAGGCTCTTGATCAAGAATCAGGATCAAGTTGCCTGAAAGAGAGATTTCTTGCAAAAATTCCAGATATCCAACACTACCAGTTCCCTTTGCCTCTCACCTCCATCTTTCCCAGTGACTGGTCAAAACACTAGACTTTGCAGTCTACTGTCTTCTCACGATCTAGCATCTCTTCAAGGGGTTTCTTCCCCATTGTCTTAACTGTTAATATCCAACCCAGAATAAAAACTAAAAAACATCACATAAAAATATATAAATATATATATATAGCAGCTGCCTCTATTTCCTTGCTTTAATTGAAATCAACCTTCAACAAGACCATCTCTTCCCTCATGTTCAGTGTTCTGGGTAAAAGCTGCTCTTTCTCCAATATCCTGGGCTTCATTGACAGTCCCCAAACTTCCTACTAAAGGTTTCAAACCATATGTTCCTGACATTTGTACAAAAACCAAACAAGTAATCATGGTAATAATAATGATACTAATAAACTTAACGTGATGACAGTTGACTATGTGCCCTTTTCTGCTATTTAATTTTGCTGGCTTCTTATGAGCTCATGGTTATGCATCCTTATTTGCCTAGAATTGGGTCCTTGGGTCATTAGCTTTCTTTCCTACCTATCTGTAGGTTTATGATCCATCAAGTAACCTAGCCTCAAATATCCTTGACCTCTGAAATGCCAAGAAACTTCACTCACACTCCTTGTGCCCATCGCTTTTCCACGGCCTCTTCCTGGTCTTACGATGGGATGGACAGGCTGAAGGATCCTATTCCAAGTACAGGTGAGACTTTGTGGTGATGACAGCCATAAATTTCCTAGGTATCTCAGGCTGCTGAGGTGAAATGTGTAAAGAATTCAACCCCAAACTCCAGCCACGTAGCCATAAGTCTTTCAAGAGCTGATTCTCTTAAATGGATCTACTCTTAAACTCTTAAAATTCATTCTATGAATCCTTAATCGTCATCTTTCTAAATCTCTTACATACTAACTCCCACTATTTGTATTCTTCAACTTTATCATGGCTATTTAGGCCCTTGACTGCTCCCTTTTAGTCTGTAACATCAGTCTTGAAATACCTTAATTTTGTTCCACATCAAGCCATGGAACATACAACTGTATTCTGTACAATCTGTGATACATAACTACAACCATCACTTTCTTTAGAATCATCTATTAGCCAATTCACATTTACCTTTCCTGTCTAGCTATAAAGATTTGGCTCCAGGTTCAACTCTTCTTAAAAGACTTTCCTGAACCTCACCTCTAGACAGGTAGTACTGTCCATTTTGCTGCCCATTGTACCATACATGCGCTTTTAACAAAACACTTACCGTGCTTTATTGGCCTTGTGTGCATAGCTACTGCCCTCTGTGAGACTGTAAGCTCTTTGACGGCAAAGATCATGTTTTATTTCTGGGTCTCAGTACTTGGTACAGAGACTAGTCCCAAGTACACACTTCGTAAATGTCTCCCAGATGAATCAATAAATTATTCTTCTGAGAAATTGCATAGATTTCACTTGCCTCTGTCAGAAATGTTCAGTTGGTCTAATTCACTTTTTTTATTGAGACTTTTTTAACAGTTTAGGTTTACAGAAAAACTGATGGAAAGCACAAATAGTTCCATATACCTCCTCATCCCCCGCCCTAGTTTCCCCTATTATTAACTCTTGCATCAGCAAGGTCTGTTTGTTACAATTGATGAGCCAGTATTGGTTCAGGATTATTAACTGAAGTCCACAGTTTACTTTGGGGGTCGCTCTTAGTATTGTCGAGTTCTATGGGTTTTGACAAATGTGTAATGACATGTGTCTACTATTACTGTATTATCCAAAATTGTTTCACTGCCCTAAAAATGTCGTCTATTTCACCTACTCATCCTCCCTCCGCCCCAAACCCCTGGTAGCCACTGATCTTTTTACTGTCTCTGTAGTTTTGCCTTTTCCAGAATGTCATACAGTTGGAATTATACAATAGGTAGCCTTTTCCAACTGGCTTTTGGCACTTAGCAATTATGCATTTAAGCCTTCTCCATGTCTTTTTGTGGCTTGACAGTTTGTTTCTTCTTATTGCTAAATAATACTCCTTTGTATGGATGTACCACAGTTCATTTATCCATTCATCTATTGAAGGACATCTTGGTTGCTTCCGAGTTTAGGCAATTATGAATAAAACTGCTGTAAACATTCATATGCAGATTTTTGTGTGGACATTAGTTTTCAACTTATTTGGGTAAATACCAAGGAGCATGTTTGTTGGACCATATGGTAAGAGTGTGTTCACTCTTTTTTGTAAGAAACTGCCAAACTGTCTCCGAAGTGGTCATTTTGCTTTCCCACCAACAATGAATGAAAGTCCTTGTCTCATTCACTTTTCAGGATACAATGATCCACCCTTAGACATATGCTCATGTATTACTCTTTTTTTTATGAAGGCATCTTTTCCAGTCAACATTCATGGCTGCTTCCCCTCTGATCTCATAATATTTGGGAAACACTCTTATACGACTTCCTACATGTCACTTCCCCTGTGGCAGTGTAATGATGACTCTGCTACCCCAGTGATGCGGGTCTCAGTTATCTCTTTGTATCCCAAAACAGTGTATCTCAAACAATGCCTGTAAGTTTTCAATAAATGTTTGTTTAATTAGTTCATAAGTGTATAAATGAATAATTGTATAATAGGCTATCTCCATATTCTTTGATACACAGTGGCACAGCAGACTCGGAGTGTAAAGTCTGGTTATACAATTGCTTTTACTTAGTAAAACTACAGGACAGGAAGGACACTAATAGAATCTGAATTAAGAGCTGGATCCAATTACAATGATGAATAGAGCTACCACTCTGAAGGAGAATACTGCTGGAGAAAGTGCCCTGCTCAAAAGGGAATGGAGAAAGCTTATAAATAGGTTTTATGTTTTGTGCCCCTTTGTATAGGATCAAGCATATCTAACTCATGCCGAGAGAGATGAATGGAGCACAGTAAACAGAACATTGAGCTGTGTGTCAGGAGAACTCACTCTATCCCTGGCTCTCCCAGTGACCATCTGTGTGACCCTGGGCAAAGTCCTGACTTGGCTTTATCCTCTGCTTCCTCATTTGTAAAATGAGGGGTTTATTTATCCTACTTTCAAAAATTGTATTGATTTCCTTCTATATGTGTCCCAGATGCTTGGGCCAGAGCAGGACCCAGATGGCCAAAGTCCCTACTTTAATGTGCCTACATTCCAGGGGGAGGGAGGCAATGGGAAGAGGCAATTAATATGTAAACAAACACCTATCGAATAGCAATACATGACATGAAGCAATAGAATGGAGCGATGGAATGGAGAGAGCCTCTCCAGGGGGTAATATTAAATTGAGTATCCACTCTGAGGACGTGATGGTTAAACTGGCTCCTGAGTGGCTAGAAAGTGCCAGCCAGCCAGCCTTGTGAAGTACTATGGGAAAAAACTTCTACCCATGGGGATCAGCAGGTACAAAGTACCTGAGACAGTTGTTGCTTCTAAGGTCACTCCCACCCTCTCAGATTCTGATTCTTTTGTTGCTTGACCACGGCCATTGAAGGTGTGACATTTCCCGAGGTTATACAAGAAAATTAATATTGCACCTTAGGAGGTTTGTGAATGGCAAACATGATTTTACAAGATAATCTATTTGCCTACCTTTACAAATTTGTAAATGTTATTTATCCCATCATCCATTCTTACCTCTTCCTCACACAATAGCACATTTTAAACGGCCTTCAGTACACAATTTAGCACTTTGAATCATTTCGTATTCCAAGCATCATTTAACATTTGTTTCTGAACTCACTCAAGGATGATTTAAGCAAAGAACTGTTTGGAAGTCACTGGTATTAGGCAAATCAAAATATGACTCAAATGCCAGGAAAATAAATTCTTATTTAATCTGCCTAGCTAAAGGGCCTTAATGAACATTAATCAGTTCTGATGTTAAATTATCAGAGCTAACATTCTTGGCTAGTTTTATACTCATTAATTTTCCACATTTGTTATATCCAACTTGATTGTTAGGTGATTATTATACTCATTATTAGATTCAAAATAATAACCTCTTGAATTTATGTAGTCCATTGCATTCTTCACATAACTCACAACAACACAATTCATATTATCTCCATTTCAGACATGAGGAAATTGATGCTGAGGAAGGTTAAAGAACTTATGCAATGTCTACAATTCTTCGAAGATCAAAGCTTGAAGTGCGGGTCTTCCTTTCTTTCTTGTTTGCTTCCTTCCTTCCTCCCTCCCTCCCTTCCTCCCTTCCTTTTTTCCTGCTTCAGATGGAGAAAACAGAAAAAGACAAATTTCTCTTCAATGTCAACAAGGCTGTAATAAAAGTATATACTGGAGCCCCCATGGGAGCCCTCTCTCACAAGAGCCCACTGTCTTCTCTTCCATAATGCAAAACCAACAGAGCTGAATTTGCTTATTTAAACATATCATCCACAGTGAATTAGATTTACCAAATTGGAATCCCTAGTCTGTTTCACTGAATAGAAATAGTCATGGTCTATATAAAAAATTGGTCATAACAGAAGAGCTTTCCCAAATGCAATTCATTTAACCCTTCTCCAGTGTTGCCCTTAATTTGCCTTAAAAGTTACCTATCTGATTAGGTTATACTGACACTGAAATCTGGCAGGTTAATTTTCCCACGTTAATTGTGTAAACTTAACTAATCAGCTAATTGTGTGGATGACATATTCCACTAAAACAGTCAAGCTGCTTTCAATTATTGATTTAGAGAATATGAGCTTGGCTAACATGTTCCTATCTCCTTCACACTTAACATATGTAGAAATAATGCTTACTTTGGAAAGGAACAAAATATAATAAGTAGTGTCTGAATAAATCAATTCCTAAATTTATTAACAAAGTAGCAGAGTTGATACCATGATGTTGGATTCCCATGGTTCTTGGTTCTCAAACTTGCTCTTCCACTTACTAACTGTGTTGCAACTTGCATTGGTCAGGTTGATTAAGCTCCTAAGCCTCAATTTCCTCACCTGTAAAATGAGGATAAGGTCTCTAAAGGGCTGATGTTATGACTTTATGTTTTATTTGTATAATTCTCAGCATAGTGCCTGCTACATCTTAAGTGATCAATTAAATAACAAGAAAAATGTCATTCATGCCCATCAGAATTAGACCCTACATTCAATTCTTTTTAGTACTATAAATAAATGTAGTGCCCAAAATGTTCAAAGTAATAAAGCTTATCCGAAATATTCATATCTGCAACATCCATGATTATGATCATTAAAAGCAAGAGGATTTAAAAGTCTACTTCCTTCTCTCCTTTGTTAAGAATATTTTCTTTATAGTTAAGATTACTTTTTCTTCTACCTATGAATATCACATTACCTTAAAGATCCTTAACTGACTAAGTTCAAACTACCCAGCTATTATAGGCCAATCATTTTATTATCCATCAGCCTATCCAATCTTCTTAACTGTTGTGGTGCCCCAGAAGGCCTCAGAACAAATCAGGATGCACAGTGGGATCATTGTGACTCTTTGCATTCACCATATTAGTCTCTTTCATGGGTCCTACAGATAGCTCTTCAGGTTTTCCGTCTGGTCTGAGGTAAATGGAAGCAGTATGGAGAGTTTTAGACATCAAGTACAGTAGGGAATGAGTAGATATTGATGTTCATAAGCTGAGTTATCCCTGCTTATTAATTGCATCATTATAGCTACTTGTAGTTGTAATTCTAGTTAAAATGATATCAGATAGACTCCTTTGGGAATGTCTTATTCATTCATTCAACTAAATGAATGAAACCGTCTTATTGCCTTGTTTTTAAGTTGGTAAAGCAAGCAGCCAGAACACTCAACAACATAATTTGCATTTCTGTCCCAACTCCTCAGTCCTGGGGACTGCCACACGTGAAAGGGGCGAGGGGGAGGAGAGTCACAGTCAGAACAACATTGTGCCGTGACCATCTGGCTGTTTTAAGCCCCTGTCTGTGGAACATTTACATGAAAGTCAGCTGAAGTTAAGCAAAAGCCAACAGAAAATCATCCACACTAACAAAAATGAAAGACTGGGAATTTTTAAAGCCTCCAAGAGCAATTGGAGCCAAAGTTAAACAGTCCGTGTTTCAGTTTAGAAAAGATGGCACTAGTTTGTTAGTAACTGCTGCCTTTCCTCTTGACAGCTGTTTAAAAGCACCAAGTTTGGATTTTGCAACTGCTCAGATTTGAAAGTGTTGGATTCTTTGTATTATTTGGAGTCGCAAGCGCTTCCTTCTAGAGATTCCAAGAAAATGGGAAACATAATGAGAAGTCAACATTACTTCCCAATTCCCTGGTATGTTCAATATTTGCTCCCATATAGCATTTCCAAATGCCTGGTTTGCATTGGGGCTTTCCACCTGCCAGAGTCTTGTCAAGAGAAGTCCCAGAGCACTTGCTGTTCATCTGCTCTCTGTGCCCTGCAGACTGCTTTAATGGAAGTGCAATTTGCACACTTCGGAAGAACTCCGCCAGGACCAAACCTGTGTGGGAGAAATTGAGGACCAGCCTCTCCAAGTCATACGCTGCACTTTATTGGCAACCTCTGCAGAAAGTGCTGCCACAGAGCAAGGACACACTACTTACAAATCTTACATTTCCACGTGGGTCAGCTTTCAATCAATTCTAAGTGACGTGTCTGTTTAAGCAGATTGGGATGGCATCTTATCCATTTCTATATTTATGTGTATCTATTCTCATCCATATTTATGAGCAATATATACGTACAATAGGATCACACACAAAAGAGAAACAAACAGAAAAGGAATCAGTAATTCAAAAGAATTACTGGCAGGGGGCCGGCCCCGTGGCTGAGTGGTTAAGTTTGCGCGCTCTGCTTCGTGGCCCAGGGTTTCACTGGTTAGAATCCGGGACACGGACATGGCATCAGTCATCAGGCCATGCTGAGGTAGCATCCCACATGCCACAACAAGAAGGACCCACAACTAGAACATACAACTATGTACTGGAGGTATTTGGGGAGAAAAAGCAGGGGGGAAAAAAAGAAGATTGGCAACAGTTGTTAGCTCAGGTGCCAAGCTTTAAAAAAAAATTTATTGGGAGTTTTTAAATGTCTTATTAACTTATCTTAAGATTTTCTTAATGGCAATACTGCAGAATATCATCATCTAAAGAAAATCTCTTCTGGATGCTTTGCCTATTAATTGTGTTTGGCTTTTTTTTTTCTTATAACTATTTTACTAAGAAGCCAGCCCTGGGGGTGTAGTGGTTAAGATGTGCCATTCCCATCGCCGCGGCCTGGTTTCCTTTCTGGGTCAGAGAACCACACCACCCATCTGTCGGTTGTCACACTGTGGCGGCTGGATGTTGCTGTGATGCTGAAAGCTATGCCACTGGTATTTCAAATACCAGCAGGGTCACCCCTGGTGGACAGGTTTCAGCAGAGCTTCCAGACTAGGGAGGAGGACCTGGCCACCCACATTGGGAAAATGGCCATGAAAACCCTGTGAATAGCAGCAGAGCACTTCTGATACAGCGCTGGAAGGGGAGAGGATGGCGCAGAAAGACCAGGCAGGGTTCTGCTCTGCTGTCCACAGGGTCACTAGGAGTTGGAATCGACTCCATGGCAATGATGACAAATTTTACCAGGAAATTTAAGAAAGCTAAAATATCTGAAGTGCTTTTCCATTTGTTTAGCTATTAAACTTCCTACCATGCGATGTATGTTTATTTAAAGCATCTCCAGCTACACATCTACAATGGGTTTGTAAAATTAGTTAAGAGACTTTAATTGGGCATTGGGGATTAGTTGCACTATTCCCAAATCTCTTTACTAAAAATGCATGAGAACAGTTAGCAGTTTATTTATAACCTTGTTACTTTGGGCCATTAGTGATGCTATCGTTTTCCCTCCTCATATTTTTAACATGTCAAACTCAAAAGTCAATTCAGAGCCTGGTTTGCTCACATTTTATAAAGTAGTCTACAATAATTTAAGTTAAATACAGTGCATCCACCTACTAAATTTGGAACAGAAAAGCATGGGAGAGCTCCCCGAAAAGCTGCATTAAAACTGCAGATAGAATTTGTAATTTTTCCCTTCACTGCCCATGGAAAGAATTCACAATATTATTCTTCTTCCATGTAAAAATACACAATATTATACTATCTTGCTTAATTATGGGAAATTAAAATTAAAAACCAAGCATATTTCCAATGGGGAAATATTCTCCCTCACTATTCCCATAAGCATGAATCTGCGTCACTTCTATGTACATTAAGACAGAAGTGGATAACAACATCTTGTCATCTGCAACATTATCTAACAGAATTTTTGTGATGGCCATGTGTCTGGAAATCTGCTTGGCATTTGATAATCATCAACACATGATAAAGAAGTCTGGCAAATCGAGTCCTCCTTCCCTCACAGCCTGAAGGTGTGAGTTCAACCCAGAGAACAACTGGGTTCATGCTAAGCCATCACGACTACAGAAACATGTGAAATCACCTCACTTCTAAAGGATATTCCTCTGCAGCCCACACATTCAGACTAGCCCTTAAAATGCACTGGGCCCTCGTCTTTCTCTTAGTCGGGGTTTTCATGAAGCAATTCTCCACATAACCTCTCCTGTTGTAGGGAAGCCTGCATCAGCCTAGTCTGGGAGATGAAGATGAAGGCATGGCCCACAGGCTTTCCATCATAGCTTTAGCCTTGCTGCCCAAGTTCCATCTGTTGAAGGAGGAAAAGTCCTACATTAAAATAGAGACTTATTAACTACTGACAGGATGCCTTAACATTCCTCTCAGCTTGACTACACTTTAGACAGCTTTCTTCCTGACTACGGGTTCCTGACTTCCTTATTCTTAGAGTAGTTACTTTAGAAAACTTGGAATTGTAAATTCTTTCTCTGCCCCTTTATGATATAAATCTTCTACAACCCAGAAATGATTTTCTCAAGGCTCGGAAGCCATCTCTTTGAAATGTAATCTTTGAAGGAGATGGCACAGTCATCTCCCAGTTTCTGTGGCAGGGTGGGAGCCTAACTTCAATAAGTAACAATTCGTAAACATGGGTGACCTAACCACACCAACCAGCCTACCCCTAACGTCCCCCAGTACTTTTCATTAGCTCAGCCCAGAATTTAAAACTCCTCTGCCATTTGCGTTGGCAGAGCTGAGTTCAAGCTCTCTCCCTTAGTGCGATAGTCTCTCTCCTCTACTGAATATTCCTGAACAAAATCTCCCTTGACTGTTTAACTGGTCTGATGCAATTTTTCCTTTACAGTACTCAGGTTTTTTCTCAACACGAGTGAGACAGATGCTCAAACTTAATTACTAGCAACTAGTCATTCACTTCATGAACGGCTTTTAAAAAAGAAAGTTTTATTCTACAAAATGCAAATGTTCTGGCTACTGCTGCGACTCCTTTGGTGGGAGCTGAATTTCTGAAGGTTGCAAGCCACCTCTGTTTTTATGGCTTTAAGATGAGTGAGTCAGCTCAGAACTGTTCCAATCTCTTTACCTTGAATACATCTACATAGAAAATAATCCTAACATTGCTTTTTGACGTATTGGGTCTGAGTCCTCCTTGCTTCCAAGTTGTTTTCTTCTTTTACCTCTGCTTCGTCTTCACCCTGAGGACACTGCTCTACCCCTCAGTTCTGAATGAATAATTCTGATTGATGCTGCCTGTGGGTGAGGGCACCCATGAGAAAGGAGTCTGAATAAAGATATGAGAAAATAATTCGTCCATTATCTCTTTAATGATTCCCTGGTGGTGCCAACTCCCTCTGGTCTTGTAAAACTGGGCGGCAAAGATCAAAGTATATCCCTGCTGATGAAGTCTACTGTGATATGAAGAATGAATCTCATCGTGGCTGACGGCAAAAGGTTAACAAGGAAATGATTAACACACATACAAAAGCAGCTTCCTCTTCCTGTGCCTTCAAAGTCTTCAACACTGAAGGAAAAGGCCGCCAGGAAAGAAGGAGCCATTTATGACTTTCTTCTGGAAATTCTGATATGTGGCTTTAATTTACTGATGTCGTGTTCTCTTTTATTTTTATGATCTTGTAAAGTCAACTAAATTAGGAGCAAAAATCTGTAACTAAGTTAACAGCCTCCATAAACCAAAGGAATGAAAAGTAGCAGCAATAAATAAAACAAAATAATTAAAATGCTCTAACAGTATTTTCCTATAAAATAGGATATGTGCAAAATTTTTAGTTAATATTAGCCCCATTCTGTATGGGCTCAAGATCTCATTTATAAGACTTACTCTTGAGGAATGAATGATGCATCTATCCCATGCACCCCTCAACTATTTTATGTCAGGCTGTATACGTGTGCACGTATGCATGGCCTAAGCGAAGCCACGAGGAGATGAGTTAGTCAATGCCATGAAATACCCTTTTGTGACAAAAGAAAGAGCTGGTATTGATTAAAATCTATTTTTATAGCACAGGGGAAATTCCACCTAAGTGAAATTGTTCAGTATTAATGAATGTATATTTAAATAGCGTACACAAAAATAATGATTTATGTATCTTTCAGAAAAAATATTTTATTTAATTTTGAAGAGTAATTATTTCATTAAACAAACAGTCTCAGTCAGAGGGGTTGGCATCTAGAATCTAAAATTTCAAATGCCACCAAAGCTAGCTATACATGTATCATAAGTGGGTGAAACTGTACAATTCAATAAGGAGTATGATTCAAGAAGGAGTATTATTCCAGTTGTAAACTGGAAGAATGTACTCTTCCAGGATATTTAAATTTATTTTTAAAACTATCTGCTGACCTTCACAAGTCTACTGCCTAGATACGTTCCCCTGTCTGCAAGCATGCAATTCCTGCAGTATTGGGTGACTGTTCTCTGGGTATGAAATGCAGTATTTGAATAACTTATGCATACTTCGGATATAACAGCCCATTTTAGTTGTAAGAGTCATAAGCCAGGTCGATGAGTTGTATTTGAAGTAGCAATTAGTTTGCAAAAGAAGTATAAACAGAATGTTAATTAACTTGCTGATTCTCTTTGCCCGTTTTCTCACTCTCTCCCATTCTTGACTGGCACACCCGCGCATACACGCCGGTGCCAATGTACTTGTCTTCCCCTATTGCTTCTGAATTATTTCATTTGGATGCATTATCTGGGGTATAATTACCACATAATCTCAACAAATTCATGATGGATATTTTAGAAATAGACTTTACTTCCAGGTCCTGTCGTTTGAAATGTTTGATATTCGATGATTGGTTTGATCTTCAGTATGTTTCAGAAACTTTCACCCAAGTTCAAATCATTATTTGCAAAAGTGCTCTAAGCACTGGGACTTCGGAAAGGAAAGGAAACCAGCCTAATGAGTCCTTTTGGGGTTTATAGAAGCAATCAAAAACTCGGAAGGAACCAGCGGCAGTACCCTGATTGATGGTCCCCGTGTCCCGTGGCATACCGCAAACCCAAGAGGAATACACAAGCGTGCTTTCTTTCCAATCTGTAGGAGCCTAGCAACGACGATTTAAATTATATCTCGTGCCATGGCGAGCAGTCCAGGAAGAGTAATTAATAAATTGTGATGATTATATGTAAATTGCATTTGTATAAAAGTAGGTATCTGGCAGTGCTTCTGAAAACAAAGACTGATTTAGTTACAACTTTAACTATAGAACAGATTTTCTCACTAAAACCACCTTTTCTCCTACTAGGTAACATTTTATATGTTTTGCCACATGCCAACCTCTGTCTCCCAAAGCAGCTATGTCAGGCCCTCCCCCAAAGCTGTCCTAAACAAGAATTAAATTAAAGTTTAAAAGTCTCTGGGTAGTATATATCAGGGAACAGCAGCCACGTTCCCAGTGAATAGACGACTCAGTGAAAGACAGCTACTGTTTTCACAATGTGTTTGGATCAATTTAGGACTTCGGGTCCTGCGAGCCCAGATTCCTCCCCTTCTGGCAGTGCTGAGAGACGCGCGCTTCAGTATCAGAGGGGCAGCAGAGCCAACATTTGGACATGGGAGCCAGGCAGCCGCTCACTCGCTCCTGATGCCCAGCACTCACCAAATGCGACACATTTCCCCATATTGCTGTACAAAACACAGCAAGAGCAGCAAGGGAGAAGGAAGGCACGTAAGCAAGAGCTAATAGAAGAACCAAATGACTCACAAGCAACCTGGCCAGCAGCGATCAAACACGAAAAGCCCTCTGTCTTTCCCTAAACGGAAAATGCTAGAATTAGGGCTCTGTCCCTGAAAGCATGCAGAAATTACTACAAAATGCCCCTTATGTGTCCTTAGAGTGTAAGGGAGGAGGTTAGCATGTTCTTGTCTAATTTCAACAGAACTGAATCTTGCAAATGTTCTATAACCTTATATATGTATATAAAATACATGTATTTCCTTTCTTTTATACAATTAATTTATTATGCCAATGGTCCCAGGTATAAAATTTTATTTACAAAGAGAGTAATAGCTTTATTTTTTTTTTCCAAAGATTAGCACCTAGGCTAACAACTGTTGCCAATCTTCCTTTTTTTTTTAAGGATTGGCACCTGGGCTAACAACTGTTACCAATCATTTTTTTTTTTTTCTGCTTTATCTCCCCAAACCCCCGCCCCGTACATAGTTGTGTATCTTAGTTGCAGGTCCTTCTAGTTGAGGGATGTGGGACGCCGTCTCAACGTGGCCTGACGAGCGGTGCCATGTCCGCGCCCAGGATCCAAACCCTGGGCCGCTGCAGTGGAGCGCGCGAACTTAATCGCTCGGCCACGGAGCCGGCCTCGAGAGTAATAACTTTAATTCACAATTTAAAGGAGGAAGTATTTATGTTTTGTACTTTACATTAACACACACAAGAAAAAAATAGATATTGCTTACATTTTTTTACTGTTTGTGGATATGACATTGTTGGCAGCTCTTCAGCATTTACTTTAAGTGTAAATAGTGTGGTTTGTTACCAGGATGAAAAGATTGAAAAGAAAAGCACCTCTCCTTGAAATTTTTCAGTAAAAGATTTGATACAGTTTTGAAGTTTCTTTATCTTAAGACTTCTGCACGTAAGTGTGAAAACACACACAATGCAAAATCCTACAGCTTTTCAGTAAAGAGACAGATTGGAGGAAACTTGAGCTACTTGCCATATAATTACAAACTCAAACTGAAAAATAAATGTGTAGATTTAAACATTTTGTCAACTGAGCTATAGACTTTTCTGAGACAAGTCGAAACACCTTGCATTTCTGTTACTTACTTAAAATGGAAGCAAAATATTTCCTACCCATCAAAAGTGTTTGCCAGCTTTTGATATATGTAATACGCTAAAGAGACTAGAGAAGAATCTTAAATCACAAATATTCCCATAAATTTGAACCTCACATATATACTTTACTAAAAGACAAATTCTCTGCCTTCCCCTTTCTCTTTAAAAAGTCTACTAAAGCTCCTGTATGTGCCCGACACTGTTCCAGACACTTGGAAGACATCAGTGAACAAAACAACTATTTTTGCTCTTATGGAGCTTACAATCTAGTCAGTAAATGGACATCTCATGAATACCTGCTGTGTGACCTTGAGCAAGTCAGTTAACCTCTCTGTGCTTCAGTTCCCTCATCTGCAAAAAAGGGAGTATTAATAGTGTCTAGCCCATAGGGTTTTGGTATTAAATGAGTTAATATATAGAAAGTGCTTTGCACAGATTAAGTCCTATATAAACACTAGTTTTTATTATCATTTTTTTCTAATTTGTGTCAATGTAAATATATATAAAGATAAAAATGTTAAGTTGAACCATATGAAATTAACATTTTTGTAAGCAATGGCATACAGTTCAACTTAGAATATAAGAAAATGGTTCTTATCTCTGACTCCATATTAGAATTACCTGAGGGAGGTTTTACAACTACCAGTTCCAGGGCCCATCCCATCCCCCACCCCAGATCGATTAAGACACAATTTTGTGGGTGGGATGCTGGGTGTCATCTTTTTTAAAAAAAATTACAAGTTGATTCCAATGGGTATGCAGAGATGAGAATTACAGCCTGTTACTTCACAGGAAGCAGTGAGAAAATGAGGAGGACGTGATGTCAAAGAAAGCAGAGGGAAAGGGGAAGCAGTGGCCAGCGATGCTAGACGCTGCAGAGGACGCATTAAAAGCGCAATCACCTTATCACACTTAGGGAGACATATTCACTTGGGTGTTCCTTGAGTTAATGACGGTCTCCAGGGAAAATAGGGCTGCTTTGCTTTTGCTCCTGTCTCGTTTCCAACTGTTACTCAGAAGAGGTCCAGAGCACAGGATTTAGGTAGTCAGTTGTGAGAAATGTTCATGGAAAAAAAAAAACCATTTTGGTTCATGTTCTCTCCTGTCAGTAGGGCAGAGCACAAGTAAACAGATTCAAACTTTACAGAAAAACTGTTTAGTAGGAAATAAAATATATTTAAGTTTTCACTAAGATTTCTCTGTGTAGCATATCTGAAAGAATAAAATAGAAAGATGGCCTATTTTCAAAATTCTACCATTCAGAAACAAAATAGGTGTGCTGTAGTCCAAAACTTATCACAGGGCAAGAACATCAGCAACTGCCAGTCTGAGAGAAATGTTTTGATTGTGTAGGGGACTGGAACTGGCCACCCCAAAATACATCTCTTTGGCATGAGGATTACTTTGGGCTGGTTACTTTTAAAAACTGCAGACATGAGAGAAACTCTGAAAAGTAGAATTTACTTACCCTTTGGTAAGAGACATTTACATCGTAAAGGAAATCTCCATCTGTAAAGGTGTCTCCCTCTCTGTACCAGGAAGGAGGGAGATGACCTTATCTCTAGAAACTCTTATCCATGCAGAAGGCAAGAACTTAAATCTGCATAATAATCTTACTCTTGTTTACTGTACTTTTCTGGTAATCTCTCATAACTCCCCACCCCAAATATCTTCCTTTGTCGTTAGCTGAGGGTGGTATTTAAGGTGAGAGCTTCTGCCATTTTGATGACTTACTCAGTTTTTCTGGGTCTCTTCCAGGTATACATGTTATAAAGCTTTGTTTAATTTTATCCTGTTATTCTGTCTCATGTGAATTTAATTCATTGTCCAGCCAGAAGGACCCAGAGTGAGTAGAGGAAATGTCTTCCTCCTCTACAAATGATAAATAAATGACAAGCAGTAGGATATATTAGCATATATGAGGAAGCCGTTTGGTTTAAAACTAATTTGACCTGACCTCATTTTTCCAAAAGGGCACTTTTTTGGAAAGTGGGAAAGGAAGGCCCAGGGCTATAGTCCTCAAACCTGGCTCATGATAAACTCACCCCAATTTGATTTATAGATTGACTATGGACTATTTGTGTTCACATGAAGTTGGGTACTTTAGAGTGTTTTGAGTTACCTAACAGAAATATGGTTTTTACAGTATAATGGGTTTATCTTAAGGAAATCTTTAGGATGTAAACTGTTCATCATCAACAATGGGGAATCTTGATCTGAGCCATTTAATGGCTGAATCAACCTGGGGAAAGGTCCTCAAGATATCTCATAAACCTCAGTCCCTAATCTTGTATTCTTCAACAATTTTAAAACGAAGATATAATTTTTTTAAGTAAGCTTATAAAATCTGTAAATGATGAGGAAAGTTTGAAGGAACATAATCTATATGATAGAATAAAGATCCAAATAGACCTTGACAGACATGAATAACCGCCACATCTAACAGGTTGAAATGAAACAGTAGTTGATCATCTGATCTCTTGGGTTGGGCTCAAAGCCTATTGTCTATGCTCTTAGAGCACTTTGTGCATACCTGAATCTCAGACACCATGCAAAAGTGATATGTCATATGATAAAATGCCACAGTATTTGGAATTATAAGTTTACCTGCTATTTCCCTAGAGCAATACATGCCTATTCCTCCTTACACCTGAGGCCATCTAGCAGAGTACCTAGGACGTTGACAAATTTTTGCAGAGCTAAACAGAAACGTAACTTAACATACTACTACAACAGCAAACAACAGTTTAAACAGAACAAAAAGATAGCACGAGTGAATCAGAGAAAATGCAAAATGGACGTGATGGAAGGAGTGTGACAGCTGCCTTCAAGTATTTGAGAGACTGCCACGTAGAAGAAGGCATAGGACCGCTCCTCAGGATTCCAAGGGAGCGGAATCAGTTAATGTGTAGTATTTATAGGACACACACAAGAACCTTAGATCAAGAGAAGTGAAAAAATCCCTAAAAATGGAAGTTACAGCCACGTATTGTTTTGAGTCTTCTAGCCTCGATGTTTTCAAATATCTATTGGTGGCTACTTACTGTAGAAAGGAGTCAGTCATCATTCACTTATTCAACAACGCTCTCTACTGTGTTCTAGCTATGGTGCTGTGCTCTAAGGACACAGAGCCCATGGCCCACTCTGTGTTCAAGAAATTTATCACTTAATGGGAGATACAAACAACTAAGTGGGCGATAGTCATCATCTTGTGCCAAATGCCACAGTGTGCAACAGTGAGAGCACACAGGAAAGACAGTGTCTCGTGGGAGACCAGGGGAATATGCCTTTCCCTGACTGTACAGTCTGGAAAATTGACATAGATGATCTTCAATTTCCTTGAAACCTTGGTTTGTCTAATTCCACACACCCCTCCCCTCAGAGTATCATGCACTGGAAAAGTCAGACTACTTACTTGAAAGTCACTTAAAGGTTTGAAGATGTTTTTTGCCTGAAAGATAACCCGTCATGACACATATCGGTCACTCCTTCCTTTGTCATGTCAGTACTACAAGTTTTACTATATTCACATATATATATGAGAAATTTGGCTATTTCTATTGTCCTTAGTTATGTTGATTGGCATATGACGGACAACATTCTGAAGATATAGTACCTTTTTGTTTTCATTTTCTACCGTAGTGTTATCTCTGAAAACATGGCAAAAATTAGAACTTCACAACTATGTTAAAATCCATCTATATATGGTATTACAAAAGCTATAACTCAACTAAGGTGACAATCTAATGATAAATCTTATATAGGAAGTGATGACAAAAACATTATATATATATATATATATATATATATATATATATACACTCTACTTTTTATTCTTAAATGTTTTGGGTGGTGGTGGTGCTCATTTGTTTTTAATGAGGAATATAAAATATGATGTATTCTGATTTCTATTTATAAAATATTAAAATGTGAAACCATGTGTCAGAATTTTTTAAAAACATGGAAAATGCTAAGAAATATATTTTGTGTCATTTGTATAATTTTCAGCTAAAACGACATATGTTACCAAAAATATGAACCAAAAATTAAAATTATAAAAACTAGGACTTTTCTGTATATACATTTAACAGATAAGTAAAGGGACAAATGAACATATAGAGATATAGTTGAGGTCAAATTGAAATTTTCTAAGTTTCAGAAGAAACCCTTAAAAAAAGGTTACACAGTCCACTGAATCAGCATATGCTAAAGACGTATTTCTATTTGAATTTGATTAAATAAAATATTTAAAATAAAAGTTGTCCCTTCTACATTTGAACTTGGCTTTTATATGAGCTCAGATGGCGACTACCATGTTGCTCTTGAAGCCTCCTTAGATAGTTACAGCGTAGAAACTAGCTTCTTGAAATTTGTCACTTTCAAAATTGCAACAAAAATTTTAGGACACTGGATCAGAAAGACAGGTACTCTGAGGTAGTAATTAGCTGAATGCTCAGCTGTGTCTGACACGCTCCGCCACGACACTGCAGCACGAGCAATTCTTTAAAGCATCCAGAACAATCTTGGGAATAGGACATAAATATAGTCCTCGATGAAGACGTGTTAAACAATCCATTCATTGTGACCTCTTGTTAATTGTGGCTTAACTTTCACTGGAAACACGGAAGCTGCTGTCATAAGCTCTGCCCCGAGTGGTGCACAGGTATTTTTAACTCTTGTCATTTTATTTTTTCAGATCTGTACTCTGACTCCTAGCATTGTCCTGCTTTTTGTAGCAATTACTATGTAACTGGGGGCAATGTATTCACTGCTGCAGGAAAGAGGGAAAGAAAAAACCTGACAGAACATCTCCAAAGACCCAGCAAAAAGTTGAGACTTACGCATTAAAAAGATCAAACACATTTACTACTATGCTGCAAAAAAATTTTTTTAAAGAAAAAGACAAAAAAAAGTAAAACTGCAGCTCTTAAGAATGAAAGTGCAAGAATAAAGGCAGAGAGATGAAATAAGAAATGAGAGAATTGGAAAAATAGAGGCTCTGAATATATTAAATTGAAGATGAATAATTAAAAATACTAGTAGGACAAAGCACATTTCATGACAACTAATCAGAATTTAATAATTAACAATTATATGTGAGCTTTACAATTAGACCAGACATAAGACAGTCATGCATCGCTTAACAACAGGGATACTTCCTGAGACAATTTAGTGGTTGTGCAAACATTGTAGAGTGTGCTGAAGGGGAAAAAATTTGTCACCCCAAAATTTGTCTCTTTAACATGAGGACTATTTTAGGCTGATTATTTTTAAGAAACAAAAGACTTAGAAAATTTTTCTTGCTACCTCCCCTTTAACTGCCTAAAAGAATTCAGATTAAAAAACCTGTCTCAGGGAGAGGAGATCCAAGATGGCACCGTGAGTAGTCCTCTTTGTCTCTCCCCCTTCGAGTCTACAATTATTTGGACACTTATTGCTTAACAAAGGATATCCAGACAGCATCTCAGGACGTCTGAGAGACCCACGCGACTATACATCGGAAGGCGGACGGACTTTCCCTCCGGGAGGATGTGGAAACAGGTGAAAACTCTCCGACCCCGACCGAACAGCCTAGTACCCGCAAGCGGCTTTCTTCCAACGGACGCCCCCAGAAGATCAACACACATCTAGGGCAGGAGTGAGCACACAACAGAGGAGCGACGGTGGAAACAGGTGACCAGAACCCTACCTAAACCCCCCGCAATTACTCCTAAACGCAGAGGGAAACTTTGGAGTTGCACACCTGGGCCCACAGGGAGAGTCTCTCCCCGCCATTGGCGGGGAGATCCTGCCTGGTGTTCACGGCGCCCGGAGGGTCCCAGAGAGAGTCGCTGAGGGTACGGAGGTCCCCCGGCTGCCACTGCCTGCATGGTGGGGCTAGGGATTGCCGGAGATCTCCGAGCGGACTGGGGCTAGGTGAAGCTCCAGGGGCTGGCTCTGCACCCCGGAGGGGAAGCTCCAGAGTTCCGTCCGGGCAGCAGACAGGGCTCTCTGTCTGCCATTAGCAGAGGGGCCACGCCCAGCATTCACAACTCCAGGAAGGTCCCGGAGGGAATCCCAGAGGGCGAGGTGACCCCAGGCTGCCGTTGCCCGCCACGTGGGGCCGGGGATTGCTGGAGATCTCGGAGATCTCAGAGAGGACTGGGGCTGAGTGAAGCTCCAGAGACCGGCTCCATGGCCTGGAGGGGAAGCTCCAGAGTTCTGCCCGGGCAGCAGACAAAACTCTCTGTCTGCTATTAGCGGAGGGGTCACGCCCAGCATCCACAATACCGGGAGGGTCCCGGAGAGGAAAATATCAGGCAGGGCAGCAGCTGACCAGCTACCACTGAAATCAGGATCTCCAGCTATCCCCCAAGACAGGGAAAAGGGCTCCCCGAGTTCCTGGGGAACAGGACTGGGGCTGGAGGGAGTTCCAGGGACCCAGCTCCGTAGCCTAGGGGGAAACCCTACAGGCTCACAGCAGCCTCAGGGAAAGCCTCTGCACAGCACTAGTAGAAAGCACCCATCCGGCAGCCACAAGGCTGGAAGACCCCGGGACAAAAGTAGCATAGCTAGGTAAACTAACCACATACTGTAGAAGATGCCAATAGCTCTGCTGCGACCCATAGTGGACAAGTGAGATTTTGTGGGTGCCGACAGCGACGGAGCGACAAATATAAGTGATCCCACCCCTGGCCGCTGGAAAAGCCCCTAACACCGTTGCAGACCCCAAGGAGGGAGCACATCTAGGTGGGCTGCAACAGTAGGCACCAGCAGCCTGAAGCCCCCCTGTGACGGCCCCCACAGCAGAGGAGGGAATCCAAAGGACCACTGTGACTATGAGGAGGGGCCCAGGCCCAGTTAGCAACTGAGGACAGGGTTCCTGGTTGGTGCAGTATAAACAGCTGAAACAAGTGAAAGGAGCAACTAAACTCTATCTCTATGCGGAGGCACAAATCAACAACATCAAGCAATATGAAAAAATACATTAAATCTCCAGAACAGAAAGAAAATAACAAATACACAGAAAACAATCCCAAAGAAAATGAGATATATAACCTAAATGATGATGACTTCAAAACAGCCATCATTAAAATACTCAACGAGTTAAGAGAGAATTCTGACTGACAACTCAACAAGTTCAGGAGCTATGTCACAAAAGAGTTTGATACGATAAAGAAGAACCAAACAGAAATATTGGAAATGAAGAACACAATAGAGGAGATTAAGAAAAATCTAGATGCTCTGAACAGTAGGGCCGATAATATGGAGGAAAGAATTAGCAATTTGGAACATGCCAATTTAGAAATGCTGCAGGCAGAGGAGGAGAGAGAAGCAAGACTAAAAAGAAATGAAGAAACTCTCCGAGAATTACAGACACAATTAGGAGATGCAATGTAAGGATTATAGGTATACCAGAGGGAGAAGAGAAGGAGAAAGGGGCAGAAAGCCTATTCAAAGAAATAATGGCTGAGAACTTCCCAAATCTGGTGAGAGAGATGGATCTTCAGGTGACAGAAGCCAATAGATCTCCAAACTTTATCAATGCAAGAAGACCAACTCCACAGCATATAGTAGTGAAGCTAGCAAAAGTCAACGACAAGGAGAAAATACTAAGGACAGCCAGGCAAAAGAAACTAACCTACAAAGGAACCCCCATCAGGCTATCAGCAGATTTCTCGGCAGAAACTTTACAGGCTAGAAGAGAGTGGAATGATATATTCAAAAATCTGAAGGACAAAAATCTACAGCCAAGAATTCTCTACCCAGCGAAAATATCCTTCAAATACGATGGAGAAATAAAAACTTTCCCAGATAAACAAAAATTAAGGGAGTTCATTGCCACAAAACCTCCTCTTCAGGAAATCCTCAGGAAAACCCTCATTCCTGAAAAATCAAAAAAAGGAAAGGGGCTACAAAACCAAGAGCAGAGGAGCTAAGTAGAAGGACAACAACAGAGAGTAGCAGCTCTTCATCAGAACAGATTAAACCATGGGACGAGAAACAAAGGAAATTGAAGAAAACCAGAAAACAAGACACAAAATGGTAGTGGTAGGCCCCCACATCTCAATAATCACTCTAAATGTAAATGGATTGAACTCCCCAATCAAAAGACACAGAGTGGCAGGATGGATCAAAGAACAAGACCCAACAATATGCTGCCTCCAGGAAACACACCTCAACCCCAAAGACAAACACAGACTCAGAGTGAAGGGATGGAGAACAATACTCCAAGCTAATAATGAACAAAAGAAAGCAGGTGTCGCTATACTAATATCAGACAAGGTAGACTTCAAAGCAAAACAGATAAAGAAAGACAAAGAGGAACAGTATATAATGCTAAAAGGGAGTCTCCACCAAGAAGACATAACACTTATAAATATATACGCACCCAACACAGGAGCACCAAAATTTGTAAAGCAACTCTTAATAGAACTAAAAGAAGACATCAACAACAATACAATAATAGTAGGGGACCTCAACACACCATTAACACCAATGGACAGAACATCCAGACAGAAAATCAACAAGGAAATAATAGAATTAAATGAAAAATTAGACCAGATGGACTTAACAGATATATATAGGACACTTCATCCAAAAACAGCAGGTTACACATTCTTCTCAAGTGCACATGGAACATTCTCAAGGATTGACCATATTTTGGGAAACAAAGCAAACATCAATAAATACAAGAGAGTTGAAATAATATCAAGCATCTTTTCTGATCATAATGCTATGAAACTAGAAATCAACTACAAGAAAAAAGCAGAGAAGGGTGCAAAAATGTGGAGACTAAACAACACGCTTCTGAACAAACAATGGATCATTGAAGAAATTAAAGAAGAAATCAAATATTATCTGGAGACAAATGAAAATGAGAACATGACATACCAAATCATTTGGGATGCAGCAAAAGCAGTCCTAAGAGGGAAATTCATCGCAATACAGGCTCACCTCACTAAACAAGAAAAAGCTCACATAAGCAACCTCAAACGACACCTAACAGAACTAGAAAAAGAAGAACAAACAAAGCCCAGAGTCAGTAGAAGGAGGGAAATAATAAAAATAAGGGCAGAAATAAATGATATTGAAACAAAAAAGACAATAGAAAGGATCAATGAAACAAAGAGTTGGTTCTTCGAAAGAATTAACAAAATTGACAAACCCTTAGCCAGACTCACCAAGAAAAGAAGAGAGAAATCGCAAATAAATAAAATTAGGAATGAGAGAGGAGAAATCACAACAGATACCAATGAAATACAAGAGATCATAAGAGAATACTATGAAAAACTATATGCCAACAAATTGAACAACCTGGAAGAAATGGACAAATTCCTTGACTCCTACAATCTCCCCAAACTGAATCAGGAAGAAATGGAGAATCTGAATAGGCCAATCACAAGTAAGGAAATAGAAACGGTAATCAAAAACCTCCCCAAAAACAAGAGTCCAGGACCAGACGGCTTCTCTGGAGAATTCTACCAAACATTCAAAGAAGACTTAATAACTATTCTTCTCAAACTGTTCCAGAAAATTGAGAAAGATGGAGTACTCCCTTACACATTCTATGAAGCCAACATTACTCTGATCCCCAAACCTGACAAGGACAACACAAAGAAGGAGAACTACAGGCCGATATCACTGATGAACATAGATGCAAAAATCCTCAACAAAATTTTGGCAAACTGAATACAGCAATACATCAAAAAGATTATACACCATGATCAAGTGGGATTTATACCAGGGACACAGGGATGGTTCAACATCCGCAAGTCAATCAACGTGATACACTACATCAACAAAATGAAAAACAAAAACCACATGATCATCTCAATAGATGCAGAGAAAGCATTCGACAAGATCCAACACCCATTTATGATAAAAAACCCTCAATAAAATGGGTATAGAAGGAAAGTACCTCAACATAATAAAGGCCATATATGACAGACCCACAGCCAACATCATACTCAATGGACAAAAACTGAAAGCCATCCCTCTGAGGACAGGAATAAGACAAGGGTGCCCACTTTCACCACTCCTATTCAACATAGTACTGGAGGTGCTGGCCAGAGCAATTTGGCAGGAAAAAGAAATAAAAGGAATCCAAATAGGTAACGAAGAAGTAAAACTCTCGCTGTTTGCAGACGACATGATCTTATATATAGAAAACACCAAAGAATCCATAGAAAAACTATTAGAAATAATCAACAACTACAGCAAAGTAGCAGGGTATAAAATTAACGTGCATAAATCAGTAGCATTTCTATACACTAACAATGAACTAACAGAAAAAAAACTCAAGAACTCAATCCCATTCACAATCGCAACGAAAAGAATAAAATACCTTGGGATAAACTTAACCAAGGAAGTGAAGGATCTATACAATGAAAACTACAAGACTTTCTTGAAAGAAATTGACGATGACATAAAGAGATGGAAAGACATTCCATGCACATGGATTGGAAGAATAAACATAGTTAAAATGTCCATACTACCTAAAGCAATATACAGATTCAATGCTATCCCAATCAGAATCCCAAGAACATTCTTCACAGAAATTGAACAAACAATCCTAAAATTCACATGGGGCAACAAAAGACCGCGAATTGCTAAAGCAATCCTGAGCAAGAAAAACAAAGCCGGCGGAATCACAATCCCCAATTTCAAAACATACTACAAAGCTACAGTGATCAAAACAGCATGGTACTGGTACAAAAACAGGTCCACAGATCAATGGAACAGAATTGAAAGCCCAGAGATAAAACCACACATCTATGGACAGCTAATCTTCAACAAAGGAGCAGAGGGCCTACAATGGAGAAAAGAAAGTCTCTTCAACAAATGGGAAAACTGGACAGCCACATGCAAAAGATTGAAAATTGACCATTCTTTTTCACCACACACCAAAATAAACTCAAAATGGATCAAAGACCTAAAGATTAGGCCTGAGACAATAAGTCTTCTGGAAGAGAATATAGGCAGTACACTCTTTGACATCAGTTTCAAAAGAATCTTTTCGGACACTATAACTCCTCAGTTGAGGGAAACAACAGAAAGAATAAACAAATGGGACTTCATCAGACTAAAGAGCTTCTTTAAAGCAAGGGAAAACAGGATTGAAACAAAAAAACAGCTCACTACTTGGGAAAAAATATTTACAAGCCACTTATCTGACAAAGGGTTAATCTCCATAATATACAAAGAACTCACACGGCTTAACAACAAAAAAACAAACAACCCGATCAATAAATGGGCAGAGGACATGAACAGACATTTCTCAAAAGAAGATATGAATATGGCCAATAGACACATGAAAAGATGTTCATCATCGCTAATCATCAGGGAAATGCAAATCAAAACTACACTAAGATATCACCTTACGCCCGTTAGACTGGCAAAAACATCCAAAACCAAGAGCGACAAATGTTGGAGAGGTTGTGGAGAAAAAGGAACCCTCATACACTGTTGGTGGGAATGCAAACTGGTACAGCCACTATGGAAAACAGTATGGAGATTTCTCAAAAAGTTAAAAATAGAAATACCCTATGACCCAGCCATCCCATTACTGGGTATCTATCCTAAGAACCTGAAATCAGAAATCTCAAGAGTCCGTTGCACCTCTATGTTCATCGCAGCATTATTTACAATAGCCAAGACGTGGAACCAACCTACATGCCCAGAAACTGATGATTGGATAAAGAAGATGTGGTATATATACACAATGGAATACTACTCAGCCATAAAAAAAGACAAAATTGGCCCATTCACAACAACGTGGATGGACCTCGAGGGTATTATGTTAAGTGAAATAAGCCAGTCAGAGAAAGACGAACTCTATATGACTCCACTCATAGGTGGAAGTTAGTATATTGATAAGGAGATCAGATCGGTGGTTACCAGGGAAAAGGGGGGGTGGGGGGAGGGCACAAAGGGGGAAGTGGTGTACCCACAACATGACTAACAAAAATGTACAACTGAAATCTCACAAGGTTGTAATCTATCATAACATTAATAAAAAAAAAACAAAAAAAAAACCTGTCTCAGGAAGCATGCTATAGCTTTAGCATAGCGTGAACTAGGTGGTAGACAAGGGGGAGCCTAGAAAAGCCCATTTGTTGGGTTCTCCTCTGTCTTCTTCTGTTTCTGTGTGGCCAAACACTTGTTTTCCAAACGTTTGCTCCTTTTCACCTACCTGTGAATTGCCTTCCTTCGCTCTGAAGTCCCTGACTCTCCCACCCACAACATCTTCTTTTTGTCTTTAGCTGAGGATGAAATTGAGGGTGAGGGCTTTCACCACTTTGGTGAGGGACTCAGTTTTCCTGGGTTTGTCCCATGTATACACGTTATTAAACTTTAATTTATTTCTCTCCTGTTAATCCGTCTCATGTCAACTTAATTTTTAGACCAGCCAGAAGAAACTAGGAAGGTAGAAGAAAATTTCTTCCTCCCCTACAGCATTCACACACCTAGGCTGTATGGTACTAATCTTATGGGACCACTGTTGTATATGTGGTCCACTGTTGACTGAAATGTCGTTACGCGGTGCATGACTGTACATAATTCTGGCTCTGTATTCCTGTGCTTTTTGTTAATGCCAAATTACAATGTAAAATAAGTAAATAATAGGGTGTTAAATATCCTATATGGTGTATATATGTAATAAATGGAGATATATATATGTCAACTATTTTGAATTACCACCTAATGAATACTCTAGAGTATGTAAATGATTAAGAAAAAGCACAGTGTTTTCATAGGTTAACAGTGTCTGTAAGATGTTATGTGACTAAAAAGTAACACCAGCTGTTCAGTGTCGCTCATAGTGATAAAGGAAAGGAGAATTACAGGATTAAATAAATATCACAAACATTCAACACAAAAAGCTAAAATACAATCAGGAAATACATTAACAAAAGATATTAGTAAAGCAATATTTATTTGCAAAATGCTTTATGATATATATATATTGGGTCTACTTAACACAAACTCAATAATTTTAAATTATGTATAAAGAACCCAATTCAAGATTGTTGGGCCTTTTATTTCTGCTGTCTTCTCTCTAACATTGAATTATATTATAAATTTAAAATTAAGTATATTTATTATATATTTTTTAATATTTCCATTATAGTAAAACATAAAATATAATTTTTTTAAATAAAATTATCAAAAAATATAAAAAGATCAATCTAGAAAATACAATCATAAAATGGTACTATTTTTAGCTTATTTTCAGAATTGTTGGCACAAATCTTTAAAATTAGCTTAAAATTATCAGAAACTGGGGCTGGCCCCGTGGCCGAGTGGTTAGGTTTGCATGCTCCACTGCAGGCGGCCCAGTGTTTCGTTGGTTCGAATCCTGGGCGCGGACATGGCACTGCTCATCAAACCACGCTGAGACAGCGTCCCACATGCCACAATTAGGTGGACCCACAATAAAGAATATACAACTATGTACCTGGGGGCTTTGGGGAGAAAAAGGAAAAAAAAAAAAAAAGAATGCTTTAAAAAAAAAATTATCAGAAGCCAAATAAAAAAGGTTAAAATCAATTTACACTATCTCCCTCTCAAGGCATTTTTTGTTGTTGCTGTTAACATTTTCTCAAGCATTGAACTAATTTTAGGTCTTTATAGTGAGTTCGGTCTACCAAGCACTAAGGAGCTAATAAAAAGGAAAGATTCTAAAGTTGGGATCTTTCTAAATTGTAAAGCAAGTTATTACCTAAAATAATTGCTATATCCCTTCAAGATAGATAGATGATAGAAAGAATACACACATACACACACAGATGCATGCACACATAAAAAGAGAGCTCCCAATATATTTAAAGGTAGGTCTGTACTCATTACTTACGAAAATAATCATTTTAATATAAAATATATTAATTTTATTATATATATACAATAACATATAGTGTAAAAGAATATTTCTCCCAAATTTGCTCATATATAATTATAATCAGACCCAATTAGGAAGTGTTGGGCACCCAACATACATTAAATAAAGTTAAAATAACTAGATAACTGGATTAACTTACACAATATGCATTAAATCTTTTCCTTTGGACACTTTTATATTCATTTGTTATTCATCTCCTTAGCACAGTTCTTACCTTTGGAATAATATTTAATATAGGAGTGTCCTTTCACTCTGATTTATGCTCTCTCCTCTCCATGCATTGCTGATGCTGGTTTATAACAGCACTTCATCCCTCATCGGGCGTGATTTCTTAGGGTCCCAGGATTTCTTGGTGTATGCACAAATCAACGGGCCTACTAATTTATAACTAACTTGACCTAGTTTGCGAGATCCAGCTGACCCAACAAAGCAAAGTTACAGTAGTCTTCCACATCCTCCTTTTCCAAAATACCAGATTCATCTGCTCCCCACATGGAGCAGAACAAAAGAGGTGGGAGAAGACTTTGTCATTTGCCTTTGAGAAACTTCTTTGAAATTGTATGATCAGACCATGCACCTCTTAGAGCATCATGTATGGAGAGTTCTAAGTTATATAAATGTTATACATCAAACAGGGAAACACACATGCTCTATCTTTATTCCCTAAATCAAGGTGGCACCTAGATAGCAGGCACCTGGACCTTCTCTTTGGTTGTCACTTTTTTTTTCATTTAGTCCAGGAAAAGGCTATTGTGCAATGCAGAGTCAATCAAGGTTAGCTGACCTTTAGTAATGACACACTGCCAGAAGCCTGCCGGAAAAGGAGAAAGAGGGCAAATTTAACAAGCAGTCTATTTTACAAGTTGGACACCCAGAGATCTTACTTCAACTTAAGCCCCCAAACATTATTCAAATACATGTTTCAAATCCCACAGACTTCAAGTGGAAATAGTTTATTTGAATAAAGTTGGAGAAATATTTCTATCTTACTGTCAAGTTCACAAATGGTTTTATATATATTATCATATATAATCTTTGCAGTAACCTTGTGAGGTACTCAGAATAGGAATTTCCATTTTAAAAACTAGAAAAATGAAGTTCAAAAAGTTTAAGTAAGTAGACCAAGATATATATATGCTTTTTAATCATCAATACTTACTAGTTCCTGCTCTGTACTAGCCTTGCTCTTGTTGGGCTCATGGTCTATGGGAGGAATCAATGATTTTACTAATTACTTCATCAAATACTTAATTATACTTAGATAACTGTCATGGGGAAGGGCAAGTTCAGGCTGCAGGAAGTAGCGCTAGCAGGGGGCCTTATCTAGCTGTGATTTCAGGGAAGCCTTCCTATGTAAATGACTTCTGAGCTGACTGATAAAGGGTAGGGAGCATCTAGATGACGGGAAATGGTGCAGAGAAAGCAATTTGTGCTGACGGCCTGAGATGGGAAGGAGCATGATGTGACGACGTGAGAAAACGGAGAGCAATTGGAGTAACAGTGCTCCGGGGAAGCGGGGAGAGGGCAGGACAGAGAATACAGGGCTTTGTGGACTATATTCAGGACTGTGATTTTAATTCTAATGCCAGTAGGGTGTCAGGAAGAGTTTTAAGCAGTAAAATTTGCATGTTAAATTTGAATGTTAAAAGCATCTCTGTGATTACAATGTGGGGTGCAAGAAGATCTTTCAAGAATATATTCCAGTAGTTTAGACAAGAGAATAGATTCTTAAGTTTGATTGATATCAGAGAAGAAGAGAATGGGACAGATTTGATACAGAGAAGGGGAAATTTAAAAAGACCGTGGTCATTTTGGATGAGAGAGATATCAAAACGACCCTGAATGTTCTTGTTTATGTAAAATGAATAGTGTCAGTACCAGTCACTTGAGATTTTAAATATTATAAAAGAACAAGGACTGGGGTGAGAGGAATCAAGAGTTTATACTGGGACATGTTGAAACTAGTTGCTGTTGTGATCTTCAAGATTTGGAGCAAATAAAACTGGAGTTAGAGAAAAAGTTTGGGCTGGAAAAAGAAATGTGGGAGCCATCAGCATATTGCTGGTATATGAACCTGCTTGTTCATCTGTGGGGAGAATATAAAGTACCAATATTTAAAAGCCAGTCACAAAATGAGCCAGCAAAGCAAGCTCAGAAGGAGCATCCACCAGAGGCTAGGGGAAATACAGGAGAGTATTTATAGCATTGTAAACCAAGGGAAGAAATTGTTTTGGAAGAAGGAAATGTTCAACATCTATCATGGAATGCCAAATAGGCTATTGGAATCATCTCTTTATATTCAGCCCACATTCTGCCAAAGGAGGAAAAACACCCACAAATGATTCACATAAGAGGCATACAAATAGAATCAGAGTGTAAGACAGAATGCTCAACCATGCCGACTATGCCTACACAAATTTTTTAAAAACTATGAAATACTATTTTGCATCTATATTAGCAAAAGGCAAATGTTGGCAAGGTTGCACGAAAACTGATAAATTCTTTAATAGTTGTTTTTAAAATAATCGGTACAATATTTTAAAAGGCAATTTAGTAAAACATATCAATGTGCCTAAGAATGTGTTGATGCTCATTGACACAATAGTCCCGCTGCTGCATGGAAATAATTTAGAAATCCCCAAATAGCTAACTAGAAATAATTTTGTCAGAGACTAACTCACATAATGCTTACAACAAAGCAATAACGTAATGTATGTTGTCCTATTGTCCTCATTTTTCAGACGAGCAAACTGAGGCACAGAAAGGTTAAGTACCTTTCTTAAGGTTGCATGTTAGTAAATTGTAGAGCAAAGATTAGAAAATGGGCGGTTTGAATGGAAAGACTGAGCTCTCCAGGACTCTGCCATGATGCCCTCTGCACGTTTTTCCTTTTGTGCCTTGCGTTTAGTTGTATACCTTCTATTTCCCTCTATAAGTCCTATAGCAGATTCATCTTTTTTTCCCCACAGTGGCTGGAACAAAGCAAGTGTTAGACAGTTTTGTAGAACAAGCAAATGAAAGCATGCGTGAATCTAAAATAAACAAACGACCTAATAGCTTATAATTTGGAGATCCCATGTCTGCCTCTAAACCTTCTTCTACACTGCCACTACGACCACACCACCACCACACCTTCCAAAAGCTCACCAAGGACTTTTCTTTGCATCATGCAGTTCTCTAAAAACCTCATGTTCAGTTGACTCTGAACATGTATTGTGCATTTTTTTTTTGAGGAAGATTAGCCCTGAGCTAACATCTGCTGCCAATCCTCTTCTTTTTGCTGAGGAAGACTGGCCCTGAGCTAACATCTGTGCCCATCTTCCTCTACTTTATATGTGGGACGCCTGCCACAGCATGGCCTGTCAAGCGGTGCCACGTCCGCACCTGGGATCTGAACCGGGAAATCCGGGGCCGATGAAGCGGAACATGCAAACTTAACTGCTGTGCCAGTGGACCAGCCCCTGGGTATTTTTTAATTTATGAGACATTGCAGTAGATTCAATGGAAATAAATATTAATTCCATATGATCCTAAGAGCTCACAGTCCTCAGTAGGAGGTAAATAGGTAAACACACTGTTTATGTGTGTGGGGGTTGTATGTAATGTTATCTATAACTATGTAATAGAGTCAGTACCATGATTAAATAATGCCCAGGGTGCATGAGGACCAAAAAGGAGGATTACTTAGGCCACTTCGGGGATCTGGGAAAGTGGAGTTGATACCTGAACTGAGTCCTGAAGCATCACTATATATCATCCAAGTAACATTAGGAGAGGCAAAGCCTTTCCAGGACAGAGGAAACAGCATGGTATATGGAAATGGAGCGTGTGCAAGTGTGTGCGTGTGCATGTGTGTATGTGCCTGTGCGTGTGTGTGTGTGTGTATCTTGAGCAGAGCAGAGGGAGCGATAGAGGGGGGATGCTCCAAGAATTACTTGGAAAAGAGCCCTGAACTTTCCTGCACCACTATACTGCATCCTTACTATTAAATACATTAGTCCACTTATTGTTCAGAAAGCAAAATATCAGCTTTCAAACACATATTCATTTCAACAGGATTAGCTCTGTGCAAAATTGTAGGAAAACCTGATTTGATGACCTCCATTTCATACTACGCACTTGTTCTCACTCTAAAATGCTTTCCTCCTTCCCAGAAGCCAAGCATTTTCATGTCAGCCCTCTGCCTAAATTTTTTTTTTTTTTGAGAAAGATCAGCTCTGAGCTAACATCCACTGCCAATCCTCTTCTTTTTTCTTTTTGTTGAGGAAGATTGGCCCTGAGCTAACATTCGTGCCCATGTTACCCTATTTTATATGTGGGACGCTTGCCATAGCATGGCTTGATGAGCAGTACGTAGGTCCATACCCAGAATCCGAACTGGCAAACTCCAGGCCACCAAAGTGGAATGTGCGAACTTAACCGCTAAGCTGCCAGGCAGGCCCCTTGCCTAAATATTTTTAAACCACTTCCCCATCTAAATTATTCATTGGCCTTATCAGCTAATCTGTGAAATTAATTTGAACTAATAGTGGTATTATCTCTTTAAAATGGTATATTTCATTTCTAATGGACAACTTCGGTGTTTCAGCTCAAAAATGTTAATTCCATACATGAGTTTGTCCCTTTATAAACTATAAAATACTTTACATATGATCTCAGTTGATGCTTATAATAGCATTGTGATAAAAGCGAGGTAGTTATTATCACGCCATTTTTTAACATGAAGATAATGAACTTCAAAAATTAATTGACTTATTCAAAGTCACAGAGTCCTTGGTACAACCAATACTAAAGCCCATTTTATTTATGTCTCAGTGGGAGCAATTTTACCCCTGCCACTTCCACCTAAAGACATGATCCATAATTTTGCTACTGGGGCAAGCTAAAGACACATATATTTGAGAGTCTTTCGATCACTTTTGCCCATTACACCAAACAGGCAGCCTCTTACTCTAGTTACACTGATTAAACCTGTGTTCGCTCACTCTCTCTGTCTTGGGGTGGCATGCACGTAAGTTGATTCTTAAATATCTTATTAACAATCATCTGGTTTAGAAAGAATTATACATTTGCTCTTTGAGAATCTTAAGTTTAAAAATCAAACCCATTTGCAAAGACATAATGTAACTACTGACTGCACCAACGGCCATATTATTTTTATTTATGGACTAAAGCCACGGTAGTCTTTTTGCAAGTTTTTTCCCCTTAAATCACTTTGGCCCAGCCTTTCACTCACAGTGATTGAAAGAAAATCTTGACAGGTAGACAAAACCCTGTGAGGCAAAACCATGGAAAATGTCAAAGAGTGGTGACTAGTCAGTCAACAAGAAAAGAGATAGAGGCATGGGGCCCACTGGCAATAAGCGGGCACCGCCACATCCTAGAGAGAATATCTCACTGCTCCTTTCACCCCGAGGCAACCTAGCAAGTATGGTTTCATTTAAACCGGCTTGTTCTCATTACTTATATAAGACCAAAATCGAACTCATTACTCCCGCCCCTCCATTCTCCCAACTTTTCTTCTTTGTTCTGTTTCAGTTAATTATATTACCATTGTCAACTCAAGCTAGAAAACTGAGTCATCACAGCATATTACTTCCCCCTATTTTCTTGTGCTTAATCTTCCTCAAATGTGTTTCTCAATGCCTTTGCATAGCTGTGATCCCAATCCAGGGCCTCAACATTCCCTCTGGGATTACTATAACAACCTTAAATTGGCTGGCTGAGTCCATTCCTCTTCCCACCCCCTCTGCGCTGCCACCTCGATTATCTTAGACAACACAAATCTTCTCACACACCTTCTCCTTTAAAAGCTTTTCATGGTTCCCCAATATGGATCTGATAAATCTTGAACTCCTTATAAGTCTTGTTTTATGATCTGGCCACAATCACATCCCTGAAAACATACTCGCCTGTATCAAGCTCACGCGCTCTCGTGCTGGAGGGAGAATTTCTGAACCAGGCGTGAGCCTATGAGAGCTTTGCTTAGAGGGAACTAGAAGGCTGTTTACATGCTCAGGGATATAACCTATCCTTCTTTCCTGACAAAAGTTAGCCCATCTCAAGCTGTTGTTAAGAGCTATATCTATTTAGAGATAGTAAGAGATACGGCTAGACTGGTCTTTCCTTCAGCAAACGAGTTGACTTGTTTAATTGTAAAACAAAAATAAGTTTCTTGAACCATTTTCAGAAAATTTCATATATTAACTTGGGTTTTGAAATCCCAAGGGGAGCATTGAGCATGCACACTCCCCAAGCATTTTGGGGTATGGAATACTGTGTTCCCGGAATGTGCCCGCTTAAGATCTCTCAGACTCATGACAGTTTGGGAAATGCGGATATACACTCTACTCCCATTAAGATTCAAATAATTTCTCAGAAAATAGGGTTGTATGGGGGAAATAAATGGAACTGATAAGGAAGAAAATATGGAAAGAAATCTGGGATCCTGGGGTGTGCGTGTCGGGTAGGCGGAGGGGTGCAGTGGGTTGAGAAAGGGATGGGACACTGGCTCCAAGTCTCAGAGATGGGAAAGAGGACTAAGGAACCTAAATCAAACTTCATCGACTTCTTGTACACCCCCTTCCTCAGAAGATTAGTCTGAAATATGCTAAATATTGATGAAACATTATTTAGAATAGATGAATATCATATATGTACGAGCAAGTTTCAAGTATTGACTTTTTCTCCTCAGTTAGATAGTAGACTTTTGACACTACCAAAAAATGGATACATTAAGAATGGATATAAGAACCATGGTTCTAAAATATTCTTACAATCTATAAGGTCATAGCAGCTCTTATAAGAATTAGGCATTAATAGTTAAATATAAATTCATTATTTAACTATCTATCAAATTTCTCTCCCCTGCTCATCTTGAAAATTTTCCTTCTTGATATCAATATCATTTACATCAATAAATATGCCTGGCATTTTCAAAATAAGCAGGTCAGAGGAACTAGGTTAGACATTTGAGCATTATTGAAACCAACCTCACAGGACTCTAAGTTTTAGCATTTCCAAGTTAACTCCAGAGAGAAAAAGTGCATACTATGCAGCTGGTTTCTTGAAAATAAACTGAAAGTAAAAACTGACATAAATGTGGAACGGCAATTTAATTTTGGGGTCAGTGGAAACAGGCTGGAGTTTAATGTTTCAACAGAATAAACTAAAGGACCAAGAGCCATCATCGTTAGGGAAGAATTCAACAGAAAAAGATCGGAAGTCTCTACCTTCAAGGAACTTGAGTAAATTCTGGCAATTTCAGGTTTTACATTTCAGAAATAACTCAGCCCTCATTATTTTCTACTTCACTGCTTCTACACAGGGAAGAATTTAGGTGAGAGTTGAGACTGAGTTAGTTGTGGTAACTGTCAACAAATAAATCTCTGCCCCATATTTCATTCTTTATAAAAAAATAAATGAGTGTGGGGCAAGAAAATTGACAATCTTATGGAGATAAGAATCTGTTAGCATCTATATTTGCATTTTAAAATTACTTTTGAAGAAACGATAATGGACTTTCTACATTCTTCCCAGGACACTAAAGACGGCATTACAGGGCGGCCAATATTTGCTTTCCCATGTCCCTAATAATGCTCCCTATATGTGCATTTCCTTCCCGACTCCTGTATAGGTGAAATCAGCCCCCAGAGAAACAAATTCTAATAGAAAATGATTCCGATTAATCACCACTCTGAAAACGACTCTTTAATCTTTGCACTATCTTCTGATGTCAAAAAATATTTGTTTAAAGCAGCCCAAAAGTACTATAACAATAAGAATTTATGTTTGAATCACTCTTGGCATCACAAAGTCAGAGTCTGAAAAAATGCTTCATTTTCTGCTCCTTCTGATTTTATCTTTCTTTCCATGGCTTATGAAAATTTCCCTAATTTGATTAAAGTCACATTTATTTGCATCAGAGAAAATCTTTGGAAGATAAAAAAAAATGTTCTGTGAGAACCTCAGGGCACAAAGACAGAAGGAAAGAGCCCCATCTCACGCGGGGCCGCGACCTTCAGGGCGTCAAACACGTCTAATCTGGCTCAGATTCAGTGTGATGCTCCGCCTCTGGAGGGAGGAACCTGACGCAGAGCTCACGTGCTCCACAACACTGTGTGACATCTGAAAATGGTTTTTTTTGCAGCATTCCTCCTTGTGCCCTTCATGCTTCAGCTGGGCTGTTCCTCCTCAAACTGCCTGCAAAAGCTTGTTGGTCACATTCAGATTGTCGCTGTCCCTGGTGCCTCAAAGTTTGGGGAGGAGCATGCCCTCAGCAGTCTCCCTGAGTTTTCATTTTCCAAGCGGATTCCTCGGATGTCTGGGGATGAGCCTACAATGTGGTGAGACTACCCATGTACTGCTCTACTGTTTGGGATCAGATTCTGTGTCCCTCTTTTCTATGTTTAGAGTGGGGGCCATAAAACAGAAAGCTGCTGGTGGTTTGTTCAGCATCAAGAAAGAGAGTCCGTGTGTCTCTGATGAAATGATGGCTTCACTCTCAGGTGGTGATTCGTGTATTGGTCACAACTCTTTCTATTGAAAGTTTCAGAAACCTAACTCAAAATCAAAACAGCAACTTAATGGCTAGTGCACCAAGGAGAAAAGCAGATGCTAGAAGGCGGCTTTAAAGACAAGAGTAATGGGTTCAAGGCCACCAAGACCCTCCCTCTCCATCCACCCTCATAGCTCATCTCACCCTCCCTGTTTCCCTCACATGATATTCACATTCCATGGTGCTCTTGCACAAAGGCCTCATTCAGGTAGTGATAATGACCCCCAGCAGTCCCTGCATAGCTACCACAGCAGGTCATGTATCTTTTTCCCAACACACAAATGTATTCAACAGAGACTTACTGAATTCCCACTATGTGCCAGTCACTAACTTAGATATTAGGGATACAAAGTCACATTAAAAAAAAAGGGTCTGTTGATGAAATTTCCATCTAGTATAGGGGAAAAGAAAATTATTTGAAAAATGAGAACACAGTATGTCAGATGGTGATGAGACCTATGGAGAAAAAAGGAGGGAGGAGGATGGATAGGAAGAGGTGAGTGTTATTTTATTTTGGAAAACCAAGAAAAATCTCATAGAAAGGAGAAATATGACCAGAGACTTGATGAGATTGACAGTCAGTAGTGTGACTATAAATGGAGCCATTGAGAAATGAAAGTGGAAGGGATTTCAAAAGAGAGAATGTTCGACAGTTTGAAGAGGGCAAGGAGGCCATACACTGTTGGTTACTATACAGGTTGAATATTTATCCTTTGGTCACAAGATTAGAATCCAATTTTGGAAGAAAGAGAATAGGAGACTTTTCCAAAACATAAGAAAATAATAATAATTGCCTGTATTGCAGGATGGAGGTTATCCTGGGTTAAAATAGTAGCCCCCCCCCAAAAAAAAAAATTTCATGTCTAATCAGAACCTGAGAATGTGATCTTAATTTGGAAATAATGTCTTTGTAGATGCAATGAGTTAACATGAGGTCATACTGGATTAGGGTGGGCCTTAATCCAATGACTGGCGTTCTTATAAGAAAGCAATCTGAAGACCCAGAGACACACAGGGAATAAGGCTATGTGACAACGGAGGGAGAGATTGCAGTGATGTATCTACAAGGCAAGGAATGCCAAGGATTATTGGCAACCACCAGAAACTAGGAAGAGGCAAAGAATGATTCTTCCCTAGTGACTTCGAAGGAAGCATGGCCCTGCTGACATCTTAATTTCAGACTTCTAGTCCCTAGGAATCTGAGAGAATACATTTCTGTTGTTTTAAGCCACTCAGTTTGTGACACTTTGTTCCAGCAGCCCCAGGAAACTAATATGGCGGTCCTCTTGTTTTACATAAGATAAGCATCTTCCAGGTTTCCTCTTGGTGCCAGTTAGCAGATAACACCAGGCTACCACCAGAGAGCTGTTCCTCAAAATGTCCGGCCCCCTCATGGAGAAGAGAGTGCCAAGAAGACAGCACTGGCCTGAATTCAGAGCAGTACAGGGCCGCGGCAGCTCTATCCGACTGAACAACTTGCTCTGGGCTTCACCTCTCTTGCAGTCATCCACTGCTGCCACTGAGTTCAAGTCATGACTGCAGTACTGGCTCAACATGCCACACGCCTGGCTGCTTTCCCTAAAGCAGAGGCTCACAGCCACCTAGTCACCGTGAAACTTTCCAGGTCCTCTACTAGGTGGTTGATCAAAGATCAGATATTTTCTCTGATCCCAAGAAGCACCCATGTGTTCAATGATCCTCAGACCTGCTATGTCTGTAGGTGGCCTGATGCCCTCACTCTCCACATGTTGGGACAGTCTTGCCCTCAGGTGAACGTTGTTTGCACAGTCTCTACACTGCCTCTTCCGCCACTCCACCTGCTCAGGTGTGGGGTCCAATTCATTAGATTCTATGCAGAGAGGGAGTGGGAACCCTTCGGTTTCAGCGAGCTGCTGCTCATTACTCTGATAAGTGAGGGGCTGCTAGAGCTGGTCTCAGCTCAGAGTCCTGCTCCAGCAGATTGCCTATGGAGAGATTTTTCACGGGAGGAAGACCAAAAGTTTGATTTCATCAAGTCCCATTTTGGCAGAAGGAGACAGAAGTAGTAATCCTAACTTTGCCTCCTGTGTGAAGAGCTTGGGGAAGATTGTCAGTTGGTCTCTCCACAGAGACAATCCCCAATACATTAGCCCACAAAGTGTGAAGGAAGTGCCCTAATCTCTGCATCCCCGAATCCCATAGGAAGTCAGGACAGAGCACACTTAGGAGGAGCAGACTCTGAGGGAGAGAAGGATGGATGGATTGGGGCAGGGGGTTCCAATAGCTCAAGACCCTGCTTTACGGGTGGAATTTCACTACTGGGACTCAAATCTTATTCAGCTGAGGCCAAATCAGCTTCTAACGGCGGAGAGTTGTATCCTAGTGTCCAAGTGTCCTTCACACCTAGCTGGGGCTACAGTTAAGTGAGGGGACTTTTGTTCATGATGGACATCAGGAGGGAAAGGAAGATGCCGACTCTGAAACTAAAATGGTTTAGTGACATTTGAGCCTATGCTGAGTGCCAGTCCCATGCAGAAAATCATGGAACAGTCTAAAGGAAAAGCTAAATTAAGACTCTAATAGCCACATAGTGTGGGTCACTCAGATATCATAACCTCAATTTTTTTTATAGCTTACAGATTTTTCTAGGGAGAGCTTAGGAAAAGCTAAAACATCATTTCCATTTTGTTAGCAAGAACCGGAAAATGAAGGCGATCGCTCAAATAACAGAGCAGCCATACCGCATTTCCTATCAAGAGCCTAACTCAAGTGTAACAGGTAGAATCTTTTTGAAAAACCTATGCCCCATCTGCCATTATAGAATCAAGGACTGGGGATATGACATCCTAGGAAGTACGACATAAGTGATTTTTCTGAACAGACAGAAAAAGTTGGGGGAAACCCAATCCTTCTTTCCTTGGTGATTGTGAAATGAAGACAAGCAAGTTGAGTAGAAATAGATAAGAAGGCATGTAGTTCCAGATCACCCCTCTCTGTATAGAAACCTTGGAGGGGGGACCACGTTAGATAGGTTGAGAAAAAAGCCATTGAATGAAGGTTTTTTGTGCTGTTTTCTACTTGGAACTATAAGGAAAGCCAGTGTGACAGAGTATTACCAAACAACCCAGGGAAGCCCCAAGGTTAGAGAGGTGAAGTCCCAACCTCCCCTGCCCTGGTCTTCCCAGACACCCATTTGCCACAAAAAGTATTGGCAGTCTCATGTGGCAGAGATCACTACAATGAGAGACAATTGACCATTTATCTGAAGTCTACAGGGTAGACCCAAGATTAGGGAGCAAAGAGAAGTTACAGCCAGACTTCAGAGGGGACTGAAGTGGAATCAAGTCAGCAGAAAGGACTCCTGACCAACCTGAGAAATAACTACACAGGCAGGAGCTCCCTGCTACAGTCAGAGGCTGCTAGCAGGACACTCAGCCGCCAGGGAAGGCCATCATTACAGAGATCAGAGGAGCCAGAAAACCAAGCAAAGTCATGCAGATATAAATATTGAGAAGTGTACTGCCTTCCTTGCTGCCAGATCACATAGTTCCCCATGACACATATGTTACCTTAGAGAGAAGCAGGGAGAAAGAAGAAATCTACAAACAGCATTATTCAAAAGAAACAAATACCTGAAGAGACGAATTTATCAGATGGATTAAATTTAGTTTCACGAGTTTGTTTGTTGGTTTGCTTTGCTTTCCCCTTGCTGCACTGCAAGATCACATCAGATGTAGAAAACGAAGAAGCCACATTGAGATTGTCCGTCAAAGTGGACCTCAAGTTAGTTAACATTGTCACACATGATAGTACAAGAGCAAAGTACTGACATGTCTTACATTCTACAGGGCTCCTTGAATTCTTCAAGAAAACTCTGTCACAGTGACCATTTACAGATTTAATTCCATACTTTCAGGAAACTAATGAACCAAAAATAAAGGTGAGACAAAGAAGAGGTTGAAGACATAAATTCAACTTACAATTGACAGAAAGATAGGGTAGGAAGATAAGGAACTATCTCCAGATTTCTTTCTAAATGTTACTCTTAATTGCTGCATCATTAAAAACCATGTTAAAAGTATTTTATATAAAATTAGCTATTCACAGTGAAGAATTGTCAGTTAGAACTCAAATGGGTGGATCAATTTTCTCAAATTTTTCCAGAGGGTAGATGGTTGCTAAATATAGTACCAGCTTTAAATAGTTGTTCTGACCCAAGGAAAGAGATCCTCTGAGCTTGAAAGCAGCAAAGGTAATCTATTTGGAAGGCTCAGCAATAAATTCTGAAGAATTATTTTCACAAATATCAACTGGTGGTAGAAGTAAAAATTGATCAGTTGAACATTAATGGGAGTGGATGTGCTTTCTATATGTAAAATTCCTGTGATTTTAATCATATGATTTATGTACAAAAAATTACAACTAATATAGACATTACAAAGACATTCATATTTAAAGCACATGATAATCTGCAATAGTCAATCAGCTATTTATTTTGTGAATAGAACATGATGGAAAGGAATAGAGGCTTATTTTATGTGAACTACAGGTGATTTCCATTAATGTGGTACTCCACTCTTCCATATCTTTCCCCCTAAGGCAATACAAATCATTGTGTTAAAAAATTATAAATTTCAGGAGCCGGCCCCGTGGCATAGTAGTTAAGTTCACTGGGTCCGCTTTGGCAGCCTGGGATTCGCAGGTTCAGATCCTGGGTGCGGACACAGCACCACTCATCAAGCCATGCTGTGGCGGTGTCCCACATAAAACAGAGGAAGATTGGCACAGATATTAGCTCAGGGCCAATCTTCCTCACACACACACACACACAAATTATAAATTTCAAATTAAATGGTAATATTTAAAAATAGCTCAGAAATATGAAATACAAGTGGAACAAATTTTATGGAAGAGGAATACACTTCTTCTTGAATATATCTAGGAATGTAAATTCCTCTAGACTTCTAGACGTTATTTTTACAAAGTAAATTAGAAACAGCACACATGACTATAAAACTTTTCATGTGCTCAATTGTGCCCTGCTCTTGTTGAGAACCCAGAACTTGCATCAAATTTCACACTGATTAAATGTGAAACAAGTATGCATTGACAGACTTCTATTTGTCTTAAAGGAAAATATTTCCTTTTTATCAAGTGTATATGTGTACGTATATTTCAAAATTAGAAACCTTTTCCCAAAGCTATTAATTTCATGGCTCATCTTCAACCAAGGCTAATGTGACTTTCTTAAAATTAAAGATTTTTAAATTTAAACCCTAATTGAACTATCAGCTGGTTTCACAAATAAATTAATAAACACAAAAGCTAAAATGCATTAAAACATATGATAAAGGTTTTATTTATAAAGCAGCCTTACCCTTTGGTATTTTCACTTTTTAAACACAAGTGCTTCTCAAGCACTGTTCTGTACTGAGCTAATTTCAGAAACAATCAGCGGCTCACCGTCCCTCCGTGTGCCTACAAATATCTGTGGGTGTGAAATGTCATAAACAAGAGGAAAAGTTCCTATATTAAGCCCACACCTCACTGTGAAATGAATTAGATCAGAAGATGAAAATTAAGCATTTTCCGTTAAGCATCTTCTGCAGTCAGGTTATTAAAGCACTTTCTGTTTTTGAAGCAAAGAATTTCAAATAAACAAACGAGTTCCAAACTCTGAAATTATTAGGGTTTTTGTTGTCAGTTCTGTCTTTCTTTGGAGCCTACAAAAGTCCACCAGCTTGCTTCTTTATTAACTGAGAAGCAAGAGAAAGAAAGAAAAGGAAATCTCATAATTTAGAAAGGAACTCCCTTTCCCCATTACAGTGAAAATTAAAATAACCGACAGAGCAGAATCAGTACACGATTAGTTCTCTCAAGTTTGTCCATATCACATCTGCTGATGCTGAAAGTTGTGGTAACTCCAGTTAGTTATCCTTAGCAAGGGAAATTTCAGAACAAACGGCATCTCCGATATTCTTTTTTGATTTCCCAATTTATCTTTATTAGAAAAAAAAATCATTCTAGTCTTTTCGGTCACAGCAGAGGAGGCTGAATGCACTTCTGAAGATTTAGTACCTCCAGTAAGTGAACTGAGCATTGCTAGTAAAAATGAAGAGAGAGAAACAACCAAGCGAGGAGATTATTTACAATTAAACACACAAAAAGATCGCTTAGAGAAATGTGTCTTGACAGGGAATTTGGTGAACTCAATTTCAAGTTATCAGCAAGAAAAAGAAAATGAAACTTCCTGAAACTTCTAGGGCTACAAAATTTAAATGCTTTCCACGTGTCAGGTCCCATTAAGTTGCTGAATGTAAATGTACAAGAAGGAACTGTGGTGACAAAAGAGTCTGAGAGTCATCTATTTCTGCTACCTCGGCCTCTGTGACAAATGCTTGTGGATTATATTTTCAAGGAAACTCAAAATCTGAGAGCATTGGGGAAAATGTATATGCGTTTGACAGAAATGATGTAAGTCTACCGCATTCTCTCTTCTTGCTCCAAATATTAAATAGTTAAATTTATTGGGAAAATTCAATCTGAGGTTTATATAAACTCCATTCTTTAGGGAAAAAGAAGGTAAAAATGATATTGTTATGAGAGTATGTCCACCGAAGCAGAGCGATGACAACTTCTTAGTCAAAAAACTGGCTACAAGCTTAAGCTTTGGTGTCAGAAGCCCTCGATTCAAGTGCAGCTTCCTACATTCATAGCTGTATGATTTGGGGAAACTTACCAAAGTTTTCCAAATTGGAGTTTCTGTTTCTTCATGAAAAATTTTTTTAAGGGTAGCTCTTTCATCTTAGGGTTGTGTTATGGACTGAATGTTTGAATCCCCTCAAAATCCATATGTTGAAATCTTACCCTTCAGTGTGATAACATTAGGAGGAGGGGCCTTTTGGGGGTAATTAGGTCATGAGGGTGGAGCACTCATGCATGGGATTAGTGCTTCTAAAAGAGACCCCAGAGAGTTCTCTCTCTCTTTCCGCCATGTGGGGACACAACGAGGAGACAGCCATCTGGGAACCAGGAACTGGGCTCTCACCAGACACCAACCTGCCGGCTCCTTGATCTTGAACTTCTCAGTATCCAGAAATGTGAGAAATACATTTCTGTTGTCTATAATCTACCGAGTCTATGGTTATGTTATAGCTGCCTGACCAGACTAAGACAAGTTGTTATGAATAAGATGTTAGATTGCTTATGTGAAATGCTTTGCACAGTCTTTACAGTACACAATATGTGCACATTTATTTCTGTTATTGTGATAAATGAATAATTTTCAAAAGGATAACTGAGACCACAATCATTGTGTGATGCATCATTGTTAATACAAAGGCTTATATCTAAGGTCACTATACATTCTATCTTATAAATATACCTGTCATATTTTTCTGTTATAACTCTCTCAGGACACAGCAATAATAATCACAACAGCAATAATCATTACATAAGGATGACAGCACTTGTTGATACTGACTCTATGGCAAGAACTATTCTAAGTATTTTAATAGTTTCAAATATAAAATTTAACAACTGTTTTATGAGGTAGATTGTCATTTTCTCCATTTAATTAAGGAAACTGGGCCACAGAGGCATGCCCTAATTTAGCCAACGTCACACAGCTAGTGAGTTGGAACCTGGGTACAAACCCAGGTAGAATGTTCCAAGAACCCATGCTCTATTCTACTTTCAAGTCCAACCTTAAGTAGTTTATGCTGACAATAGGATTTGGAAATGTGATTGCTGAATGAAGCAGTATAACTGTTTGCAGTCCTATGTCCAATATTCCAACTAGACAAAACATTTATTTCAAAGTTGTCACCGAAGATTTAACCATACAACACCCACTGACATTAGTGACAATCATATAGCTGAATCATTATGTGATTTTTAAACAATTCACCCCATAGAGTTCTTATTAACTTGTCTTAAACCAAGCGTAATCTAAGAAAGATGCAGTAATACACAGTGATACACAGTAATCCAATTAGTTTTAGGCTATATTATTCTAAAGAATATATATTTTAATCACAGCAGGAATCATGTTGTCATTTCATTTAGTTTTTATTTTATTCTGGCATGAAAAATCTTGACAGGGTCAGTAAATTTCTTAGTGATTACAAAGTTAAATGCAATTCTGACCCAAGCTGGACACGTACTCACCTACACACGTATCTATTGACACACTCATATATTTATAAATAATATGCTTATAAGAATGTAGCCTATTTTAGCTATTTGTAGAATCAGTAAATTCCAAAATTTATCTACCAAACATTCTGTCTAGAATAATTCTCTTTATGCCATTTCTCAGCCTAAATCTACCTACCCATTAAGGTAGCACAGAAATTTCTCAGAAAAGAATCTGAATTCATTCTGTGAATTTTGTCCTTCAAAACTTTCTGAAACTCCCTTGTAACTCATGGGTTAGTATGATCTCCTGAATTGTTAATAAAATTACAAGGCAATATTGTACAGTTGTTAAAAACTACTGAGTTTAGATTAGATGGAAAGGATAAGATTCCTAGCTTTAATGCTTCTTAGCTTGGAGATTTGGGCAATTTATTTAATCATCTGTAAAATGGGGATAATAAAAAATCTAACATAAAAGGACTATTGTGTGGATGAAAGGAAATGATGTATATGAAAATACTACAGTATGTCACATGTAAATGCCCAATAATTGTAAACCGCTGGTAATATTATTAATTTTTATAGTGCTTTGACTATATAGTTAGAATAATGTTATGAAGCTGCAAGCAAATGTGTTATATTTTCTTGGAAAACTCCAAGTGCAGCAAGTAGAAAAGTGTTTCCTTTATACTGAACATCCTGATTTACACTTTCTCCATTCTTTGGCTAAAAAAAAACAAAACTATTTTTCCCCTAAAGATTTTTCTGTAGAATTTATGTTTCCTTTAGGCTCTTACTGGTGGTCATCCGCAATGAGTTTTTTCTCAAAGGACCTTATGCTGGGAGTAGAATATGATATAATGTTCTATTCCTAAGTACATGATGACTAAATAGGACGGTGCATGTTTTCATTCTTGTTGAATTTATGGTGCAGAGCCTAAGTCTTTGCAATTAATGTCTCCTGTACTTTTCATTGTTCTCAATTTATACAAGGATTTCGTTCTGTTTTATAATCTGTTGTCTATATATCTTCCAGAAAGTGGGTAGCTGAGATACTCTTGCTTGGAAAAAACAGCTCTATTTGGTATCACCATCTACATAATCTGAATTTAGATCAATACAGGAGTCTCCAGCTTCAGATCTCAAATGTTATAGCAAAGAGTCTCAGAACTCACGCATGGATCTGGATGGTAAAGTTCATAATGGAGTTCTAGGTATTTATTTTATCTTATTTTATCTACCTCATCTAACTTTAATTCAGCCACTAGAGCTCTCTCCACATCTTACTATTACTGAGTTGAGGTGTAATAGAAGTACCAAGAGTACTGAAATGAGTTAGAGTTACCTGTATAAATAACAAATTGAAGAATCCTTTCAAAGTGACATATCCAAGAATACAAATGAACAGAGTATTAATTATCTATCTGACTAAATTTGACCAGAGAAATGATCAGATGAGATTAACTAGAAAAGCTTCCTGAAAGGAATTTTATTTATTTATTTGCTGAGGAAGATTTGCCCTGAGTTAACATCTGCTGCCAATCTTCCTCTTTTTGTATGTGAGCCATGGCCACAGCACGGCCACTGTGCCAGGGAACCGAACTCAGGCTGCCGAACTTAACCACTAGGCCACTAGGGCTGGCTCTGAAAAATTTTTGAAGTTTGAAAGGCGTGTGCAGGAAAAGTCCTGGAGGCAGAAACATACCAACATGCAAACCAGAAAGATAAGTTTAGACAGGGCAGAAGATTCCACGACAGAATAACCAGACATAAACATGATGAAATAAATGTGAATAAAGATGAGCCCCTGGAATATGCTTTTAACAAGCAGCTTTCCATGAAAAGATCAGAAAATACCCTTGTCTGTAGCCAGTCTTAACTGAAATTGCAAAGATTTTCCATGAGCTGATGCAAGTTTCTGAACCACCTGTAATTTTTTCTGAATGGTGGCTATAGTATTACAAAATGACACACGGCTTTAGATGACTTGAGGTCTTCAGTTAAAAGGCAATCAGCAAACCATGCAGCTGCAATTGTTTCCCCTACCCCACCCCCCAGAGAAGCCATTTCTGGATACTATTTATTACCTGAATGATTTTACAATGTGGATGAAATTGTTTTGTCAATGCTTGCAAACTTCTATGCTATCAGGCAGGGTTTCAGCAGAAAAAGGACTGGTTGTACGTTCTTTTACAAGTTTGCTAAAGCAGCAGACACCCACAAAATAAAGCTTCACTGATTGTAGATTGTAATCATCTTAGGAAGTTAGAATTCTAACTTTCAGAAGCTAAGCAAGTGCCAGTTGCCTGCATTAGAGAGCAAATTAACAGACAAACATTGGTTTCATTATATTTTTGCACTGCCTGGGTAAAATATATCAGAACTTACCCGAAAACGACAAAAGCCTTCTTGGATCAATCGTAAACCTCATGCTACTAAGCTTCCTCAGGTAGAGTTTCAATTTGCCCAGAGGAGAGATGGATTTCTCCCAGATGGAGTTAGTCTCAGGTGAGCTGACAGGTATGAACTAAATGACCCCAATTTTGGGGACTTGGCAGAGATAAGGGCTTCGGGACTAGAAGTCAGCCTGGCACTTATGACTTTTATCAGAGATGTATCTTTTGTGCCAGTAGAAGGTGTATTTCATTCAGAAAAATGTCTTTGCAGTGATAGCAACATGGATTACTCAAGAATGACAATGCCTAAAGGAGGTGGTTTCCATTTAGGATTTACAAGGACAGCAAAAGGATTTGCTGAGAATGACGAAGTCAGAGTCTGCATAAGAACTGCAAATAACTGATTATAAAATAACGCATAGAAGTATATACAACCACAATGAATCTACATTCACCTGTGATGTACGTATGTATGTATGTGGACGTGTGTGTGAACACATATCCTTAGTTCCTCCTCATTTATGAACTAATAGGGCCTTTTAGCAAGTATTTTTAGTCACCCTAGATTCTTCTTCTTCAAGATTCTGCAGAACCACTTTTAGATCCACTACTGTTCTTATAACATACCATTTACTCTAAAAGTAGTTGTTTTCTTATTTTAGGACTCTCATTTCTATTTGCAGAAGTCTTTAGTTATTGTATTTTCAAAAGCTCATTTCATGCACAGACTTCATCAATGGATTGCATAAAGGCTTCACTTATCTCCAATGTACTATACAAAATGTAAGCTGCCTGCTTTTCCTAATGAAGCATTGGACCTTAAGGACCCCTAGTTCTGAGCACGTGATCCTGCATGGCTTCTCTGTCACAATAATAATTCTGTTCAGCTATTTCATTGTGGGAATAATTGTATCCTACCCAACGACAGCAGGTATACACTTGATTGTAGTCCACACCAAAAACAAATCTTTCTCTCTTATTATCCATCACAGTGACCCTCCTTGTATCACTTTAATGACTATCTCCCCACAACCAACCCTTATAGAGAAATTCAGTGGCATTCAGGTTTAATGACTGCAAACATGCCAAGATGTCAGCTGACACAAAGATAATTTGGATTTTCAAAATATTGAGTTTCAGTCTTAAGATGCGAATATTTAGGAGCAAATAGATAAGTTAAAACTAAATATTCTGTCCACAGAAGAGTCATCTTATAACAAAACAAGATAAAGATGAGTACAAGACCTCACAAAAACACCTACAGATTCACGACAGAGTAAGGGCTATCTTTCCTTGATATCTCAGCATAAACTAAAAATATATGTGTCATATACTATAAGAAAGAGTTTAAATAAAGGGTTATGTATAACATTATATGAATAGAAAGAAAAGTCTAGTCAAAGTGGCTGATTCTAGAGAATATGCTATCAGAATTGGTTGAAGGCTGAAATGTAACTGCCTGCAAGCTATGGGGAAGGGAAACAATGGAACAATGGAAAACAAGCGGATTTTCATCAAAAAATGTGTGAAGTGCAGGATGGCAATTGGAGTTAAAAACAGAAGCATTGTGTAAAAGCCTCTTTAAGGAGCAGTTGTACTCCTAGATTTCACACACACACACACATACACACACTGCCACCTGACCGTGGCAGAAGATGAGAAGTTTTCCCCCTGCAGCTGAAGGAGAGATGATCTGAACTGAAGCTTTGAGGCAGAGCTAAAGATGGGATTGGATGACATTCTGAAACCAGGCAGATTAAGTAAAAGTTTGCACAATGAACATTGGTACCCCTGCCTAGTCCCTGTCCTTTTGCCCAAATGCTGGTAGCTGGGTTTAGACCATTACAGGCAGGAGAGAGAGAAAATGTCCTGCAGAGAGACATATGGATACTATTATTTTTGGATTCCCCTCTGAAACAACCAGATTCTCTTTGGGTCACTGCATTTTGAAGCACGCTAATTAATGTTTCTTTTCAAAACAGAAAACTAGTAAGTTCTTACAGTGCCTAACTCAAATATGAACAGAGCTGAGAGTCATAAAACACTTGAGAAAATTCTCCCTGATGCCCTCCCCATGGGAGGGGTCCACTCCTTGTCCCAATTGACTTGCTTTGTCCCAATGGAATGTGTGTATGAATTGGTTGGGCCACACCCAACCAAAAGTTGTAAGAGCCATCACACAGTTCCAGCTTGCTTCTTCCCCCTCTGCCAAGAGAATGAGGAAGCACATACAGGCTTCTCTTCCTTCATGGATCCCAGAATGACAGAACTAGAAATAAGCCTCAGAGGATTTGCAGGAGTCATGGAAAGTGAGTGAGTTATAAAGCTGTGTCGGTATAAATCTCTGCTATTTGGGGATTGTTTGCTACCGTATTGCAACTTCCTGAAAGCTAATCAATACATCAACCATGCAGATAGCAGGGAAAAACAAAAACAAACAAAAAAAGTTAAGTTGAAACTGTAACTTATATCCTCAGAGAGAAAGGAGAACATGTTATATCCATGAAAAAGGTAGATTGCTATAGGAACGGAAACTTGAAAGAACAAGAAAGAGCTCTATGACATGATAATCATAAATTGATATAAGATATCTTAAATTTAAAATTCCATTAATATGTTGGGAACACAAAATGGAAAAAGTATCTACCAAGTAGAAAAAAAGTCTACTTGACTTTTGAAAATTAGCGATTTGATTTTGTAAGTTATATGCATTAATTGCTCTAATAAAAACAAAAATTAAATTAAAAATAAAAAGCCAAACATCAATAATAATATTCAAAAATAAAACATTTTTAGTAAAATATATACACATTAGCTGTAGTAAAAAGGACACATTTAAATTTTATAATTTTAACACATTTCAATATATATAGAATGTTTATATATATGCATGTTCAATTTCTTCTATTAAGCATATATCTGTTTATGAAATATACATACACATTTTCCTCTATCTGCATAAACAGGGAAACGTAGCTTTAGAAAACTGTGATTTAACCAAAAGATTCTAAAAATGGTGGAACTGTACCAAAAAGAGAAAAGATTCATCAGCACATCTTTTCTTAAACAGTAACAAGGTGGAAAGAGTATGCAGCTGTGTCCTCCAAAATTATTGTTTTTTAAATATAATAAGAGGGCAGTTGACTTCGTAGCCTCCTGACATCGTAGACACCATCTCTTGTCTCTTGAGAGATTAAACCTTGGGGGTGACCCTACAAATACAGTCAGATGTTATGTGGCATCACGAAGTAAATAAGCAAACAGGAGGACAGCATCCTCTGACCAGGTTTGATGAACCTGGGGCCAAAGAGAAGCAACAATAAGTTGCAAGAAAAGGCTTGGACATGTAAAATTTTATACATGTAGCAAGAAGTACTCAACTATAAAAAGAAACTCAACCCAAAGAACGCTAACTTTAGTCATCAAAAGTAGTTCCTATTCCTTAGACAAGAATCAATTGCTTAATATCCCCAAATTTGCAACTTTTCAAGTGGCAAAAACATATTTTTTTTCTTCTGGATCTGGTAAAATTTGACCACAGCAAGATAGAGACAATATCTATGGAGAAAAGGAGAAATCCTAAGCCATAATATTTACATTTTCAAATAATTTCTATTTCAAATAATAAATAATAATATAACATTTAGAAAATGTTATTGTTTTGGAGCATTTAATTAATCAGTTTCTTGATCAATACTTAAAATATTCAAGATAATTCAAATTAAAATAATTTGTGGTTTACTAGTCACGTCAATAGTATTTAAATGTTTAGAAAAGCATTTAATAAAAATATAAGTTTTCAAAATTGGGTATGACATAAAACATGTATAGTAGCTGTATTCTTATCCACACATGCAAAGCCATGTCTGTTGGACAACAAGAATCCTAGCAACAATTAGCAAAACCTCAGCAAAAACGTGTGAGAATTGGGGACACACTTTTTGAAATAAATGTCTGTGGAATATGCAAGCAGAATATTCAGTAGGTAGCTGAAAATACAGATAATATGTATCTGTGATTTATATGTGATGTTGGGGCTAAAATATCAGAGCCAAGACAGTAGTTATAGCCAAAAAGTTGATGACGTATTCTAGAAAGGTGGCATTTGGAAGCTCCAGGATTTTAGTTCAATCTCAATTTTCCTGGAACTATCTAAATGACACTCTCCTTAACCTGGTACCACAGAGATGAACTGCTCTCCCAAAGATTCTAAAAGATCAAGACCAGATTTCAGACAATTTAGGATAAACTTGCTAGTAATGAACTTCCTATGTGAGTCTTGAACAGATTGTTCACCTTTCTTGGATTTGGTCATGTTACAAATTAAATAATCATGTTTGTCTAGATAGTTTCTAAGGAAACTCTTCTATTCAATGATTCTATATAATCCTATGACATAAGCAGCATAGAACACCTAATTTAGCCCTAATCCCAAGACAGAAATTAACTCTCACAAATTTTGACATTTCCATATCACTATGCTGTTTTTAAAAATGAATTGGGCTTCCTAGTGTTGCAATATTGCTGAGTCATGATTTTAGTGGCTCTAATTTTAGTGACAATATTATTAGTAACCTATATTAACAAAATCTTTTATCTACATCATTTAAGATGTTTTCACCTGGAAAAACCTTTATATAATATTAAAAAGGTTAATAGTTCTTGCTTAGAGACGCAATTATTCAGTCATGTCTAGTCATAATTTCTATGTTCCTAGAAATTATAGGAAGAGTCAACATAAGAGAGATCCATTATCTAATAGACCCACCCCTTTTAGTTAGAAAATACTCAGGTTCAACTTATTATTACTAAACTCAGACCACAGGTACAGGGACATATCTTCAATTCTAAATCTTTTTTAACATTTTTGGTTGTTGTAATGCTTAAGCATTCTAAATATCAGAGCCAATATCCTTGGTTACAGTGATTATTCATTATTTTTATGGCCAAAGCTAAGAAAATTAATATGTGCTATCAGATCATAAAAATGATAGACATATCTACCATGTAGACTATCTTATTGTTCATCTGAATGCAAAAGGCCTTAGGAAACAAGGCTTTTTCTATTTGATTAACTCCCCAGAGAAAATGGAAGCTTGACAATCTTTCTTTGCACTTGTATAGAAAGCTGGGTGTTTAAAATGAAGAGCATAATATATTGTAAGAGGATAACTGAAATTATTCATTAAAAGAATAAGATAAGATATATTTAGAAATGTCTCTTCATTCAGCTGAAAATTTTCACCTAATTTATTCAAGTATTTCTGAAGACAAAGTATTATTGTATTTCTACATCCCTTCTTTAAGGAAGCAAGTGCATTAACGTCTATTAGTCATAGTTATCCTTCTAGTTTTCAAAGCACCGTGCAATGCATACTGACCTGAATTGAATGGTTTATACACAAGTGCATTTGCTCTCATTTCTTTATCCTGATCCTTTCTTGCCTTCAGAGTATCTTATGGATAATATTATGGAGGCATTTGAATATAAAAAGCTACATTGCACAAAGAATGCAAGGCATTTGGGGTAGACTGACAAAGAAAAACATTGTATGATCCTTAAACCTGATGGGATCAAGAATAAAAAGAGAAGAAACATATCTGCGGATAGAAAGAAAAGAATAACCATCTGGCAATAGAGAAATCAGATTTCACTTCTGAATCCATTTTTGATGACTTTTTGTGTATCATTGAATATCGACATAATTTCATGCAAAGAGAAAAGTTGCGAGAATAGTAAAAGGAAGCCCTTATACTTTGTATCAATATGCAACAAATTTTTTACATTTTGCTCAGTTTGCGTAATCACTCTTTCCTCTCCTTCTCCTCCCCTCACTGCCCTCTCTGTCTCTTCTCTCCCTATCCCTCCGGGATACACACGTAGGTGCACAGATACACATATACACATACCACTTCTTCTGAGCTTTGAAAGTAAGTTGGAGACATCATGCCCCTTTACTCCTTATTTTTTCAGTGTGCATTTCGTCAGAACAAGAACATTCTCTTGAATAACACACAGTTGAATAAGCAAAACAGTAAAATACAAAATCGATTCAATACCATCATTTAATCCACAGTTCATAATCTATTTTCACTAATTGGCCCGATTGTGTCCTTTATACCTATTGTAGTCCACCTGCTCAGATCCATCTCAGTCTCATATTACATTGTCGTCGTGACTCTCAAGTCTCCATTAGTTTGGAGCAGTTTCCCAATCTTACACTGTTCTTTTTCGACCTTGACATTCTTAAAAAGTTAAGGCCATTATTTGATAGAATAGCCCTCAATTTAGACTGTCTGATGTCCCCTGATGAGCTTCAGGTTATGTATTTTTAGCAAGATGTTATGTCCTTCTCAGTGCATCACATCAGCAACCCATGATGTCAGTTGTCCTAAATTGTTAATGTCAACTTTGATCAGTTGGTTACACGTTTGCCTGGCTTCTCCACTGTAAAGTTACAATTTTTTTCACTTTGTAATGAATAATAATTCATTGGAGGGGAGATTTTGAGACTCTAAAATATCCTGTTCCTAACCAAATTTCCACTCACCAATTTTAAATCATTGTGATTTTCTAACTCCATCATTCCTTCTACATTTATTAGCAAGCATTCTACTCAAGAAAGAGCTTCTCTTCTCCCTCATTAGTTAATTTATTGACTTATATAAGTATGAACTCCCAGAATTTTTTATAATTCAATGATTTATAATTCATTACTTATTTTTATGCTAAAATTGCCCTCGTGTTTGACCAGTAAGAGCCCCATCAAACTGGTTCCTCTTGAATTTTTATACTTCCCCATCATTCCTTGAACTGACACAGCAAAGTCATGGATTTCTGACACAGCAAAGTATTCTGGGGTCATTTTATACTTTCTCTGCACCAACCCTGGAATCAGCATTTACCCCAAAGAGCCCTGGTTTCTTTAAGTGGAAAATGGCCTTTAGAAACTAAGATATGGGCATTAAGTGTGGTTAAATAATACGCACACACACATATATTCATGAGTTTTTATTGATACTTCCAATTTCCATTATTCTCGACATATTTATCAATTTGCTTAAGCCTGGGCAGGCAAAAAATGGAAAAGCACTTTTCAGAATTGCTAACCCACACCACTGAGTTGAGCAAAACTTTAAGTTAAGCAAGTCTTTTTCTAGGTTAAAAATTTACAAATACACAAATCTTCAGTGCACAGCTCAATTAGCTGTTACAAATATATATATATATATATACCTATAACTCACACTTTTATCAAAATATAGATAATTTCCATCTCCCAGAAAGTTTCTGTGATGGTTAATTTTATGTGTCAATTTGACTGGATCACAGGATGTCCAAATATTTGACTAAACATGATTTCTGGGTGTGTCTGTGAGGGTGTTTTTGGATGCAATTAGCATTTGAAGGAGATAACTTGGTAAATCAGGTTGCCCTCCTCAGTGTGAGTGGGCATCATCCAGCCGGCTGAGGGCCTGAATAGAACACAAAAGCCAAGGAAGGAAGAATTCAGCCCTTCCTGCCTGATAGCTTGAGCTGGGACATTGATCTCCTGTTGTCAGTGCTTCTGGTTCTCAAGTCTTCAGATGCAGACCAGAATCTACAACATTGACTGCCCTGGTACTCACACCTTTGGACTTGGACTGAATGACACCACTGGCTTTCCTGGGGCTCCAGCTTGCAGATGGCAGATCATGAGACTTCTCAGACTCCATAATTGTGGGAACCAATTCCTTATAATAAATCTCTTTATATGCACAGATATATAGATACATAATATAAATATATGTCCGGTTGATTCCATTTCTCTAAAGAACCCTGACTACTACAGTTCCCTTTTCAACCTCCCCTCCCAAAGGCAAGCGCTTTTCTGATCCTTTTTCACCATAGATTTTTCACTTGCTCTAGTTCATAAAAATGGATTCATACAGTATGTACTAGTGTGGGCCTGGCTCCTTTAGCTTAGCATAATGTCTCCGAGATTCATCAAGGTTGTTGTCTGATCAGCAGTTCATTTCTTTTTTATTGCTAAGTAATATTCTATTTTATGAACATAAAAAATAGCATGGATATGAGATGACTTGTTGGGCTGACCCTGTAGCCTAGTGGCTAAATTTGGCACACTCCGCTTCAGCAGCCTGGATTCAGTTCCTGGGCATGGACCTATACCACCTGTCAGCGGCCATGCTGTGGCAGCAGCCCACATACAAAACAGAGGAAGACTGGCACAAGTTAGCTCAGGGCGAATCATCCTCAAGCCAAAAAAGGAAGATTGGCAACAGATGTTGGCTCAGGGAGAATATTCCTCAGCAAAAACAAAATGAACTTCACTCCATGCTGTCTTGTGTTTGAGAAACTTACCCTTAGGAGACTGCTTCCCCACAAATTCTTCCCGTCAAGGGCTGCTAATTGTTTGGTTGGTGTCTAGAGATGGCTTGATCATCAGAGTAGGGTGTGGGCTCAAAACGTGGAATTGTAAGTCTCAAGACATGGAATGTTATAAGCAGACACTTTTAATGTTCTTCACGAGTTTGTATAATAGTAAATGCACACCATCCCCTAGAACCACTTACAGGTTCTTATATGTGCTCACATCCCAATCTCACTTAATGTCCCTATCCCTCTAAATGGCATAATTCTTTTAAATAAGGAACATTTGGAATTATAGTAGCCATTTTATGGAACATTTGCTATATCTAACATTGTATATCTTTGAGATGAACATGGAAAGAAAGGTAATAAGATTCTAAACATATAAAAATAACTTTTTTCTCAATTTTATAAAGGAATAATTGGCAAATACAATGGTATACATTTCAAGTGTACAAAGTGATGATTTGATATACATGTACATTGTAGAATGATAACTAAGATCAAGATAATTAATACATCCATCACCTCATATAGTTAATTCTTTTTGTGTGTGTGTGGTGAGAATGGTTAAGATCTACTCTTGGCAGCATTCAAGTATACAATACTGAATTAGTAACTATCCAATAATCATTTTTCAGTTGATGTGCAGAGATGTTTAAAAGAAATACAGAGCTCAAGTTGACATCCTTAAAAGTCTTTTGGCAAAGGTTAAAGAGAAAGTCAGTTTAATCTTGGATATGCTTCTCTCCACACACTCTTCTATTCCACTTTATCTTGGATTACTCTCTTCTTGTCCTTCTACGACTCCTTCAGTCTCTGCAAGAATGATCCTCTACACGGATCCTCTATAAGAGTATTCTTTTCCTCACGAAGTTCCTTGGTAGAAAATTTTCTAATTCTCCTTAAAATTGAATAATCCTGAAAGCAGGCTTATGCACGTTCAATATTTGTTTCAGGCTGAACTTCATGTCATTATCAAAAAATTTTCCAAACCAAAGAAAGAGAAAACTAAATACCACTCCTGCCAATTTGATCACCAGAGACTTACTGAATAATAAGATGGACTTTCAAGAGACCCTTTTTAGAAGTCCAAGAAAATTCTCCTACCAATGAATAATTTATTGTTGACTTAGCCATCTTTACACCTGTGCCATGTAAGCTTCAAAACAAAATTGAAGACTTGGCCTCAAATACCTATGGGCTAAAAACAACAGATAATCCATAAAATGTCCATATTGATACATATTGATACCTACAAACTTTGCCTAAATGACTGATTCCCTTAAGGTAGAAGCCAAAAAAGGTAACAAAAAGAATAAAAGGCATATAGATTAGGAACAAAGAAGTAAAACATTTAATTTTCCAATTATATGATGATTTAACTAGAATATTTAATTTAATCTCCCAAAAACGCTACTAGAACTAATAAGTGAGTTTAGTAATATTATAGAACAAAAGGTCAATATATTAAAAAAATGTTGTACTTCGATATGTCAAGAATCATTGAGAATTGAAATAAAGGCCATATCATTTAAAATAGCCTTAAAAATATAAGATATTTTGGGATAAATTTAATAATATATGTACTAGATCTGTACAATGAAAACTATAAATTAATACAGAGAGAAATTAAAGAAAACATAAAAATGGAGAACTCTACCATGTTCAAGGACTGGAAGGCAATATTGCTATGATGGAACCTCTCCCTAATTTGACCTATAGATGCAATTCAAACCCTATCAAAACATCAGGGGGTTTTTTGTGTGCATGGAAATAGATCAGCTGATTTCTCTGTATGAAATTCAAAAGACCTACAAAAGCCAAAATCATTTTGATAAAGAAAATAAAATTGAAGGACACTATCTGATTTTAAGACTTACTGTAAAACTACAGCAATCACGTCAGTGTGGTATTGGCACAAGGATAGGCTATAGATCAATGGAGCTAAACCAAGAGTCAAGACATAAACCAACACATATAAGCCCAATTGATTTTTATCATCAAATTTCCAAGATAATTCTGTAGAGAAAGAATGGTCTTTTCAACAAATGGTGCTAGAATAACTAGATATATATGGGGGAAAAATGGACTTTGAACTTTCCCTCACATTATATGTGAAAATTAATCATAGACATAATGTAAAAGTGAAAACTATAAAATGTCCCAAATTAAATGTAGTAGAAATTCTTCTGCAATCATAGAGTGGACAAAGATTTCTTAAATAGGACAAAACAGCACAAATACTAAAGGAAAATAATTGATAATTTATACTTTATCAAAATTTAAAACTTCTGATCTTTGAAAGACACTGTTAAGGAAATGAAAAGGCAAGTCATAGACTCGAGTAAAATATTTGTAAAGCATTCACCTAATGAAGGACTTACTCCATAATATATATTTTTAAAAGTTCAATTCGATAATAATATGACAACTGACCAATAAAAATGAGCAAAAGTGTTAAGCAGCCCCTCCATCAAAGAGATATGAATGACAATTAAGCACACGTAAAGATGCTCAACATCATAGGGCTTTAGGGAAACGCAAATTAAAACCACAAGGAGACACCGCTACATATCCACTAAAATTTTTTTTAAACACTGAAAATCTCAAGTTTTGGCAAGGTAGTGGAGCAACTGGCAACTCCTCCATATTGCTGTTGAGAATACATAATGTCACAGCCATTTGGGAAAAGAGTTTGGCAGTTTCTTATAAAGATAAACATACATTTACCATATGACACAGCAATCTCACTCTAGGTATTTTTCCATGAGACATGGAAACACACTTACCTCAAAGATTTGTACACCAATATTCATAGAGGTAATTCCTGATTTAAGAGTTTTATATATAGCATTTACTTAATGATCCAGTGAAGAAAATACCAGGCTGGGTATGCAGTAACCATCTTTGTTTAACCTTTAGAATTCAATCTCTTACCAGAGGCTAGTACAAATCTTAAGAGAAGGTCTTGGCTTTCTCTAGGACCTGTCAAATTGCCAAAGAAAAAAGCCAATATCTATACCGATAGATATGCTTTTGGGGTCATACATGACTTTGACGTGCTATGGAAAAGGGAAGATTCCTTATGTCTGATGTTCCCATTAACAATAGGCTGTAGGGGCCGGCCCTGTGGCCGAGTGGTTGGGTTCGCAAGCTCTGCTTCAACAGCCCAGGGTTTCACCGGTTGGAATCCTGGGCACAGGCATAGCACAGCTCACCAGGCTACACTGAGGTGGCGTCCCACATGCCATAGCTAGAAGGACCCACAACTAAAATAATACACAACTATGTATGGGGGGGTGGCTTTGGGAGAAAAAGGAAAATAAAATCTTTAAAAATAAGTAAATAAAAATAGGCTGTAAATACTAGAACTATTAGAATCTCTTCAATTGTTGAAACAAATAAGTATCATTTAATTAGAAGCTCACGGTATGAACTACACACTCCGGAAACATGGCTATTCAGTGAAAATGTAATCAAGCCAAGAGTATTAGCCAAATATGTATTTTTGAATTTTCTAGTTGCTACATTAAAAAAATGAAAATAATTGTGTAATTAGTTTTAATAATATATTTTATTTAAACAAATTTGTCCAAAATATTATAATTTTAACATGTAACCAATATAGTATTAATGCTATGTTTTACATTTTTTTGTTTTTTAACTAAAGCATTCAAAGCCCGATGTGTATCTCACACTTACAGTACATCTCCGTTCAGATTAGTCAGCATTCATGGGTTCAGTAGTTACATATGGCTAATGCCTACCGTATGGGACAGAAAAGCTCTGTATACTACTGCTGGAATGCCTGACTGATCACTGTTCCAAACAAGCTCCCTTAGCACAGATTGGCAAATAGGGGCCATTCAATGGTTTAAGGATAAATCTATGGACTCTTCCAAAGACTCCATTATAAAAGCTGGTAATTCAGCCCTAAATTCTGAAAAAAACATTGTGAATGACCTGGTTGAATAATCCATAAAGATAAATTTTGTGATGTTAAAACAGCTGATTGTTGGCACCTAATGGCATCAAATGGACGTTCATGAAAATTCCCATCACAAAAGGCAAAAGTTACCATGAAAGACGATGGCTACCATGAAAAATTAATATCGATGAGTGACAGCATGGCTGGTTCATGACTGGTAATCAACATAATTCTGGAAAAAAAGCACTAATCACTTGGAGATATCTCCACCTATCTTGGCCTTGAATCTTCTGTGAGCTGACTTAGTTAAATATTTTAAGTGGCTAATTCAATATGTTGTCTATATCGTCTTAGCAAGAAGTTAAAGCTGCCTTTCCACAACATCTCTCTTCTCAGCTATTGCACAACCTTTAATCTGTATATTTGGTATTTTGAAAAAGTTAACCTAGAAAGACTTCTCTTGAACCTTGCTGGAAAGGATCTTACCAAGTACTGTTGACTACACACACAATATTCAAACTTCAGTGAGTTGATACTTGAGTTCATGTTCCACAACCTAAAAAGTTCAATTCCATTTGATAATCCAAACTCTTGAGTGACCTCAAGACAAGGTCTCCAGATAGTCTCCAAATGTAGATGACGTCATAAAGCAGACAACTTCTACCAGGATTTTGGATCAAATGGATGACTTCTTGATGTCAACAATCTCTATTCAAAACCCTTTTGATACAGTTCAGATGACCATAAACACAGAGAATCATGTTTTCATCTGCATGATCCTGTTCCTTATTTTCCTAGCTATTTTCTTTTTTCTCTGTGGGCTTATGGTTCTAGATGGCTGTGACACTTGTAGTTCCTTCACTGTTGCTTCCTAAATGTCCCTATTTTTATTACTATTCTTATCATTCTTCATCTAATACCCTGACATTGAGTAAACAGATTTCTTGAAGGCATGAATATGCAACAAGATGGGAGAAACCATTGCTCAGGAAAGGTCTGTATTTCTGACTTCTTTGTTAGGCACGTCCTCCTTAGCTCTTCTGAGGCTATGCAGTTTACCTAATTTGCCACCCAAAGCCATTTATAAATAAATCAAACAGAAGCTATGAAAGGAAGCTAAATCATCCATCCTGCCTTTAGAGACCTACTCTACCTAAAAACAAACATCATTTAATTTCAGTTTACTGTAGCAGAAAGTGGAAATAACACAGAGTCATCCTGAGCCTGGCACTGGCTCCTGACACAGAGATCTGGTGCCCAGTGGCTGAGTGATTTCAGTATCAGGGAGGAATAATCATTTTCATCATTCATTTTAAATGAACAGTGACATGTCATTAATTAGTATTAATCAGGAAATTACCACAGAAGCACAGAGAGAATGGTGGTCCACACATGGCTCATTAGGCTTATACAGCTTAAGACATGAACTGGAATTTTAGACTCAC